>NC_065432.1:4770000-5370000 GCF_024362695.1 Pectinophora gossypiella
AAAGGACAACCTCCCTATGGACCTGGTGGACCTTATAGACCTGATCGTCCTTATGGACCTGGTGGACCTAACGGACCTGGTGGACCTAATGGACCTGGTGGTTCAAAGAAGCCTTATGACCCAAATAATCCATATGAAAACCCTAACTACGCAGGTCTTCCGCCAGGCTATTCTAGACCACCGAAAGGAGGACCTCCCTATGGACCTGGTGGCCCTAACGGACCTGATCCATTTTATGTCCCCGGTCGACCTTATGGACCTGGTGGACCTTATGGACCTGGTGGACCTAACGGACCTGATCGACATTATGAACCTGGTCGACCATATGGACCTGGTGGACCGGATAATCCTGGCAGCCCGGCGGACTACCGACCAGAAGACTATGATAAACCAACGAAAGGAGGAACTTTCGGTTTTGGAACCGAGGATCAACCTACGGAAAGTGACATTTTTGGATACAAACCTGAAAAAGAAAAGGATTTCTTTTCAGGCAAACCTTTTCAATACAGTCCACTAGACACAAAATCGACATATAAACCGACAAATAAAGGAAGTACTAACAAATCTCAAAATAGTCCGGTTAGCACATTAAAATACAGAGGACTCCGTTCTAGCACCGACACTACTTCAACTGATACTACTACTATTTCTGTTACCACTACCGATGCGGCTACTATTAATAGCGACTCTACTACAGATGTTACTGATGACTATGCAAATACAACTACATTTAGCATAGACCCTAAATACGTCATTATCTCCACAACAGCACCTAATACGCGGTTTCCCATGACGACCACCATAGACCCTCTAGGTAATAATTTTACTGTTAATAATTCCAACCCCATGGGGACAACAAAACAAGGTATGCTCAAAAGTGACAGCTAACATTAAAATGCTCAAAAGTGACAGCTAACATTGAAATGCTCAAAAGTAACAGCTAACATTGAAATGCTCAAAAGTGACAGCTAACATTAAAATGCTCAAAAGTGACAGCTTACATTTAAATGCTCAAACGTGGCAGCTAACATTGAAATGCTCAAAAGTGACAGCTAACATTGAAATGCTCAAAAGTGACAGCTAACATTGAAATGCTCAAACGTGACAGTTAACATTGAAATGCTCAAAAGTGACAGCTTACATTGAAATGCTCAAAAGTTAACATTGAAATTGAAATACTTACCTTGTTTTGCTGACGCCATCTCGCACTCCGTTGCCAGTTTATAAAAAAAAGTCCCACGACTAATGCTTTTTAATTTATTTTGCAAGGCAATTGCCTTTTAGTAAAAAAAATACAGTTTTAATTAAATTACTTCGTGAGACTGTCCCTGTTTAGTAAGGAAATTGTGGGCTTGAATAACCTGATTGGCCGAAAAAGTAAGATAATTCCGTGCATAAAAACACCTCTACCATGCTCATTTCTGTGCTATGAGACGTATATAGATCGTTTATGGTACTCATATAGAGAACCGGAGAGGAAATATGATTGGGCACCTGATACGACACGATTCATTTATAACAAACAACATAGAAGGAAAAATTTAAGAGAAGAGAGGAAGGGGTATACCTAGGTGCAGGTCGTGTCGTATCATGAGGTGAAAGATTTGGCGGGAAGAAGAGAGGAATGGCGATTACTCCACCGACAAGAGCGCAGCTCTTAAATAAAGAAAGAGATGGTATATATGTATGCATAGGTGAGCCGTATCACCGTCTGTAATGGTCGAGCCAACTGTGTTAGTTAAGGGAAACTGAACAGATAAATTAACTACTCATTGGTGCAAGTCCGATGCTGGGGTTAACCGGCGCTGCCCCTTTGAGAAGCAAGCCCTTTTCGACTGATTATTTTTTATTCTCAGGGACCCTGGATCCTGTACAGCCAGATCCAAATGACTATGGTACTGTGGACAGCAACGCGCCATCCAAAATGACAGTACTCGTTCATCCCTTGATTTATGATTACGTCACCAACGCCACGCTTAATGAGTATGAGAGACTTTCCAGCATGATAGCAGGTTTGTAAGGCAATGAGGGAAATTCACTTTTACCTTTTACAAGTAAAAGGTACAAATTAAAATGTGTTTTTTTTAAATTGTACACCTTTAATTTGTACCCTTTTAATATGTACCTTTTTAATTTTTAATTTGTTATTTTGTCACCGTTTTTGTGTTTGATTGGTTCGTAATAAATATCAATTAAAATTAAAGTACTTAAAGAATGTATGATAAATAATGAGAATGTGTAACGAATACTAACGAAGACCATGATTTTGAGTTGATTATGAAGTGAAATTTGCTGTCGGAAAATGAATGAAAATATTAGTGCTTTTTTTGAGTTCCATACTTTTGCGACGGAAAATTCCGCGCGTCTGGATCATCCCTCAAAGTTAGCTATACTCTTTATTTATTTATTTTTTTAATTTATTGTGCGGGTACTCGCGTTTCACCGATCAGTAATGAAAATCAGTGTTGCCCTCTGGGTAAATAAATACTAAAAAAACTAATAAAAACCAAATACTAATAAATACTTTCTTTCTTTCTTAAATTTTCACTGAACCCTGGCCTTTTTTGGTGAACTGAGACACCCATACACCTTTATGTTTTCCAACTAAATATTAATGTGTGTATATTTTAATGTTGTAAATGTATATATGTGTGTCGAAGGTTTTACCTAAATAAACTTTTTTATTATTATTAATTCATCCATACTTTTTGTAAGCATGTCTGATGTATGTTTTTTTTTTAACAGCTTATGACCAAAGTACAGGATTAACTGAGAAAACAGTGGGTACGTATTTTTTCTAATGTTTCGTACGATTATATTTTTATCCCAATTGGGGTAGTTAGAGGTACATCCATCGCAAGATGAACTAAGACCCACGCCTCACCGAGCTTTCTATTGAGCCGCCGAAGGCCCCTGACATGACTCATGTAACGACTACGTACTTACATCAGTAAGTAGTAACCGGGACCAACTGCTTAACGTGCCTTCCAATCGTCTTACTTTCGGACAATCAGGTGATCAGCCTGCAATGTCCTAACCAAACTAGGGATTACAAAATGATTTTTGTGATGTGTCCCCACCGGGATTCGAACCCGGGACCTCCGGATCGTGAGCCTAACGCACGACCACGGAGGAGGTAGTAACACCGGCACCATACCACACGATAGAGGACCGAGCTTTCTGTTAGACCAATGTGATAGGTGAGCCGTATCGCCATCTATAATGGTCGAGCCAACTGTGTTAGTGAAAACTGCTCTGTGAACATCTTAGAATACGGATCAACGACCACGGACAACCAACACGGATTCGGCAACCGATACGAAATGGTGCGGGGCAGATGGTATTAACTACTTGGCCGGACAAATGGGGAGCGCTGAAGGCTCTCACCCGCCCGGTACAACGTTTAAGACAACAGGCCTGAGAGTGCCCAGTTGCGCGCGAACCTCGGCTCAGGGCGTCGTCTGAGAGGAAAATATTTGAAAGAATTAATCGACCCTAGCGGGTCGATAGCGATAAGCGCTGAATGAGGAAAATCGTCGACCACGCCGGGGGGTCGGTATCGGGGTCCGTAGAATGACCGTTTTATAAATATTATTCTTTATTTAAACTTAACTATTCTTCCTTTCTAGTAACCGCATCTGTCGAGACGACTATAATTGAAATTAAAACACACGCAGACGAGTTTTATAAAAGGTAATTTAATAAATAAATAAATAATAAAACTATACTACACTACACTACACACTACACTATACACACACACACACACACACACACTACACTATACTATTATAATTTATAATATTTATTCTCTTAATAATAAAATAATTTTATTTCAGGCATGTAACCCATATTTACATTTAAGTACATTAGCAATTATAAAATTAAAATTATAATGTAAAAATTCCAAAATCAATAAAACAAAATAGTAAAATTATATTAAGTTAAAACTAAATCAAATTAGAAAAATAGTCAAATAAAGATGATAATAATTTATTTATTTATTTATTTATTTATTACATATTCACACACATTATCATAACAGGCCAGGCCCAATTCGATAATGCTTAATACAATACAATCCAATTACAACTAAACATAAATCAATAGATAACAAAAATAATAATCAAATACATCATTAATAATTCCCATACATAAAAACAAAAAATTAGAACATTATTAAATTATTATTTCAAAAATTAACAATTAGTCAAATTTACAATCAATTGATATTTTAAATTAGTCAATGAATACCTAGTTCCTAGATCTTAAATTCCATTTACCTACTTAAGTACTCTAAAGTGACAACCGTAAATCTCGACAGAGTACAAACAAATACATCCAATTCCATGGACACTGCGTTAATTATATGGAGGGCAGTGGTGAGAGGCGCATAGCGTAGCACGTTAGTTCTCGCCGTCGGAACCACAAACACCTCATTTCGTGGCCCCCTACGCAGTCTTGTGTTAGGTACTTTGAGGCCTATACCTTCCAATATTTGCGGATTCGTCAGAAATCCCCTAAACACCTTGAATATATATATAGCGAGAGCCAACTTTCTTCTAACTTCTAACTTATTATACCCCACCATTCCCATAACAAAAAGGGTAGGATACATAAGGGGATAAAACGGATATACCCCGTAATTTTTATAATAAAGATAGCGCAAGAATTTATTTTGTATCTTTTCAAGCATGCCTATGTACTTAGCCTCATTGGGGTCCCACACGATAGAGCAGCTCTCTAGCCGGCTTCTTACCAGTGCATTATACAGTGTAGTTATGGTTCCAACCCCCTGAAATTCTCTACTTTGTCTGAGTACAAAACCCAGATTTCGGAAAGCCTTTTTACAAATATCCACAATGTGAGCTTTGAACGTCAGATCACTTGAAACACGTAATCCCAAATCACGAACTGAGTGCACCCTTGCCAAACTGTCGCCGTTAATACTATATTGGTAGTCTATAGGTCCTTGTGCTCTAGTAATCGACATGACACTACATTTAGCTATATTAAAAACTAATTTGTTTTTAAGGCCCCATTCGGCTACCCTGTCAATGTCATTTTGCAGGAGCTTACAACACGAAACCTCATTTACCTGCAAGTATAACTTTAAGTCATCCGCAAATAGTAGGCAGCCTGCATCCCGTATTACGCTTGGTAAGTCATTTATCATAATAAGGAACTGCAAGGGCCCCAAGTTACTACCCTGACTTACACCGGATCGTATTTCATATGTATCTGACTCATACCCTCCGTACTCCACATATTGTTTCCTCTTTGTTAAATAACTCACAAAGAATTTAAGTAGAGCAGGTGTGCAACCAATTTCAGCCAATTTCAACAATAATACATCGTGGTTCACTAAATCAAATGCTTTTTTGTAATCAAAGTAAGCAACATCTACTTGTCCCCCAACTCTACAGTCAATAGCGTTAGTGGCGTATTTCATGAAGACCAAGAGATTAGACTGGGTCCCTCTACCCGGCCGAAAGCCATGCTGGGAATCCGACAGTAGCACCTGTATCTGAGCGTAAATATTATTATATAGGATGGATTCGAAAACTTTAGCAAAAGTTGACAATACGGCTATAGGCCGATGTTCAGACACATCAGAGTCTCCACCACTCTTCGGCACGGGAACTACTCTAGTGGTTTTCCATGGCTCGGGGTATGTACCCGTTGCTATAATTAAATTAAATAAGTGTAGGAGAGGCCGATCCAATACCGCTGCGCAGTCCTTCGCTACAAACGTTGGTATTCCATCAGGTCCCCTTGAACTCTTAGCCTTAAGTCTGCGCAGTGCCACCTGTACATCACTCAGTGATAACTGGCTGATATGTACTCTGTAAGCCGATGGCTTAGCAGCTGCCGCAGCTGCCTCAGGATCGAGCAGAGGACTCTCCCGCTCGTACACTGACTCAAAGTTTTCAGCAAAAGCATGCGCGCACTCATGGTTATCTAGCACCACTCCATTTAATTATATTAAGTACATATTAATAGAACAGAATAGAATAGAAATATTTATTAAAAAAGGACGCCACGCAAAAAAAAGAAAAAAAACATCATAATCACACAATAATAACAATGCAGTAACTAATTCCTGCTGTATTATAGACTGCTCTATTCCGGTGGTCTAACAGTCACCGTGGTCTAGTGGTTAGAGCGTTAGGCCCACGATCTGGAGGTCCGGGTTCGATTCCCGATGGGGACATTGTCGAAATCGCTTTGTGAGACTGTCCTTTGTTTGGTAAGGACTTTTTAGGCTTGAATCACCTGATTGTCCGAAAAAGTAAGATGATTCCTTGCTTCGGAGGGCACGTGAAGCCGTTGGTCCCGGCTATTAGCCGTAAAAACACCTCCATCAACCCGCAGTGGAGCAGCGTGGAGGAGTATGCTCCATACCCCCTCCGGTTGATTGAGGGGAGGCCTGTGCCCAGCAGTGGGACGTATATAGGCTGTTTATATATGTACGTATGCATTCCGGTAGCAAATATGCCGTGTTAACAGACTGGTTAATCACCTTCGACCATTCCATTGTAATGCTTATTTTTGTTTTCTTTTTATGTTAAATATGCAATTTTTTTGAGTTAATAAATATTTTTATTATTTATTTATTATTATGAGGATGAGGAGCTCGGTGGCGCAGCGGTAAACGGTCTGAGATTGTTGAAGTTAAGCAACTTTCGCAAGGGCCGGTCATAGGATGGGTGACCACAAAAAAAAGTTTTCATCTCGAGCTCCTCCGTGCTTCGGAAGGCACGTTAAGCCGTTGGTCCCGGCTGCATTTGCAGTCGTTAATAACCATCAATCCGCACTGGGCCCGCGTGGTGGTTTAAGGCCTGATCTCCCTACCCATCCATAGGGAAGGCCCGTGCCCCAGCAGTGGGGACGTTAATGGGCTGATGATGATGATGATGATTTATTATAATATAGATGATAGAGTGGAATAAGAGCAGGAGGATGATAAATTTAGTTTTTGTGATGTTTTTTGCGCGGTGGTTTCTGATCTAAGCAGGTATACCTATTGAGCGATACCTATCAAGTATGGCGGTGCGTACGACACAGCATAAATAACTTAGTTATTAAGTTAAATTACCCTCGAACTTAAATTCTTTATATACCGTTAAATGTATACAATTTATTAACACAGTTAATTTGATTTGATTGTTTAGTTTTAAGCTTATTATTTTTAATATTTTTTGGGGTTCAGCTGAAAATCAGCGTTGTGGCTCTCCCTCAATGTAGGAGTGTCACAACATCTTGCTGAGCTGATGTCCCTTTTTAGAGATAAGGTTTAAATTCATTGTTTTGTTTTCTATTGTGTGTACCACCTACTTGTTTCTAAAATAAATGTTTTTCTTTCTTTCTTTCTTTCTTTCTTCTCATGTAAGTGACTGTATGTCTTTTTTGAGAATAAAGTAACTTTAAACCGATTTTTTCTCTCTTTTAAAGGAAATTCGAAAAGAAAATGGGAACATTCACAAACTTTGTTGTATCTCTAATGGATGCGTTTATTAGGCACAATTCTTCCGCCGGAGAAAACAGATTTCTACACAGATTTGTGGTTTTATTTGACAGGTGAGCTGACAAAAAGAAACGTAAGATGATTCTTTGCTTCGGAGGGCATTTTAAGCCGTTGGTACCGGCTATTAGCCGTAAAATCACCTCCACTATCACGCAGTGGAGCAGCGTGGTGGAGTATGCTTCATACCCCCTCCGGTTTACAGCGTTCCCACGCCTGTGCCCAGCAGTGGGACGTATATAAGCCGTTTATGTTATATAATATGTTATGAGATGTACATAAATCAAGAAAATTTTATAGTAAAAAAGGGGTTTTAGGGTAAATTTTGTATTTTTTGTATTTTTTTTAATAATAAGTATATTTTTTTATAATTTTCTTTGCAATAGCTATTTCTTTATTATTATTATTTATGTATATTTGTACGCCTGCTACTAAAGTCACCGACATAGCTCAGAGAATTGCAAAGCTGAAGTAGCAGTGGGCAGGACACATAGCGAGGAGAACCGACGGCCGCTGGGGCGGAGATCCTTGGGGGAGGCCTATGCCCAGCAGTGGGCGTCGTACGGCTGATGATGATGGTACGCCTGCATGCAGCCGAACACATCACAACAATATTATTCAGATAACAATATCTGAATAATTTTACCACCTTTTTGTATTTTATGTGTTCTCGCAAATAAATTGATTTGATTTGATTTGAGTATTTTTAAATTATTTTCCGCTCCATTTTGCGAAATTGCGACGGAAATTTCTACTTGATATCAACTCAGAATCATGGTCTGAATCATAGCTGAAAGTTTTCGTTACGATGTGACTAACACCCTGTACGTCTATAATATATGTATGTATATTCTTTTCGAAATAATAAATAATAAGTTTAAGTAGGTATATAATGTTAGGTTATGTATAGGTTAGGTACTTATATCTATTTGTAAGTATGTTATATATTTATTTGAATGTATTTATTGGTAAGTTGTACTTATAGTTTGTACCCGCAATCTTTCAATTTTCTTTACATTTTTCCTCACCTTATGGTTGTCTGGAAGAAATCGCTTTAAGCGATAAGGCCGCCATTTGCCATTTACTTAGTTAAGAGTCTTTTTGTAATTATTTCTTTTTATTTTGGTGCAATAAAGTGTATTTGTATTGTATTGTATAGTAAGTTTTTTTTTTTCAGATATTACCATGAGACTAAATTCAATGCGTTAGGGGAACCTTTCCTTCGACACACTTCGCAATATCTCCACAAATTGCAAATTAAACCGAAAGAAGAAATTAAATGTAAGTCTTATGTGTAACTTAACAGCTTTGCGCCTGTACGGCCTCCGTGGTCCAGTGGTTGAGCGTTGGGCTCACGATCCGGAGGTCCTAGGTTCGTATCTCGGTGGGGACATATCACAAAAACCTCTTTGTGACCAAATTGGAGATGTCCTTAGAAAAGGTTCAATACGATCTACTCTGAACCGGCGTGCGTGTATGAAGCGATTGATGAATGTGGAGGAAGCAAGAGAAGTGTGTCAGGATCGAAGCAAATGGAATTCTATAGTCTCTGCTTACCCCGTTGGGAAATAGGCATGAGTTTATGTATGTTTATGTATGATCCCAAGTTTGGTTACGACATTACAGGCTGATCACCTGATTGTCCAAAAAGTAAAATGATCCGTGCTTTGGAAGGCACGTTAAGCCATTTGTCCCGGTTACTAACTTACTGATGTATAATGATAGTAAAATGATTCCGTGATTCGGAAGGAATGTTTAAATTTAAAACACCTCCACCAACCCGCAGTGGAACAGCATGGTCCATGCTCCATGGTTGACCGAGAGGCGGCCTGTGTCAGCACTGGGATATATATATAGACCTCGACGCTAAACGTGATGAGTTGAAGGCCCGTCCCCCTGCCGCTATTCATTATAATTACCAAAACGGTGTGCTCACGTGCCCTTACTGTGCGCGAGAGTTCACTGTAAAGATAGGCTACATAAGCCATCTTCGGGCGCATCAGCGTCGTGCCGACTAGGAGTCGAAGTGGTCGCCATGGCCGAAATCGGTCGGAGAGATCATTATCATCATCATATATAGGCTGTTTTAACTTCCAATTTTTTGAACGATTTGACTGTTTTTATTTTTTCACCTAGAGGTACACATCCTTAGGAATAGTACATACGTACATATACATACATAAACTCACGCCCGTAATCCCTAATGGGGTGGGCAGAGCCACAAGTAATCAAAGACAACTTGCAGCCACTGTTGATACGAAGTCCAAAGATGGATATGATGAACCTTATGGTGATAAGGGATCAGCCTATCGCCCATAACATTAGTCCATCATGTTAGAGGACACAATCCCTCTGTCGGTTTTTACGACATGCCCGGGAAGAGAAGCAGCTGAACGTGTTCTATGTTAGGAATAGTTATAAAGTAAAATAAAATAATTATTAGATAAGAAAGAGATAGCGACAAAATGATGATTTCTGAAGTAAGGTAAAAATGTAGAAAGAGGTACATAATGGGTCATATCTCCTAAACCTTAAATAATCTGAACATATATGGGGGTGTTTCTGGTAGCCAATGAGCCCCTCTATCTAATGTTTCATTATGAACCTGAACTTCTGGGCCAACCTGTATAATGATATATTTCGGTGTCTGCAGGCTTTTATGCTTAAAAGGAGTCATCAACCCCAACTTAGAATTTACTTTGTAAAGTGAAATAAAAATATTTTCATTTTTTTTTTTTCATTTTTATATTCACCTTTTTTTTGCTGATCACCTGATTGTCCAAAAAGTAAAAAGATCCGTGCTTCGGAAGGCACGTTAAGCCGTTGGTCCCGGTTATTACTTACTGATGTCAGTATGTACTCGTTATATGAGTCATGTCAGGGGCCTTTGGCGGCTCAATAGTAACCCTGACACCAGGGTTGATGAGGTTGGTACTCCACCTCACAACCCACACGATAGAAGAGAAGATTTTCATATTCTTTCAGATATATACGTCTTAGTGCGTCACGCAATGAATGCTAGAGGGTCTTACCTAGCGGGTGATTTGAACACCATCTTTGACTTTCTCGACGATATATACGATGACTCCGATGTTCCTCCCATGCTTGCTGTCCTCCAGGATCTGTATGAAGAGACCCGCTACATAAGTTACACTCAAGTCGCTGATAAACTACTGCAAAATGTAAGTTGCTGAAGCACTTTGATGCTCTAAGAGTGAGGCTCTCACCCGGTGTCCGAGAACGGGATTCCCTTAAAATGCATAAATGGTTTTGTCATAATTTTAATTATCATAATCCTTTTCGCATAACGTTTTTAAGCATAATAGTACTTTCCCATAATAACATCTAAGAATACTGGTTTTTTAGGTATAACTTATTTTTGGACTAATATTTTTTGGTATAAATTTGATTCGCATATAAATAGGTATCCATAATTCTTTTTTAGAATAATAGTGCTTTGTCATAATTTTTACAAGGCATAACAGTAGGTTAGAGTGCGGCGGGGGTGGCTCTTGGGCCACCCCTACGCCGCCAACATGTTTATCTTACACATGAAAAGTATGCTGACCAACAGCATGAAATAGAGTCAAAAAATATAAAAAGTCACAATCATGAACCAAATGCAGCTAAGGAAAAAGTAAGTTTCGGAAATGTTCAAAGTTGTGCCAAAACTTTTCTTATTTGGAGTATAGTTTTTATGCTTATAATAATTATGCTTATATAACATTATTGTCTTTAAATATTATGCTTATAGTAGTTATGACTTTTAAAATTATGCTTAAAAAGTTATGACAAATTAATACTATGCGTAACTAATAATAGGACAAGTAATATTATGCCATGGTAAATTATTACATAAAAATTTATGCGTAAAAATAGAGAACCAGAACACCAGTTCTAAAACGCTAAAACAGCCCTTTTCTTTTTAAATAAATAAAATAAATAAAAAGAGTTTATTTCGGACATGTTCCATAGTGGTTAGTAACAAGCAATAAACAACTTAATCTAGCGTTAGTAATAGAACGATAAAAATAAAATAACATTTACACACGACACGGCTCGACAATTATAAACAACAAGAAAACGTACACATTAATACAACACATTACTAATAAGCAGGTTCCCACCGCCTGGTACCGGTATCTGCAAGTCCACTTCAGTATGTAAGCGCATCCAGTGGCCCAGCAGTGGGGAGTCCCACCTATCAGTCAACACGCTCAGAATGCCGTTTGAGCTGGAACGTAAGCGCCTCAATAGCGATGCACACCTCTTCCTAATAATTGCAAAGAAACAATCTGGTATTGTGATCGGCAAACATTTTTGACGCACTGCAAAAACGCGGCAGCCCAAACAGCACCCTGAACGCGTTATTGCGTTCCCATACAAACGTTTTCTAACTAAAAGGTACAGTCAATTTGAGCTTTATCGTTATTGTATAAAGTGAAACTCATATTTAACTTAGAAACTTGTACACCATCACAGTATGCAAATAAAGAATACCTATTGAATATTCGAAGTTCATATTGCAAGCAGTCACTGTTGTTTAAGCAAAGTAGGTGTTGACAATTGCAACATAAAATACCTTTTAAAAAAAAAGTTTATAAAAAATAATAATTCTTTACTATTTTTAAATTATTAATTTTGTATTCGGCTTTTTGGCGGGAAACGGGAACGGGACAGAAAGTTGCTTTCTTCATTGAATAATCTAAATAATTAATACGAAGTGGTATTTTGTGGTTAATGATCGCATTAAGTTAGTCGGAAGACATTCGCGAGTGTTATTATATCGGAGTATTCAATAAACAAAGTGTATCTGCCTATTTTCGCTTCGTGGCAGGAAGCCGCTTCATAACTCGAAAGTTATGCGGACTTTTGAATTAATTCGTTTGGGGTTCGGAGTAGGAGTCTACTCCGAGGGTCGGGGCTTAGGTTTCATCATCATCATCTTTCATCATTTCATCAATCATCAAGAAAAAAAAATACGTAAGACATGGCTGTATGGGCATAGTTCCCTTTGCCTTACCCCTTTGCCTTACCCTTCGGGGAAAACCAAAACAAAAAAAAAATCAAAAAATCATCGATCTTCTCTTATTGTCGGACATGTTTATAACCTTTGTAATTATATACTAAAACCGAATTTTATACGAAGTGGCAAACAATCAGCGTTTTTTTTAATACAGTCTGCGAGTGGTGATTTTTTTTTCTTTTTATTTATTTCACTCACAACAACTATCTTTACAGGATAACCTAATGCGTCAGAGTTGGGGACTTATTTATACATATTTAAAATTAATCATTAATTATTTTTTACTAGTACAATATACAATTTCCTTATTTAAGTATAACGGATCACACTCATTGCTATTTTTGCGAATTCACTCTTGGAACACGAAAACAGATCCACTCTCTCAGCTATCTCATTTACTGTGCGCAACGTTCGAACAAATGGGTCTTTTGACAGAAGGTTGGTGCGGGCCGTCGGTACTGCCAATAGGCGCGGGCGCCGTCGCCTCCATATTACCTGTCTGGTACGCATAGCTGTAAGCGCATACGCATAGTTGTAAATAATCAGTCCACACACATTCTAACAGTAGGTGTGTTCCTGCACATTATAAATCTTTTTGTCAGGACGAAGTCTGTCGGATTCGGTAGTAGATAATAGATATGGTTTATGCGAACTTTTTCAGCAATATTTTTTTTTTCAGCTAGTATTCAAAAAGCTGCAGTCGTTAGCGGGCAATGAGAGGCTGAAGATTTTAGCGGTGTCACTGAACACATTAATGTCGAAGAGATTTGGCGGCATGATAATCGTCCCACCGCCCAAGTAAGCATAGCCTTTTCTTTTTTTTTCGTATTTTAGATTTAGGCTCTCGCCCGGTACAACGTTTAAGACAACAGGCCTGAGGGTGCCCAGTTGGGCGCGAACCTCGGCTCAGGGCGTCGTCTGAGAGGAAAAATATTTGAAAGAATTAATCGACCCGGGTCGATAGCGATAAGCGCTGAATGAGGGGAATCGTCGACCACGCAGGCGGGGTCGGTATCGGGGTAACATAGCCTTTACAATTACTGCACGTATTGAAGGTACACTCTCCGCTTTGAATCCTTTTTGTTTGATATTTTTGACGAATTGATATTTATTACGAACTAAGCAAACATAAAAACAGTGGCAAAAGAACATGACAAGTGGTCACATAACAAATTAAAAATTAAAAAGGTAGGTACATATTAAAAAGGTACAAATTAAAGATGTACAATTTAGAAAGTACACATTTAATTTGTACCTTTTACTTTGTACGTTTTTAATAGTACCTTACAAAGTAAAAGGTAACAAAAATAGGGTACAAAGTAACAGGTACAAATTTAATGTGTACTTTTTAATTTGACCGGCCAACTGAAACTAAATTTTGTACTTACTGAAAATAGTTTTCCTAAAAAACTGAGTTCTATGCTTTTACGACGACTAAATTATTGTCTGAGTCATCCCTCAAAGTTTTCCCGGTATAAAACATAAGTTGCTTTTGCATTTGTATACAGTCATGAGCAATATAATGTACCCGCTTTAGGACTCTGTCGCACTAACATATTTGACATTTAGTGAGACTTACAGTTCAATTTGTCAAAAAAGTTAATGTGACATGGTACCAAAGTGTATACATATTTTAATGCTCGTGACCGTACATATAATATTCTTTTATATTATAGTGCAGCGGTACGAAGAAAAGTGGAACACCTAACATCTCCTATGCATTTGAACATAAAGCGAAAACCGTCATCTAAGCGAAAGCACATACATGAAGTTACATCAATACCAAATAAGGACCAACGATATCCGCAAGCAAAGAATCATAAAAGCACGACAAGATCTCTACTTTCTCAAAAGAGGATCTTACGATCGATAAATAACACTGCGGGTAGTCGGAAAAATGATTTGAAGGTAGTGTCAAAGACCAATAAGACGGGAAAAGATGGCGAAGAGTCATGTGACGGAAGATCTTCCAGTAATAGTAGTAAGAGTTACATACATACGTAAATCGTAGGTATAGAAAGGCAACTCCTCTCCCCACCAGCGGCTGAGCTAGGTTTACCTCACCCCCTCGGTCTTACTTTAGTCTTCGACCGTGTAGGCGTCAGACGTCACACACACAGATGCGCGTGTACGATAACGTCAATGTTAGCGTCTGTGTAAGAGGTATGTTTGTATGAAGTGTCCGGGGTGTAGTTTTCTAATATGTGAAGTTTTCACTAACACAGTTGGCTCGACCATTGTAAACGGCGATACGACTCATCTATCACGTTGGTCTAACAGAAAGCTCGGCGAGGTGTGAGTTTTTAGTTCATCTTGCGATGGATGTACCTCAGTCTACTTTTTTTTAATCAAATGAGGTTGTTCTCGACACCGTACTGCCTCTTAAAGAGGTTAAGGTTTTCCTTAAAGTCAGTCTTGCCTTAAAGGACCTCAGTTGGGATATAATCATCAGCTTTTACTATACTCTATACTACTACTACAATAGACTACACTACCACGTTGGTCTAACAGACATAACAACAACAGAACATAACATGTATTGAAATTAATTTACAAAATCTATTTCAGCTTCAACCAGTCGATCAGAAGAGGGTATGGCCATAGGAGCAAGAAGATTGATGGATACAAGAAGAAGCAGACACCATCGACCGCACAAGCGAAGCCACCATAGACACAAGCACAGACACGGCAAGACACAACACAAACACGCATCCCAAAACCACAGAAGGCGAAAGCACCCGAACTTACACAGAGAAATTAGGAACAATTTACACAAATATGAACAGTATATGGGGAGTTTAGACAGAGTATCAAAAGAACATGACGAAGACGACACAGAATTGACTAGGGAAAACATGAAGCACCACCACAGGAAACATCACGGAAGACGCAGACATAAACACAAGAGGCATCATGGAAGGAAACATAAGAATTTAAGAAGAGAAGTGGATGAAGCGAAGATGTCTAAAGCTGATAGCGAATATGAAGAGGAGGCAGCAGCTGAACTGGCCCTGGATCAGACTAAAGGTCACTCCATCGTGGCGCCTGAAGATGAATCTGAAGAAACGCCTCCACCGAAACCTATGCGAAATAAATTCATACACCCGCCGTTTACACCTCCACTGCAAAAGGATTTTGATGGTTACAACGAAGCGCTCCCAGGACAAAGAAAACCAGACATGCAAAGAACACCTAAACGTAATAACTTCATGCATCAACCCCTGGATAGACCCGCTGATCATCCGAAGGACTCGGATGATGATAACGATAAGGCCGTGGAGCAACGAAAGCCACCTAATCGTTACAATTTCATGAACCAACCCCTTGGGAGACAACCTGGAAATGACGGTGACCATGAAAAGGACTCCGATGGCGATAACGAAAAGCCCCCAGGTCACCGAAAGCCACCTAATCGTTACAATTTCATGAACCAACCCCTGGGGAGACAACCTGGAAACGACCGTGATCGTGAAAAGGCATCCGATGGAGATAACGAAAATTCTCCAAAAGAAAGGAAACCTAATCGTTATTTCACAAATCAACCAAAAAGACCACGAGATGGAAAGTCTGATGTTGACAACGAAAAGCCACCCAATCGTTATAAATTCAATAACAAACCCAAGAGAAGGCCGCCTGGTGGAAAGGACTCGGATAAAGAAGACCTAAGACCAAACAGTTTCAGAAATCCACCAATGGGGAGACCACCAATGAGAAGACCGCCCAATTTAGAAAAAGACAACAGTGCTATAGAAAAATTTGGGAATCCCGGACCAAGAATGGATTACCCAGAGTTTGCAAGTAAGGGTGGACCTAAACAAGATATTAATGTACCTCTAGAAGAAGAAGATTCTAGCGAAGATGATGGTATTGACTCCTCAGCAAGCACGTTCACCGTAAACTCCAATGATGCCAGGAAAATGGGACCTCAACCTACTCGCAAAAAACCATGCAAATACGGGGTTACTACATCAAATAAGTCTGGAAAAGATTCCACGCAGAAAAAGTCTTCGTTCAGTTTGAAACACATCAAAAAAGGTCTACTGAGGAAAATTTACGAAATGTCCAAACAAGGGAAGCAAGGATTAAAAAAATTAAGGAAAAATCTGACAGCGCCATCTAGTAGAAGTGACGAGGAACACGTTATAAAGTCCAATATCTACAAAGCGCTTGGCTACATGAAGGGCTTGACTATTTTGCCGACATCCGAGAAGTACACACTTACTATGGACCCGAGGAAGTACTTCAAATGATCAACAGATGGCGCCACTAATGTCTTTTGGAAATTTAAATATGGCTGGCTGTTATTTTATAAGTGTCAAAATGTCAACGAATAATTAACTTGCTTTCTTTTTGTTTATGTTTCGAAGATATTTATTCCGAATATTGTTAATCTTTTATTAAATTAAAGTACCTACTTTGTTCAATAAGGGACTTTCCAGGCTGTTTTCACTAAAACCAATATAAGTAGATGGCGTTCTACAAATTTAACGTAATAATTACATATTTTCTCATTACTCGGGTATATAATTATTCAAAAATACAATGTAGTAGCAGAAGCATTATATAAAAATTATTGTTGCTTGATATTTGGATCACATTGGCCCCGATTCCTGCAGACACCGCCTAATTTTATTTAAAGTTATATCCGTCATTTTCATATCCGTCGAAAAGGAAAGGGACGGATGATTCACAGCTCTTAATTTTAGGAAGAATGAGTGAATGAATGAATAACCCGGGCGAATCAAAAGGTACGTCGCTGGTATGCAATCCGTTTGACGTGCTGTCTACTTAACTTTGTCGGGTTATTGACGGATGTAAAATTTTTAGACGGTTGGTTTAGATTTGTGCTTAAAATTGACGTGTGTTCCATAAATTTTATGCTTGTCGATTACCCGTCCCTTTCCTTTTCGGCGGATAAGAAAATGACAGATATAACTTAAAATAAAATTAGATGGTATTTACAGGAATTAGCACCATTATGTACTTAAAGAATTAAGTTTACCACCTATAATGCTTCGCAAAAATATCCTAGAATATTCTAACTGAATGTTTTCATAAAGACCAAATGTTCTACGATATTTTTGCGTTCACGGTAGTTTGAGTTGTTAGGAGTAATTCTATACTTATATACAACTCAGAATAATCAGCCGAATTATCCCTGTCAGTATTCGTTACGATTTGGCCCTGCGCAGACGACAGACTATCCGTGACGCACTTTTTAGTCTGTGAAAATATAACCTATGCAATTATATGCAGTAACGCACACGACGCGCAAAAAGTCCGGCGCGTTACTGCATATAATTGCATAGGTTATATTTTCACAGACTAAAAAGTGCGTCACGCACGGATAGTCTGTCGTCTGCGCAGGGCCTTTCACTTACACCCCGTACAAGTACATACAAGTAGATAGGGTGTTAGTGACATCGTAACAAATACTGAGGGGGATGATTCAGACCATGACTCTGAGTTGATATCAAGTGGAATTACTGTCGGAAAATGTATTAAAATATTTGTGCTTTTTTCAGTTCCATACTTTTGCGACGGAAAATACCGCGCGTCCGGATCTACCCTTAAAGTTTTCGTTACGATGTCACTAACATCCTGTATATATTGTTATTCACCTATTAATATATAACAAGACATAATAACATGTAAGTAGCTAAAAAAGACGAACTTTATAACTTCTAAGTAATAGTATGGTCATACGTATTGTACTCCACAATGGCAACACTTGACTGACAATTGTCAATGGGCGAAGGATCTATAGATCTTGAATGCCACTTCCGTTCTGGCGCTATACTTTTGTCATGGCTGTTTAGCATAAATTCTAACAAATCCACAATTGGAAAAAGGTTTTGTTAAACACATAAATAACATCATCATCAGCCGTACAGTCATGAGCAATATAATGTACCCACTTTAGGACTCTGTCGCACTAACATATTTGACATTTAGTGAGACTTACAGTTCAATTTGTCAAATAAGTTAATGCGACATGGTACCAAAGTGTATACATATTAATGCTCGTGACCGTACGACGCCCACTGCTGGGCATAGGCCTCCCCCAAGGATCTCCATAAATATACATAACAAAAATAATCTGTTGTTACGACGTTATCGTACACGCGCATCTGTGTGTGTGACGTCTGACGCCATACGATTGAAGACTAAAGTAAGACCGAGGGGGTGAGGTAAACCTAGCTCAGCCGCTGGTGGGGAGAGGAGTTGCCTTTCTATACCTACGATTTACGTATGTACCTACGTATGTAACTCTTACTACTATTACTGGAAGATCTTCCGTCACATGATTCAGCGCCATCTTTCCCCGTCTTATTGGTCTTTGACACTACCTTCAAATCATTTTCCGACTACCCATCGATCGTAAGATCCTCTTTTGAGAAATTAGCGATTTTGTCGTGCTTTTATGATTATTTGCTTGCGAATATCATTGTCTCTTATTTGGTATTGATGTAACTTCATGTGTGGGCTTTCGCTTGGATGATGGTTTTCGCTTTATGTTCAAATGCATGAGATGTTAGGTGTTCCACTTTTCCTCGTACCGGTGCACTATAATATAAAATAATATAATATGTATATAAATGCAAAAGCGGAAAGGGAAGGAAAACCTAGCTCAGATGCTAGTGGAGAGCGGAGAGTTGCCGGACTTGTGAGCGTCAGAATCGCTGGTTGTCTGAACCGTTGCCCAATGAGAGTTGATTCAAGAATTGCTACATATTTGCTTATATTTGCTACATAGTTTAGATAATTGCTACATATGATATATATTTCGAAATAAGATTTTCTTTTTTGACCAGCCATACTGACGTTTGGTTAGCTGGTGGCCTCCTAGTTTAAGGTCAAGCATACGGAGTTACCCAAAACGTGTTGTGCCTATAATTGCTATATATTTACTTCATTTATATATTTTAGTTGTAGCCTTATACGTACATTAAATAAAAAGACAGCTTTAATTTGAATTTGTCCAAGGAAATAGTGCCTGGCAAAATTATAAAGGCAAATACCTAATTATGCAGCGCAAGCCGAACAATATTTTTAGGCTCTGGCAACCGAATGTAAGCTGTCTTTTTATTTAATGTACGTATCCTTATTCTCTGCTTACCCCGGTGGGAAATATGCGTGAGTTTATGTATGTATGTTTATTAAAGATCACAAAACAGGGGGGTTAAAATGGCCACATCGAAGCAATTCATCTAAAAAAGCAATGTTGCTATTAGACATTTGCGCATATAAAAGTAAGTGCGCAATACAAAGAAATGTCAAATAGCAATATCGCTTTCTTAGATGAATTGCTTCGAAGTGGTTTTAACCCCCCTAGTTTTCTTATACCATGCAATATACGTAGTATTATTCCTTATTTTATAATGTTTTTCACAGTAAGGCGACGCGACGGTGGTATTGACATATTTTATAAAGTTGTCCTGTTATTGGTTAAAACTGACAGCTCCTGTAAATTAATTGGTTCGCGCCCAACTGGGCACCCTCAGGCCTGTTGTCTTAAACGTTGTACCGGGTGAGAGCCTTCAGCGCTCCCCATTTGTCCGGCCAAGTAGTTAATGCCATCTGCGGCAAATCTACAATAAGTCACGTCAAAAAAAAAAAAAAAAAAAAAAAAAAATGTAAATTAATTGACATTTTAGCCAATCATAGGATAGGATTCTATCTGTCAAGTTAGAAACTGAGTTAAACGAACACGCCCCTGATTAAAAGAAAATTTCAATATTCTAACCTCAGAAATGACATTCCATTGGAGTTTTGGCGCCAAATCCCACACCGCTCGCCTGCGGCCTCGAATTACTTACTAACAAAAAATAAATAAAAAGGAATCAAACAAATGAGGCGCTGTTGCTGTTTTTTTTTTATTTATTTATTTGCGTGGAATCTTTATTATTGTATTGTGTACTCTTACACTTATATTAAGTTTGTGTTTGGGAACGCAGACGGCACGATAACAATTTTACATGCAGTCAGGTAGGTAGACTAATCACCTAACCTAACCTCAAACACCGTTACCGTAATCGGCGCCCAAAAGACGTAATATACGATTCTGACAACCCGATTACTCGGTGTCCCTTATCCTGTTAGTATCCGGTTAGTGGTTATTTAGAAGATATGAATGCACGGGATTGACTGTCTGGAACTGATATTACGTAGTCAAAATATTTTGTTTTAAAGAACGTCTAGGGCCCTGTGCCGAGGTTTTTCTTGCAGCTTCTTTTCCCCGGCAGATTGCAGAAGCAGCAATAGTTTTAGATGAATGAGACGTTCGTTATGTAAAAATTGGTCATTCAAAGTGTAATTATGTAAGCTACTGAATAAAGATATTTTTGAATTTGTATATAGGATCGGAATTCTGATTATACAAAAAATGTCTATAATTTGTAAAAAATTGTCGCCAAATATCAGAATATGGTGATCAATAAATAAAAAAATACCTATTCGACTTTTATTTGGATATGCAGTAATCCAGGAGAATATTTCAGTAAATGTTAACAGTCAATAAATTTTAGGTACCTAAGTATTTGCTCATAGTTACTAATTTATTTTAATCAGATTATTTTAGGGATTAGCTTTTGTTTATTTAACATTTAATCATAATATAGTTAAATGTTAAATAAACAAAAGTGAATATAGTTAATATATCCAAAAATAAAGATAAAAGATGCATATGTCTGTTATCCATGAAATTATAAGGTTACATTTTTACAGCGCCATCTATATTTTTTTCAGGAACGTAGCCTGGAAAGTCCCTCATTCACGGCAATAAAATCACTTAAGCTATCATACTGGTTATATATTGTATCTGTAAAGTCGGCGCTTTATGATCGCGTGCGATTTCGAAGAAGCCCTTTTCCGTTTATCCAGTCTTTATTTGAAAAAATCGAATGAATGAATGAAACGGACGTAATGGGTGATTGCTCCTTTATAATTTAGCCGTGTTATTAGCTTGTACTCACGAGTACATTCGGAAAAAAAAGAAAAAACGTCTCTTGGGAATTTGTCGACAAAAATGTATTACATGGCGAATTGTTGGGATTCTTCAGCGTATTTAGGCGGAAATAAATTCTATCCATTTGCCATTTCAGGCGCAGCGGTAAACGCGCCCGGTCTGCGATTGTTAAAGTTAAGCAACTTCCGCAAAGGCCGGTCATAGGATGGGTGACCACAAAAAAAAAGTTTTCTCATCGAGCTCCTCCGTGCTTCGGAAGGCACGTTAAGCCGTTGGTCCCGGCTGCATTAGCAGTCGTTAATAACCACCAATCCGCACTGGGCCCGCGTGGTGGTTGAAGGCCCGATCTCCCTATCCATCCATAGGGAAGGCCCGTGCCCCAGCAGTGGGGACGTTAATGGGCTGGTGATGAAATTCTATCCGGAGGTCCTGGGTTCGAATCCCGGTGGGGATTTAACACAGGAATCACTTTGTAATCCCAATCTAGGCTAAAATCATCATCCCCCTAGCATTATTCCGTTTTTCACAGGGTCCGTTTACCTAACGCTTACCTAAAGGTTGTGAGAAGCTGCAGTAGTTTTAGGCGGATGAGACGTTCGTTATGTAAAATTGACGAAGTGTAACTATGTTACCTACTGAATAAAGATATTTTTGAATTTGAATTTGTATTTAACCTGAAGATTTGACAGGTCCGGTTTTTTACGGAAGCGACTGCCTGTCTGACCTTCCAAACCGCGTAGGGAAAACCAGCCCAACACAATGTGTCTACACTCAGCGGGATCCCCTGTCTGGGAGACATAAGAGTGATGCAGAGAATTAGATCTGGATTTGTTCTACTGAATTATGCTGAAAACCGAATTTGTTCCGTTAAAAAAACGGAAATACAAAGTTTTCTAACCGACCTCCAGCCAGCGGGATATTTACCAAAGTTAAGTCTGATGAAGTATAAATTGGTATTAACTTTTAGATCTGTATTTATTCTGTTCAACAAAACAAAAAAAATACTTCTGCCGTCCTTACTTCAGCTACAATCAAGCTGCAATGAAACCTCCAGTCAGCGGACTTTTTCTCTCACAGCTTCAATTTGTACCTGATACATAGTTCACAGACAGGGGATCCCGCTGAGTGTAGACACATCCCAACACAGGTTAGGTCACATACCTCCGAAAATGTTTCGATGTGGCCTTTTTAACCCACTAGATCTCCCGATCGTCCGAAAATAAAATAATCAAATCAAATCAAATATACTTTATTGCACAGAACTAAAAATTCAACAATCAGACAAAACACATGAATACAGTACAATTTGGGCGGCCTTATTGCTCTAGAGCGATTTCTTCCAGGCAACCAACAAAAGGTCACAAACATAACTTGGATGCGGGATGGTGCAACAAAAAAATAAAAATAAAATAAAAATAAATAAATACCTAAAAGTAAAACTAAAGTTAATATAATAAATACTCTATACTATACGTACATATATTAATAAATACTCAATATAATGTAATCCATACATACTAAAAATATACCTAACCATAATCTGAGAAAACTATAATAATAAATAATAATAGACTATACACACATATACAATCTATCTAATCTGTATCTATCTTCATCTGTGTGAATCTGTTTTGTATGTTGTGTGCAATAAAGTATATTTGATTTGATTTGATTTGATACAAGACAAGCATTGAAATAAATAAAATACATCATACATAATAGTAATATCCTAAAAATATCCACATAAGGATTCAAAATGAGCTCGCAACTGGTTCTTGAAGCTCTGAAGAGAGTTAGCGACTCTGATGGAAGCAGGTAAGGAGTTCCATAAACGCACAGCTTGCACAGTAAAAGACTGGCCGTAGTAATCAGTTCGGTGGGTGGGAGCTACCAATTTTTTTTTTTTTTTTTGACTTATTGTAGATTTGCCGCAGATGGTATTAACTACTTGGCCGGACAAATGGGGAGCGCTGAAGGCTCTCACCCGGTACAACGTTTAAGACAACAGGCCTGAGGGTGCCCAGTTGGGCGCGAACCTCGGCTCAGGGCGTCGTCTGAGAGGAAAAATATTTGAAAGAATTAATCGACCCTAGTGGGTCGATAGCGATAAGCGCTGAATGAGGGAAATCGTCGACCACGCCGGCGGGGTCGGTATCGGGGTGGAGCTACCAATAGCATCCTAGTGCACGATCGAGGCAGCCGTTCGTGAACTTCTGTCCTCAAACTAAAACGCTCTTTTAGGTAAGCGGGAGTATTGGGATTATGGAGGATATTGAAAAGGAGTGAGGGGATAATAATCCTCCATTTTGCTTATTTTTTTTTAATTCTGGCCTATTATACCCCCACACATACATACATACATAAACTCACGCCTATTTCCCACCGGGGTAAGCAGAGACTATAGAATTCCATTTGCTTCGATCCTGACACACTTCTCTTGCTTCCTCCACATTCATCAATCGCTTCATACACGCACGCCGGTTCAGAGTAGATCGTATTGAACCTTTTCTAAGGACATCTCCAATTTGATCATCGTAAGTCCTTCTCGGTCTATCCCCACACGGTTTAAAAAAAACACAATGCCACCTACCTGTACGCAATAGGTAATAACTATTGTATTTAGTAATGCGCTGTTCCGTGAAATGTTCCCAAAGTGGCAATGTTACCGTTGTAAAAACTCTTTAATAGCCGGTGGTTGAGCGCTGGGTTCACGATCCGGAGGTCCCGGGTTCGATTCCCGGTGGGGACATATCGCAAATATTACTTTGTGGAGATTTTAAGAGGAGTATTTAAGAGCTGCGCTCTTGTCTGTGAAGTAATCGCCATTCCTCTCTTCTTCCCGCCAAAACCTTCAACCATTTCTTTTACTCTAGTCTTATCTGCCTGGAGGTTAGGAAATTTTTTTTTTACATAACGTTAAAAAAAAAGAATATTTTTTTTTTTGGGAACATTCCCCGGGCACGTCGCTTTTTGTGTTTATTCTTCCAAGTTGCCTCTAACCTGTGTCTTGCGGTCTTTTCCAAATCTTGATTTATTTATAGGCTCTTGTGTAAAAAACGTCTTTAAAAAGGTTACAATACATCGAGGGCATGTGAATTTTGTGTGAAATTCCTATTGATCATCATCCCCCCAGCAATATCCCGTTTATCACAGTGTCCGCTTACCTAACCTGACGATTTGACAGGTCCGGTTTTTTACAGCGACTGCCTGTCTGACCTTCCAACCCGCGACGGGAAAACCAGCCCAATACGGCGGGTTAAAAACGCTACATCGAAGCAATTCATCTAAGAAAGCAATATTGCTATTTGACATTTGTTTGCATTGCGCACTTGCCTGATCGGATTGCCTGAAAACTTCCCTGATGCTGACCAGTTTCGGAAGGTCTGGAAGCTTTCCCGGGGCCTAGAGACCGATTCGATCAATTTGACCTTACAAACGCACTAGCTGCCCCTACGATTTTTGAAACTTCCCCTCGATTTCTCTGGTCTGCCCAGACCAGAGAAATCGATCAGACCCTGACTTCCTTGACATGGGACCACCTTGGGAATATCTCCTTTCGAACAAAAAAATAATTATCAAAATCGGTTCATAAACGACGAAGTTATCCCCGAACAAACATAAAAAAATATATACGGTCGAATTGAGAACCTCCTTTTTGAAGTCGGTAAAAATTCAAGCTATCGCGCTTTGGAAGGCACCTAAGAATATTTAAGTTTTTTGTTTTAATAAAACGGGTGACGTATAAGGAATTATAACCTCAACTTTTAATGTAAGTGATGTAATATTGCTGTCTCGTTCTTTTTTCGAATTACGTAACCAACTTACACCTGTGATATGCGTTCAGCATGTTAAATCTGTGCGGGGGTGTATTATCAAATCAATGAGGGACTTTCGAGGCCACGTTCCTAAAATATGGCATATAGATGGCGCTGATTACCTATATTGTATTGGGTATATCATCATCATCATGGCTTTTCGGCGGGAAACGGGAACGGGACAGTTGCTTTCTTCATTGAGTAATCTAAATAATTAATACGAAGAGGTGTTTTGTGGTTAATGATCGCATTAAGTTAGTCGGAAGACATTCGCGAGTGTTATTATATCGGAGTATTCAATAAACAAAGTGTATCTGCCTATTTTCGCTTCGTGCCAACAAGCCGCTTCATAACTCGAAAGTTTTGTTTAAAAGACTTTTGAGTTAATTCGTTTGGGGTTCGGAGTAGGAGTCTACTCCGAGGGTGGGGGCTTAGGTTTCATCATCATCACCTTTCATCATTTCATTAATCATCAAGAAAAAAAATACGTCAGACATGGCTGTATGGGCATAGTTCCCTTTGCCTTACCCTTCGGGGAAAACCAGAACAAAAAAAATCATCATCAATTTAACAGCCACGCTCTTGTCGGTGTAGCATTTTCCATTCCAGTCTATCAAAGGCCAATTCCTTGACTTCCCTATAAGACACGACGTTAACCTTTTCTTTAATCTGTTCCATGTAAGCTCTTCTTGGTCTTCCCCTTCCTCTCTTTCCTTCTAGCTTCCCTTCTATGATGTTTTTAATAAATTCATCTTGTCTTATTGGGTATTTAATTATTCAAAAAAATAAAATAACGTCAGAAGCATACTTCAAAATAAAGGTGGACTTTGCTCATCCCTTTGAAATTATTCACAATTATAATTCCCAATTGGAGTAGCTCGAGGTGCATCTATCGCAAGATGAACTAAGTACCCCAGCATTCTGTTAGACCAGCGTGATAGGTGGTGAGCCGTATCGCCGTCGGTGATGGTCGAGCCAACTGTGGCAGTGATAATTACACTAAAGATAAATTAATAACTTGTTGGTGCTAGTCTGGTATATATATATCCTTCCAGCCGTATTCGGCCATGGCGACAAGTCTCCAATCTAGGAACGCCTAAGATGCGCTCTCATATGGCTGACGTAACCGATCTTAACAGTGAATGTACGGCCACATTCACTGCACGTCAGCACACCTCCAATATAATTATATGTTATGGCCGCAGGTGGTCGGGCCTTCAGCTCGTCGCGTTTCAAATCAAGCTCTTCCCGACGTTTCTGTTCAAAGCCATACACCTTGGTGTTCACAGTATGCCTCCATTGCGGCCGATCCTGGGCCAGTGGTGCTAATTCCTGTAAATACCATCTAATTTTATTTTAAGTTATATCTGTCATTTTCTTATCCGCCGAAAAGGAAAAGGACGGGTAATCGACTAGCATAAAATTTATGGAACACACGTCAATTTTAAGGACAAATCTAAAACAACCGTCTAAAAATTTTACATCAGTCAATAACCCGACACAGGTAAGTAGACAGCACGTCAAACGGATTGCATACCAGCGACGTACCTTTTGATTCGCCCGGGTTATTCATTCATTTACTCATTCTTCCTAAAATGAAGAGCTGTGAATTATTCGTCCCTTTCCTTTTCGACGGATATGAAAATGACGGATAACTTAAAATAAAATTAGGCGGTGTCTGCAGGAATCGGGGCCAATATCTCCCACCGCGATGGGGCCACGCCGCATCCTTTCATGTGGTGTGGCTAGTCTAGTACCGGGGTTCGAATCAGCGCCCCCCGTTTGAGAGGCAAGCCGGTTACACACAGGTCCACAGTGACTTGATCTTCTTCTTCTATCGTGTGGGTTGTGAGGTGGATTACCAACCCCATCAACCCTGGTGTCAGGGTTAATATTGAGCCGCCAAAGGCCCCTGACATGGCTCATGTAACTATTACTAACTTGCATCAGTAAGCTTATTATAAGATTAATGACTACCTAAATGATAAAAATGTCTGGTATTGAATGTGTTCCTCTAGTTATTAAATAACTTGTAATGTATATCCTCATTGGTTTTTAAAAGATGTGTTGCTGTTGCAGTTTCTTGTCATATCTTCTCCTCAGCCATAACACCTTGCGAAATGACGTAAATTCTAAAATGTTACATTGACCTTCAACAAGTTTATCCATGATAATTACGTTGAATAAATGATTCTAATTTCTGACTTCTGAGTAGTAACAGGGACCAACGGCTTAACGTGCCTTCCGAAGCACGGATCATCTTACTTTCGGACAATCAGGTGATCAGCCTGTAATGTCCTAACCAAACTGGGGATCAGAAAGTGATTTTCGTGATATGTCTCCACCGGGATTTGAACCCGGGACCTCCGGATCGTGAGCCGAAAGCTCAATCACTGAACCACGGAGACCGTTGATTGTTAAGGTGCTGTAAAGATTGTTATTTTTTTTAATCTTTTGTCTTGTTCACTTCTTTTCTAAGACCCTATAAGGTAAATATTTCTTCTTAAATCTCTGAAAACAACACATGTGATAAATAAAGTTTTTGCCCACTTTCCAAAGTCTTTTTATAATTACTTTTAAGTCTATTGTTACACAAATAACCGCCAGTAGTGCAATATACCTATAAACTGCCTACCTGCCGAACGAAGCATTTGGGTTCGGTTCAAGTTTAGTTTTGTTTATTGTATTGCCCCGTTAGGGTCTGTAGTTTTAGGATGACTAGAAAGATTTATAATCTGAAAGTTATTTTTTTTTACTAGGCCGAGCCCAAACATCTACACCAACCCGCAGCTGTGGAGCAGCGTGATGGAGTATGCTCCATACCCACTCCAATTGATTGAGGGGTTCTATGAGGAGCTCTGTGGCGCAGCGGTAAACGCGCTCGGTCTGCGATTGTTGTAGTTAAGCAACTTTCGCAAAGGCCGGTCATAGGATGGGTGACCACAAAAAAAGGTTTTCATCTCGAGCTCCTCCGTGCTTCGATAGGCACGTTAAGCCGTTGGTCCCGGCTGCATTAGCAGTCGTTAATAACCATCAATCCGCACTGGGCCCGCGTGGTGGTTTAAGGCCCGATCTCCCTATCCATCCATAGGGAAGGCCCGTGCCCCAGCAGTGGGGACGTTAATGGGCTGGTGATGATGATAGGCCGTTTATTTAAAAGTTTGATGAGAATAATTTTATTTATCTGAGCCATCTTAAGTCATGATTATTTGTTACAAAGTCAAACATACCTTTATTCGGATGGTAAAATAGTTACAATTTGAAACGTCATTTCTTATGCGCCTAAAACTGTTGCAGCTTTTTCTACCTGTATAGCTGAGATAAAGTAGCTGCAAGAAATAGGTAAAGTAGATACTATAGGTAGAGTGCTATAGGTAGTCTTCTTTTTATCGTGTGGGTTGTAAGGTGGAATACCAACCTCAACAAACCTGGTGTCAGGGTTATTACTGAGCCGCCAGAGGCCCCTGACACGGCTCATGTAGCGACTACATGCTTACATCAGTAAGTAGTAACCGGGACCAACGGCTTAACGTGCCTTCTGAAGCACGGATCATCTTACTTTCGGACAATCAGGTGATCAGCCTGTAATGTCCTAACCAAACTAGGGATCACAAAGCGATTTTTGTGATATGTCCCCAACGGGATTCGATCCAGGGGCCTCCGGATCGTGAGCCCAACGCTCAACCACTGGACCACGGAGGCCGTTATAGGTAGAGTAAATGAGGTAAAGTTATTTAGAAATATGTTGTAATAAAATTTCACTAATTTGGCTGCCTACTACTGGTTCCCAAGCGATTGTTCTCAAGCATACCTGTCTTCTTAGTAGCCACTATCATGCAGTAACCTTTTTTTACAAAGTTTCTATTTAACAACGATTTTAAAACTATCCAAAGGTTTTATTGTTTTTTTTACTTAGTAGATTTGCCACCGCATATGGCATTAATTACTTATCCGAACAAATGCTGAGCGCTGATGGCTCTCACCCGGTTCACACCAAACACTTCAGGACCCCGATATCGACCCCGCCGGCGTGGTCGACGTTTTCCCTCAATCAGCGCTTAGCGCTATCGACCGTCGATTAATTCTTTCAAATATTTTTCCTCTCAGACGACGCCCTGAGCCGCGGTTCGCGCCCAACTGGGCACCCTCAGGCCTGTTGTCTTAAACGTCGTTGAGAGCCTTCAGCGCTCCTTATTCTCTGGCCAAGTAGTTAATGCCATCTGCGGCAAATCTACAATAAGTCACGTCCAAAAAAAAAATATAATAAGACGCGTTAAAATAATGAGATAGAAAACATAAGTATTAATATTATTACTCTTTACTGCCAAACATCTTGTCTTGCAAGGGAGCGACAGTATTGGATTATCTCCACTAATAGCCTTGGTTGCCATTGATAAGGTGCTGTCAAGCGTGAAAGCTTTCAACGGGGCCACCCAGGACAAGCAGTATAGAAACCAATTACTTTTGAAAGTTTTAAACAATTTTAGATGTCTTAAAGTTGGAGATGTCCTTAGAAAAGGTTCAGTACGATCTACTCTGAACCGGCGTGCGTGTATGAATCGATTGATGAATGTGGAGGAAGCAAGAGAAGTGTGACAGGATCGATTACTCACGAAATCAGTAAATATTAACCGCGACCAATGGCTTAACGTGCCTTCCGAAGCACGGATCGTCTTACTTTCGGACAATCGGGTGATTTGAACCCGGGGCCTTCGGATCATGAGTCCAACGCTCCACCACTGGACCACGGAGGCCGTCGACCGGCCGTAAAGTAACTGATTTGACTAAATGGAAACTACCCAATTATCTTCTAATCACTTGTCGCTCTGCCCACCCTATTAGGGATTACGAACGTGAGTTTATGCAGGTGTACAATAATATTCATCTGCTGATTCGCATTTTACGACATAATTTTATAAATTATTGCTTTTTTCAATTCTCTACCTGTTTTGGAACGCTCGTCGATCGATTAACCGTGATGTCGAACAAACAGTTTTGAAAATAAAAAAAAATATTGCCCTTCTGGGTATGACCGAACGAGATTAAGTCCTTGTCCAGATGACGCGATTTACACACGTTGTCACACCACAGAGTACTTAACACTGTACGGACACAGACGCACATCTCTAAGCATGTAGGAATCTATAAAGTAATCAAATTCCTCTGTGGTATGAAAACGCGAGTAAATCGCACCTTCTGAACAATGTCTAAGGGTTTTGGCATACCTACTATTTCTTGTTAGTAGAAATGCGTAAAGAAATTGTCTCGGAATATTGTAGATTTGCTTCAGATTACATTGACTACTTGACCGCCCAAATGGGGAACGTTGAGGACTCTCACCCGGATAAAAGACCCAGAGTCCTAAAGCGGACGAGACATTTGTCTCAAGGATCTTTGTCTTTGAGAGAAAGTGACTCGAGTGGGCCGTTGACGGGAACGATAGGCGCTGAAAGATAAACGTCACCACGCTGGCAGGGTCTTAAAGTATCGTCAGGATTCAAGATTACTAAGGAATCCAATCTGAACACGATCAGAAATGTTACATAACTATCTCTAGGTAGAGCCCGCGCCACTTAAGATACCCCGCCCGCGGCCACGGCACTGCATAGAATTACATTAATAATTATTCCCTTTGTTCCCATAATCTGCAATAGTCCTACACGAACCGGGGATTGTCTTTGGGTGCACTCCCATAGTGCATACATGGATAATCGCCGGTTGGTGTCACACCATATTTTGATTAAACTGTCTAAAGGGGCCTCTACGTGTTGGCTTCGGCCCCATGCACGCCATCCAAAAGTCCGGGACTCCATAGGCCCGAGATATGGAAACGACATACATAATAAATACATAATATTTCCACAAAAAGCCAGCTTACTATGACTTATCAATTAGTTCCATTAAAATCCGCAGGGCTTCTGTCATGACGCGTACTCTACCACAGATTATAGTATAGTTACTATGTCATGTCCTGTATTCAAGCCCCAATAGTTTACTTTTTAAAGTTGGTATTTAAAGTACCTTTTCAAGGCACATTTTATTCAGTCCTATGTTTAAAAATGTATCCAATTAGAATTTTAATTCTAGACACAATGTAGTTAAAACAAGTTTTCCGTACAAAACAGTATTAAAACATTATCGCATGCGATACACAAACGAATGTTTACATATTCGCACACCCATACCATAAGCGACAGAATGAAATTACGCATAGCAACGGAACCAGTTTTCGAACGAATCAATATGGCGGTCCCGCCGAAATCAGCTGACCGCATGTGAAATTTATCCCGTAAAAAACCTTGTAAATACTACAACAATGTACTTTTTTCTACTCCTCTACTTTAATCTGGCATTTAAATAACCAAAAAGTCTAATATAAGTACATACATAATTAAACTCTTTGAAAAAGTGTACGCTCTATGGTCTATAAAAGCATTGTTTACAAAGTGTAACTGTACTATAATGTCGCCAAAAAAGCATTGTTGTTTTTTTTTTTTTTTGACCTGGAAACTGGCACCTTTACTTTGTTTGGTGCCATAGATATACTATAAAAAAAAGTATACATTTGCCGCCATTTTCCCGCGCGTTGGAAAATAAATTGGAAAATTTTTGTGTTTCGTTTAAAATTACGTCGTCGTAGAAAAAGTATTGTATGCAACGTTGTATAACTAGGTCAAAAAATGCTCGTGGCGTCTCTTATTGCGATGTTCGCCAAGGCTCACATCGCAACTCACGCCACTCGCATTTTTTGACCCTTCTTATACAACTGTTGCATAAAATACTATTAACACACATTGTCGTCTAAAACTCGACGTTTTAAATACGTTTTAGTATTTTAAACGAGATATAACAATAATGAACAATTATAAAACAGCTTTTTATTGTGATGCGGCTGTCACAGGTTTTGGCGCCAATCAGCTGTTTGGAACTTGGAACGGGTCCGACGAGGTATTTTATTATGCGACGATTCTCAAAAGCGATGCGTCTCGGGTTTTTGTTGGGCGAAACAGGTAAAAACAGTTAGGTATGTTTAAATAACTTATATTCTTTTTCTTTAAAATTTCTAGGCTGGGTAAGCTGGGTTGCTGCGTGAATAGGTATTATTTTAAACTAACGCACTAAACTAGAGATGCGAAGGATAGTGATTTAATCGATTATCGATTATTATTCGGTAAGGCTATTGAACCGGATATTCGACTGAACTATAATTTATTTTCGCGTTAGATCTGTGGTAAATCTTCACAGAGTGCGTGTTATGAAACCATCTAAGGAAGTATAACCACCTGCCTCTGTGAACGGCCTGTGGGGCTCCCGATCCGGAGGTCCCAGGTTCGAATCCTGGTGAGGACATATCACAAAAATCACTTTGTGATCCGTAGTATGTTTAGAACATTACAGGCTGATCACCTGATTGTCCGAAAGTAACATTATCCTTGCTTGGGAAGGCACGCTAAGCGGTTGGTCCCGGTTACTACTTACTCATGTAAGTGAGTAATCGTTACACGAGTCATGTCAGGGGCCTTTGGCGGCACAATAATAACCCTGACACCGGGGTGATGAGGTTGGTAAACTACCTCACAACCCACACGATAGAAGATATTATACATTATAATGGCATAAAGAAGATATATACATTATTATGGAAGAATATACGATAGAAGATATTATACATTATTATGGCTTTTTCATATTTTATATCATTTTATTGTATAATTTTATTTTATTTTAATTTTATTTTATTGTATCTTTTATTTTTGTATATGGGTTTTTTATGCCTGAAATAAATGACTTATTATTATTATTATTATTATAAACTACATAAGTACATAACATACTCGAAATAACGTCTACCTACATTCAACCCGTTCGTTGCATTACATTGTATTTATATTCTATTCTGTGTACAATAACCTGTTAAATAGGTAATAAATAAATAATAAACCTAAAAAGCGATCTGTTAGCTTTGGCTAGCTAGATCCTCTGAAGCGTTTTATGACTAATTGACTACCAGAAAAGTCGTTTCGAACTATTTGGAGTGCTTTCCATAGAAAGGTCTTAAAGTCCCTCTTCAATTTGCGGACAGCGGTGAAATAAATTGTTAAAACACAAATCTAAGCCTCCGTAGATCAGGCAGACGAAATAACCCATAGAAGTAATAACAAACACATTAGGACTGATTCTTTGGCGTGGTCGACGATTACCCTGTATATATTTACACGTGCCAGGAAACCTAGCATCTAGAGAAACCAGTTTTGTGTCAAAAATGTATATTTAATATATTTATATTCAATATATTCATTCAAAGTTACATTAAGTTAAAAAAGTGAAGTGGGCGATGCGCTGATCGTCTGTTATATACAGTCATAAAGTACATTATATTCATCTAAAGACGTCAAAAGTCTTCCCAATCTTACATCCACAACAACACAACCGCACAAATCGAAGTGTTAAAGTACATAGAGCAATTTGACATTCAAACCGGGTTCTGAAGGACACCTATATAGAAATATTCTGAAAAATCCAAACAAAACGATAGAAAGCACAAATTCCCAATAATTCACAATACAGGGCGCCTTAAAAATAAAAATGGCAGTCGAAAATCAGCTGAGCGCTCCCGCCTTTTTTGACAGGTTTATTTTTTTCGCCGTCGCGTCATTATGAGACCAGGGAACCGGCTTTGTACCGCCGGCATGCCTTCTAAGAACCAATATTTTTTTGCGTTTGCAGCAGGTAGGATTGCAAAGAGGTTTTATATTATGTTTCCGGATGTTTGGTAAGAGTGAAATGTTGGTCTATGTTTGTCGTATTGCTGGACAAAAGTGGCTTCTGCCTTTCAAGTGAGCAAGGTACTCAGAAGTACTCATATTCCCGGTGGGCTAGGCCAAAGACCATTAAGTTGAATATCAGCTTCCGTGGTTCTGTGGTCAGAGCGTTGGGTTCGCGATCCGGAGGTCCCGGGTTCGATCGATGCTCTGACAATATCCTCAAAAATAACATGATGCAAATGGTATTTTTTGACTGTGCTTATACCGATGGTGTTAATATGGAATTCCTACCAAAAGCACACACAGACAGACAAATTCGTTTAAAGTTCTACAAGATAATAATATTGCGCCTGTGTAACAAATGTTTCCAAACCGAGGTTCGAACCCAGAACCTTTTTCACAGCAGGCAGGCACATTATTGACATTGTTAATAATTAAACGGATTGGCGGCATGAAAATAACGAGAGAAGACACTTGTATCAGAAAGTATACCAGTAATATTTTTAAAGTACAGAGGATGTATGTAATACCAACATTAGGTACGGTCACGAGTACTAATATGTACTTCTCTCTCTATTTAAGAGCTGCGCTCTTGTCGGTGGAGTAATCGCCATTCCTCTCTTCTTCCCGCCAAAACCTTCACCTCCCGATACGACACGACCTGCACCTTCTCTTTTATTTGTTTCATAAATGTTATCGTAGGTCTACCCCTTCCTCTCTTCCCTTCAATTTTTCCTTCTAAAATGTTTGTTATAAATGAATCGTGTCGTATCAGGTGGCCAATCATATTTCCTCTCCGGTTCTCTATAGTCTTCAATACGGTTCTATTTTCTTCAACTCTTTCCAGCACTTTTTCATTTGACACCATTTCAGTCCAGCTTATACCCTCCATCCTTCGCCAAATATGTACTTATACACTTTGAAACCATGTCACATTAACTGTTTGACAAATTAAACCGTAAATCTCATTAAATGTCAAATATGATAGTGCGACAGGGTTCTAAAGTGGGTACATGATATTGCTCATGACTGTACTAGCTTACTACTCAGCTTAGGTGAGACCTATTTTTGTAAACCTAACTAGACAATAAGCGCTTTTGCATTGATTTTGATTTTTAAGTAGCTATAAAAATACCTCAAGTGTACAAAAACAAAGCAATTAAGGGTTAACCCTAAATAACCTAATGTTTTTAATTGAGAACGGACGCCGAATGTGTCGCAAATAAAATAAAATGTCTTATTTTTGGGTCAAAAATTGAGCCATTTTGATAAAAATATTTTTACTTTAATATTATGACTATTATGTCACCTGTAAAGCACCTTCTCGTTAACCATCCAAGTTTAAAACTTTGTGCCACACAAAATAAAAGTCAAATTAGCGTAAAAACTAATTCCCGCGCTTTTGTTAAGGTCATTATCGGTCAACGAACAGGTATTTTGTCAATTGATAAATACATTTTCAACTTTATGCCTTACATAATAAAGCTTATTTTAATGCTAAAGCAGCCTAGTTCTCACGATCTCAACTAGATTCTATGACGTAGAAATAGATGTTCATAAAATATTACATTGAACTTAAAAACTGTTAAGTTAAAGTTGAAAATGTAATGAAAAGTGCAATGTTTACTTTCGCGCGCATTTTGAAGGTTACGCATTCATTGTTCTTTCACGATTGTTATCAGGACATTCATGTTTCATAGATACATAAATTCATGGCCGTAATGCCTAATGGGTTGGGCAGAGCCGTAAATTACCAGACGAAAATTTGCAGCCACATTGATATGAAGCTCTAAGATGGGTAGGTAGGTAGGTACAGTGATGTTGTGACGTCTTCTAAACACATCATCCTGGCTGGCAAGCGTGTGATTATAAAAGTTAATCTTTTAATGACGTCTAGAGACGAGAAGGATTTAGTTTAAGGCGCTGCACGTTTATCACAATATGGATTGCTGCGGACTTTTATAAATACTCTTAAAGCCCTTTACGGGATACGGGTGAAGACCTCCACAGTTGCTGAGGCGGAGATGGGAGCCATTGGTACGGCAAAGACCTGACAGGAGGGCAGTAGTTGCAGCTTTTACTGGGATTCGTTACTCATGGCAATAAATATTACAAATGGAATATAGATTACTTATTATTTCCTGTTTTGTCTGATTTGCTTACGTTAATATTGTTTAATAAATAATTTTCTATTGTTTTTTAAAGTATTTTCTAGATTTTATTTTAGGCTAACTTATTATAGACGGCGATACGACTCACCACCACGTTGGTCTAACATAAAGCTCGGTGAGGTGTGGGTACTTAGTTCATCTTGTGATGGATGTACGGCCACGAGCATTAATATGTATATACTTTGGTACCATGTCACATTAACTTTTTTGACAAATTGAACTGTAAGTCTCACTAAATGTCAAATATGTTAGTGCGACAGAGTCCTAAAGTGGGTACATTATATTGCTCGTGACTGTACTAATACCCCAATTGGGATATATATATATAGTTGTAAGCTTATGGTATGTTATTCAACGCCGATTAAACAGTGCATCTCTACTTAGGTACCATCCTTTCTTCACAGTACATATCTGTGAATATCTATTTTTGTCTTATTTGGTGTTCCTGAGGAAACCACATAATAGTTTGCACAAATAGACGCATCCTGTGAATTCTGTTCTCGTTTACCAAGTAATGTATGTTTAGCATGGTTAGTCTTTTTCTTGGTATCGGGTGAGAGCCCTTAGCGCTCCTCAGTTTCCTGGCCTAGTAGTTAACTTTATTCGCGATAAATCAGGTAAAAAAAATGTATAAGTATTTTGGTTGGTTTTGATAGTCTCAATGAACTTATAGCCAAAGAAATCCGATTCTATTTCTGACCTCTATCTAATACAGATAATTGTCAACATTTCAAACTTGTAAAAGTATAGAAATTAAAATAACTGATTTGATTTTTTTTTTACCTAAATAAACTTTTTTATTATTTATTATTATTATAATAAAATTCTTATTGAAAATTCTAGATTAAGTAAATTAAATTCATCTTTTTTGGGGTTATGTATACGTTTTTACAATAAAATACGAGATACTATTTTCAATTCGTCAGAAAATAAATTTAAAGCTCATGTGAAGCTTACTTTATGTAAAAAAGCTTATTATAAGATTAACGACTACTTCTGATTCCGATTCTATAACTGTTAAAAAAAATAATGTTGTCAATTACATTTCTCGAGTTCAAAATCAAAATCGATTAAAATTATCGACTATTTCAATAAAAAGTAACCGCATCTAGCACTGGCCATTTGTTAGCAAGTTGGCGGGAGCGTTCGGAATTCCAGATTTGAAATCCCAACGCCCGCAACGGTATCGTAACCGACGAGCGTTTCGCGCGCTTTTGCACGGAGATAACTTTCTTAGTCTTTGATGCGCGACTCGCAAATTATTATGATTACTAAATAGCCACTTGATGAAACGTGCGGCGTACTTACGAGGCAGTATCTGTCGGGGTTGGCAGAGTCACAAGTAATCAGAAGACCCCCTTGCTGCCACTGTTGATACGAAGCCCTAAGACGGACAATAGTTCAACGGTTTGGTAATATCCCAACGGAAAAACATTGAGCGTATCTCTACAAAAAAAAAATGTTCTTCATGAAAAGACGATTTTATATTATATTAAAAGTATAGATTATTATATTATTTTAGTTTTGTCCTATTATCTATCAAAATCCCTTACGGCTCACCATCCATCTCACGTTGGTTAGTCTAATAGAAAGCGCGATGACGCGTGGGGTAACTACCTACTGACTATCTCGATTGCAATTAGGATATTCTTTTGTGTTATTTTATAATTTATCACCATTTCGGAACTAATGGTCACACTGTAACAACCCGACAAATTTGAAGACGCTCTTGTGGCTAAGATAAAACGGCACAATGCGCAATAACTAGGTACCAGTACTTAGGTGACTTACCAGTGAAAATATGCCCCAGATGATAAGCAAGTAAACAGCATGAAGTATTCTAAATTCTAGGCTTAATCAACGCCTTTTTGCCGTCCACATTACCAGCAAAGTAAGATAGGAGGTATTATTCAAAACTTCACTATGTATAAGGTTCTTTTTGGTTCAAACTGTCAAGGACCTTTCAATCAACCTTTTTTTTCTATGGACGAGTATCAACTATCATATTAAAAAGTAATAATATTGTACCAAGTCGCAGAAAGAATAAGGTTCTTTTTTGTATAAAATTAAAAACGTCCACTAAGGAGTCTAAGAGATAAGGTTTTTTCATGGACGTAACAGATAAATAGCGGACTATTAGTTTTTTTTTACTGCGAATCAGGTGTTTTTTCGCTGTAACGAAATAGTTTTCGAAATTCTTCGTTGTGGTCGAACTTTTTTGCGGTCGGTTGATCAGTTTTGATTTGCGAATTTTTGTCAGTCAGCTGTTTTAAAAAGTAAATTAGAGATGCCACCTTACAGATTTAAAAACTACCAAATTGATTTAATTTGGAATTTTTAATAAAATATTTGGATTTTTATTACATACATTAATTACTTATTTAAGACCACATTTAGGTATTTCTTACAGTGACAGTAATCACTGATTCTGCAACCGTTCTCCTACGACCGATTCGCCATTGAACTATTTGTCGACAACGGAATTCTAACTCTTATGCCAGGTTTTTGTTTGCAGTTTCATACAAAACACCGCACCCCGGTAGCACTCTTGTCCTGTTTTCCGGACTATGTGTGCATTAACCATTTACTTAAAGCTTCCTAAATTGGATATTCAACTGGGTTATAACTAAATTATAAAATGCTAAACTAAAAATAGAAGCCAGTCAAAGATGATCAAAAAGCAATCTCATTTTTCTTTTTGATTTATTTTAATCATGAAATAAGTAACAATGTGTACGACGTTTGACCACTTACATTGATGTCGCCATACCGCAGTATTTCCATACAAATTCCGCACAAAATTTTCGTTTCCACGGCTACTAGCCTATTTCATTATACTTCTACAGTTCCATCATTCGAAAAACCACACAAATGATTGTCCTGGCAACAAACTTTTTGGCATTGACAACAAATGCCCCTCTAGGGAAGCTCAAAGCTCACCGTAACTTTCAAAGAATTATTTTCATAAATACATTTGTATGGGATTATTGTTGAAAGACATTCATAATAATAGTAACAAAATATTCCTTTTGTTTCTTTGTCTTTGTTTATTGTTTTTAAAGGTTTTATGGCTTCTTAGAGAGATTATTAAATCATAATAGGTATTGTCATATTAAGTATAAACAGTTGGGTATTGTTTCACATGCTACTGATTTTCCAGCAGTAAGATTAGGCATAATTATAACCACACAATTTCTGAGCTCAGTTACTGAAGCGCCAATTTGGTTTTCTTTAGGTTCGAATTTAGCCACAATCTTAGTCTTAATTGAAATATTTGTTTTCTTGTAGTTACAGAGTTGGTTTCTCGATCTGGAGGTTCCAGGTTCCATACTTATCACAAAAATGACTTTGTGATCCCTAGTTTGGTAAGAACATTGCAGACTTAGGCATTTCACTAAAGCCACACATCCTGAGTTGGTTTCTCAGAAACGCTAATGACCTTTTCTGATACTTACAATAACACAATAACTTATTTAAAATATAATTTGAACCTGCGATATTTTTTATGCTTTTCTTGTAATATCGCTTTTAGATGAATTGTTTTGATGGGGCCTTTTTAGATACCCTTCTCAAAGAGCCTGCAATGAACCTTCGAAAGAAAATAACGTTATTTTAAATAGTTGTCCTCGAACGTTGTTTGGTATACGACTATTTATAGCACGCCTTCAACGGCAGGAAATGCCGCGCTTTATGGCTATAGCGGTTACAAAGGATTTTGAGAAATCGTAGGTACTTAGGTACTTTACACTTGAATGATGGCTAGCTACTTGTTATGTGGGTACATATTTGTAGTTTTATCTTTTGCTTATTTTGAAGATATTCTTGTAACTTGTTCTCTCTGTCTTGTATTAAACCAGTGAACGCATCGGACGCATTTTTTATTTATCACACTACTTCAATGCGTTCGTCAGATTTTGGTCTGTAAGGGTACCTGTTACAGCAAAGGGCTTAGACAAAATGTCTTTGGGCGAATTTCTTCTCTCGCTGCTAAGATCTAGAGTGAAAGCAATTATTTTATTAAAATATATTTTTAAGGATTTTGTTTATTATTGTTTGTTACCTTTCTATGATCCGTCTTCTTCGCTCGAGTGTCTAGTAAGATCAATGGCCGACCCCTTCAACTCTAGTGTCAGGGTTGCTATTGAGCCGCCATAGTAGGTCCCCGATATGGCTCATGTAACGACTATAATTATATACTTACGTTAGTAAGTAGTAACCGGGACCAACGGCTTATCGTGCCCTCTGAAACACGAATCATCTTACTTTGAACAATAACCAAATCAGGGATCAGTGATTTTTTGATATATCCCCACCGAGATTCGAACTAGGAATCTCCGTATCGTGAGTCCAACGCTCAACTACCGACGGAGGTCGTTACCATATCTGATGCTGTTCGGTATCTGGGGAGTTTAAAAAGCAATTCACCTAAAAAAGCAATACTTATTTCTATTTGACACTGTGCACTTTTATAAGTGTCAAATTGCAACATAGCTCTTTAGATGAATAGCTTCGATTTGGCGTTTGCATTCCCCTGGTGAGCAAGTGTAAATAAAAATACTGCAATTTCATGAATGGACGCGTCGGTATTTGCATAAAGAAAGCTTTTTACGATCATGTGTTGTTATCTTGGCCGTTACAATGTTGGTAACGTCACAGTGCACTATCGGGAGCACTTGACTGATAATGATAACCCTGGTCTCACGGTCTCAACGGTCGCGGTTTTAGTATGTCATGAAATACATTAGGCACATGAAATTATCATTCATAATTTTCACATAACGTAAGGTCACGAGTATCCCAATTGGGGTAGTCAGTACATCCATCGCAAAATGAACTAAGTACCCACACCTCACTGAGCTTTCTGTTAGACCAACGTGATAGGTGAGCCGTATCGCCGTCTATAATGGTCGAGCCGACTGTGTTAGTGAAAACTGCGCTTAAGATAAATTAATAACTCATTGATTGGTTGTCGATGCCGGGGCTCGAACCGTTTTGAGAAGCAAGCCCGTGAACTGCAGGATTTTTCATAATTTTCATAAAATGACATAATGTTTGGATCAATCGGTGTCACATGGTTTCTGGGATTTGTGTCCTGTTACTCCGGTTTACAAGGCGACAGAATTGGCATTGTAACAACACATCGGAGGCCACAATTTCGCCATGCATATAATCGTGCCCGATTAATAACGTAATATAATAATGCTTACATTTACAAAGACAGCAGACATATAGGCTTTTATCTATTTAAGCCTTTATGATAATATTTCTAGCATTGCGGCAAAGAAATTCAAATCAAGTGGGGATAACGAATAACCACAGGAAGTTTGATAAGAAAAAATAAACACAAGCTGCTAGTGATGTGGCTTCGTGTGACTGTGAGTCAATCGAGTCCTACTCATAAAACAGTAACGGAAATTATTCTTAAACGTTCGTTGCCTTGAGCCTTGGACGAACATTCTGATGATTTTAAGGTTAAAATGATAAAATAAAATGTAGCCATTAATTGGCAACACCTCGCGTGTATTAATAAATTACAACCACGTTGATAATCTTTACTCGTTGCTTTCTTCCCTCGGTGAACAATTACTATTATAATATTTATTTAGGTACAATGGGTACAACCGTATTCTACTCTTTTAGGAGTCGCCGTCGCGCGTCGCCGGACACTCGAATCTTTCTCCACTCGACTCAGCCTCAGCTGAGAATTTAGGTTTTTAAGTTGACATTTACATCAACTTAAAAACCAAAATAATTATTGCTAACAATATAATAGGAAATTAATGACGTCATGCCTTGCTGGAGTAAATTCGAGATTACCGATTTTCAGATGAGTTTGAGGTTCCACTAAGGCCGCCGCCTCAAAGATCAAATTAATATCTTAAAATACTAGGGTTAGTGTTTTCTTCAACGTAACAGTTACATCACTACTTGATATCCGACTATCCGACTAGAGATGGACAAGTTAAGTCTACAGAACCTGTTACCATCGAAGGTCGTTACATAACTATCCGACATGTTTTTTTTATTGACACTTGGGAAGAAGGCAATGGTTTGAACTTTGGAGAAGCCTTCTATCCGATTGCTTCTTTTCAACGATTGTTTTATTTTCTACACATTATTATTTTTATTTTGCATTAAATTATCGATGCCCATTAATGGATTCAAATCACGAGTTGCCATCTAAAGTTGAAAAAACTACTAAAAAATGTTTTTTCTCCTCGTCTCGTATTGCCAATAAGAATAAAAAAACTGCCAATAAGTTTGTCTTGTCTAGCTATAAAATTAATAATTTACATTGCTTTATTTATGACTTAGATCAGCTGTTTAATTTGCATCTCTTAAGTTCCGAGAAACTTCACATATATCTATTAATAATTAATATATTTTTTCGTATTCCTTTGCTTCTATACCAGACTGGGAGCAAATAAAAGAAGCGTTCGCGTTCAGCTGCTTATCTTCCCGGGCATGTCGTTAAAACCGACAGAGGAATCATGACCTTCGTAACGGTTATTTGGACGATAGGGTGATCACCTGATTGTATACGGTTCATCAGTCCATCTTAGGACTCTTTACCAAAAGTGGCTGCAAGTTATCTCTAGACTACTTTTGTCTCTGTCGAAGTTGATAAGCCACATTGACACCCTGGACACTTCATACAAAAAGCCTCGATTTACCCAGACACTACACTACTGTGTGTGTGAAGTCTGACGCCCATACTATTGAAGACTAAGTAAGACCAAGGGGGGTGAGGTAAACCTAGCTCAGCCGTTGGTGGGGAGCGAAGAGTGGCCGTTCTATACGTAGTGTTATTCCTTATTCTATACTTATAGTAATAACCACGTATACGCCTAATGTGATTTTCTTCAACAAAACCTCGATTTCTTATAAAGAATTTCGATCTGGGTTAAAATTTATACTACAGTTGACCTCAACTGAATATTTTTCAATAAACAGACAGATACAAGTACACAACACTATATCGTCGCGTTATAGTGAAACCATCGCGTTTTCGATAACTCATATTCGGATGCTCTCGCAATAGAAAAGCTGGTTTCAATTACCTAATTGAGATTGGATGAGAGCATCCGAATATGAGTTAATAATTACCTAATTGAAACCAGCTTTTCTATTGCGAGAGCATCCGAATATGAGTTATCGAAAACGCGATGGTTTCACTATAACGCGACGATATAGTGTTGTGTACTTGTATCTGTCTGTTTATTGAATTATTCGACCTGGTATTCCCCTTATTCGTCTTCGTTTAAAAGTTTTATTTCCTAGTAAACTAACGTGCGTTTCGGTTATTTATCGGATGGGTGAACGCTTACTGGCAGTTGAAATAGTCGTTACATACTTTTCTGCCTCGTGTGATAGGATAAGCTGTTAGCGGCGATAACTTACCATTGACAAAGGCTTTTATAATGTTCAGAAAAATATTCAATATTAATTTAACAAATACAGGCAAATAAATAGGTATGTAGTGAGCAACAAGTCTAGGCATTAATCTGAGGAGGTAAGTATGAAAAAACATCCAGATATGTGCTTGTAATATCTCCATCAATGTTTATTATTATTTTATTTTTTAGTGATTGTAAAGTTGTTGATCGCGGCTATTAGCAGTAAAAGACCTCGTGCGGCGGAATATGCCCCATATCCCTCAGGTTGTTTGAGGGGAGGCCTGTGTCCAGCAGTGGGATGTATATTATAAGTTGTGTAAGTATGACATGTATGTATTTTAATTAGACAACGCCCATATAGAGTCGTTTCATAACTGCCTGCATTACTTAAACCTGCAGTCTCACAGAGTTCCAAATAGGTACGTTACAATAGTCGTCTTTATTTGCCAAAAAAGTGCATAAATAAGCAAAGATTCTCACATCCGCATGTTTTGAGCTTCCAATGAATACCTAAGCGATAAGAAACCGAAACTCCTTGTATCATTGAAAGGATAACAATAAACGGACCCATAGCGGCTTCTAAAAGACATTCCGAACGACACCATATGATTTGAGAACAATTCCCAAGCCCCAATTGCCAAGACATTTTATGCCTTTCGTGAGAAAAACTCATGACTGCATAAGTTCTTATGCCTATTACTATAAAGCTCCTTGAAATATAATCAGCTGTATTTCTTATTTTGTGCAGTCATATGGTTTGCCGCGCTTTTTTCAGGCATGTTTTAAAGAAATATGAGAATTGCTCGGTTAGAATAGAGTCGGTTTCGGCGTGGAAGAAGTAAATTACCATATGATTTCAACTCTGAATCGATTTTTTTACATGTGTGCGTGGAATACCGGATTTTTTGCTGATGACACTGGATTTTTATCCCTCGTCCAATTTGCTCAAGGACTATTTTACAATACCAATTGTTTGTATGTGTGTGTGGAAACAGGATTCTCTTACCATATGATTTTTGTATGACATTCCTTTAAATGTTATCGTAGTTTGAAACTTACGTCATATATGTTAAAGTCGGTTTTGTGGTGTAGGGGAGTAGGCGATCTAGTTAGGTGGGGTCAGACAAGTTGCGCCGGAGCACTTTTGGTTGCCAACTTCAGCTCTAAAAATTCTACTATACCTATCTATAACTGAAATTTTCTTGTAAATTTTTAATGTAATACATTTATATCATAATATTAGGGTAGAAATAGAAATTAGTTATTATGACTAGTGGATGTTGTTCTGCCCATCCCGATAAGGATGTGAGTGCAATTTTATGATGATGATGATGATTTTATATATTACCTACCTATGTATGTTTTGACTTTTGACATTAAATTTGTTGAAAATGTCAAATTGTAATAATATTTTTTTCATGAATTTCTACTATGTGCTTTTTTAACTCTCCAGATTGCTTTGAGCGTCGTACTACATATTGACCACTAGGCAGTCTACCAAAAAACCCCACGCTTTTACCAGCTAGTTAATATATTTACTAACGTAGAGTTTTTACATAATTTAAAAGATTTACAAGAACTTATTTATATTAAAAAAAGCCTTTACCAACAGAATGTTACTTAATGTTAATTAAATTAGCTATAAACATTATCGCTAAATATTTCATTGATTTACAATTGAAACTGATACTCTTAGAAAGTAACACATTCTAGCCTTAAACTAGATAGAATAATTAGTTACTTTGAATGTCTATTATTTCATTCTGAAAAAAAAAAATGTTTTAAATAACCATGTATAAAATGAAAACTTTGATTGAGTCATTCATTGCATGTTTGAGAAGTATAAATCACTTCAAATATTAGAAAAACAGCATAATAAATTTTATTTCATTCAAATATTAAAACAAAATCTACCAAAATGGTAATATATTTTTTACGTTGCAACACAGGATCTCAGGGGTGGCATTGCAGGACGCGGCTAGGGGCAACAGGCAGGGGACTTCGAAATTCAAAATCAGTCGCCGCCCGACCGCGAAACGAAGCACGTCGCGGTCCGCGCTCAAAAAAACATTTAACAGCTGAGAGAGATTCTAAGACTGACAAAATGGACTTGTGAATAGTGTATCATTATATAATATTTAGTGTGGAACAATATCTAGTGTTTATTTTGTCCAAAATGTGGGGTGAAAGCAGTAAAAACTGTGAAAACAACTGCCAGTGCTCGGGGTAAGTAAAAAACGGAACTTTTTTTATTTCAATGTGTGGTCGTGTTTACGGAAGAGGCTAGTTTTAAAAAGTAAATTATAAACTCCTTTCTGGAAAATGTACCGATAAAATACTTTTTAATTTAAAATGTGAATCTAACGAGTAGGTTTTTAAAACCTCTTGTAACTTTAGAAGATTCTAAAATTGCTGTTAATATTTTTACACTAATAAGCAATTTATAACAGATTAATCGTTATTTTATAATTTAAAATTCAATTAGGTAAATGTTACATTAGTAACGGTTTCAAGCAGTTAGCTTTCGAGTAGGCTTTGATCAAAAAGTCGTTGACATGTTAACAGTCAAAACAAAACTTTTTGCATCGCCGCAGTCGGGTTAATACACATAAATTCACACCCTAAATCCCGAATAGGGTGGAAAGAGCTTAAAGCAATCTGAAGACAACTTGCAGATACTGTTGATACGAAATACTCAGATGGATATGCGATCAGCCATACCATCTATACAAATGTCTCTACCTTCTACGTGCAAGCTCCAATCGAGGGGATGAGGTAGGTACGAAAGGTGAATGTGTCGGAGACCTGGAAACCGTACTGTTCTAAAACTTGAGTTTGACTGGATTTATTTACAAAGGATATCATGTAGAGCAATATAATGCGATCGGAAATGAATATGATAGATAATTGACTTGGTTAGGCCCATAGTACACGGGGCGTATTTTAAACGCGTAGATTACGCGCGTATACGCGATTCGATCGCAAGCTTGTACTAGACGGTCTTCCCCCATTGACAACATCAAGCTCGTTTCGGCGCGGGACGGAGTCTCCCTTTTTTACGTAGTAGGTAGGTAGGTACCTACCTATTATTTATTGTGTGTTTTATGCCTAGGTAGGTTTAGGAAGGTTCCATCATGTTGGGAGATCCATCGTGATCACAATCGCTAAGTTACTTCATTTCCAGAACTTTATGCCGCTTCTAAAGGTCTGGAAACGTCTTGAATACGTATAGGTACCTGTCTACATTATTATAACATTACTATTGCTTCTCTAAGATAAAAATACCACGTGTATATAATAGTCATATAGGCACCTACCTACCTACACACATCCTGCCAGTGGAAACTGAATTACCACTTTGGAAACGTTCACGGCATTAAAAAGGCGCAAAACCTACGTACAAAGAGCTTTAATACCTAACCTTTAGGCATTTTGGTACCATGTCACATGATTTTTTTTGACAAATTGCACTGTAAGTCTCACTAAATGTCAAATATGTTAGTGCGACAGAGTCCTAAAGTGGATATGTTACATGGCTGTACAAGAAAGAACAATTTGAAAAAGGAAAGCAGCCAGTGTTCTTGCTATTAAAGAGTTTTTACAACGGGAACATTCCCTGGCACGTCACTCCTACCTATTAAACCTATAAAATAGGCTCCTAGGTACCTATTTTATTTTGTTCAACACGTATATACCTACCTACCTAATTCTTAGTAAAAAAAAAACCTAGTAATAATATTTTAACATACGAAATAAATTACGTCATGTCTAGTGCGAACCTTGAAAAAGAATCGTCAAGGGCAATGAACTTTGTTATTATCTGTGGTATTTCTTTTTTTTTTTGAGACATCCTTATTAGTATCTGTGGTCCTGTGCTTCTCAAAGTGCCGGTTCGAACCCCGGTACCGGACTTGCACCAATGAGTTATTAATTTATCTTAAGTGCAGTCACTAACACAGTTGGTTCGACAATTATAGACGTTTACGTTTTAGGGAAAAATAGGGCAGTGGTATCCCTCTCGCCTTCCGCCCCGCAGTACTCTGTCTGACGCGAGTGGGATGGCGCCCAGAGTAGTCTATTACAAAGCCGTACTAGGACTCCTGTCCTCCGCCTCTGAATAGTACTGACAGTTACTGCTGCCCTCTGTCAGGTTCCAGGTTACAGTCCCTGTGACCCCTGTCCCTATGTTTAAGTCCAATATAACAGAGGCGAGCCTATTGCAGTTGTTTTAGTGGAAATTTCATATGATGTTGTTGTCTTTTTTGTGTGTGTGGCGTCTTTTCATAATAAACTATTTCTATTCTATTCTATTCATGCCTTCTCCGATATCACAATTTCAAAAAGCCCAATTCAAACATTATTCACAGTTATTTTCACCAAAATGTTTATCTACCTATATTATTTATCTCAACATTTTTCTAAACAACAAAGTTGACCCATAAAACACCTGAGGAATCAAACTCGCTTTCAAATTAAGAAAAAAATCCCAACTTTTTTTTGTGGGCGGCGGGAGACCTCTGATACGGGCGTATTGTGCCATAGACAACCACAACTCGTAAACTTTTATATTGTCTATGATTCTTTTTTTTCTTTTAGCCCGAGACAAAGGTATGGATTTGAATTCTTTTGTTCTTATTTATTCCAGTCACGAGTTGGGGTTTTGTGATAGGAACACAAGGTTTAATGGATTTTCTAGTCTCATTATTTTGTTTATAATGTTTACAGTGGAGCATTGTAGAGTTATTTATTGTAGATTTTCCGCAGATGGCATTAACTACTTGGCCGTAGCTGAGGGCTCCCAGCATAAAAAGACAACAGGTCTGAGGGTGCCCGAGTTAGGCGCGAACCTCTGCTCAGGGCGTCGTCTGAGAAGATTATATTTAAAAGTAATCGACCCTAGCGGGACGGTAGCCATAAGCGCTGAATGAGGGGAAACGTCGACCACGCCGGCGGGGTCGGTATCGGGGTTCTGAAGTATTTATTGTCGCGAGTTGGCCGGCCTAAAGGTGAAAATAAAAACGTTTTTGTTTTTAACTTATTTATGAATTTTAATAAAGAAAAACGTAATAATAAGTGCGACATTTTGTCACTTTTTCTATGACTTTTTCATACAAATTCCGTAGTAATTTCGTGTTTTTACGTTTAGTAAAAAGTAACTGATTTGACTAGTTGGAAACTATCCTATTGTGTTTTCTACAACTGTTGAAAGGAAAGATGAAGTTTGAAGATAAGTTGTCCGTCCGTACTTCACGCCTCGCTGGTTAGGGGGTGAACAGACTTAAAGGTCGTTAGGAGCGGAAACAATACTGATTTTATTAGGCTAGCTATTTAATAATAATAAAACACAAAACATTTACAGGATAAACTTATTCTAAGGTGGACAAAGGCGGCCTTATCGCTAAGAGCGATCTCTTCCAGACAACCTTCGGCAGAGGATATAGTACACTTGTACAGCTGCAGTGTAGCGCGTAAAAAAGGAAAATTAGAAAAAAAATAAAGAAAATAAAATTATAAGCTATTTCTGATAAGTATAAGATTTAATTCGAAATAAAATAAATTACGTAACATGAGTTAACGACTATACCCAATTGGGGTAGTCAGAGGTACATTCATCGCATGATGAACTAAGCGAACCTGGATTTCGACACAAATCTTATAGTTCAACGGCATAAATAAATAAAAAACTACAAAGAAAAAAAATATCTTAAAATAAATATTAAAACTACCCAAAGCAACGGTCAAAGATAAAAACAATTATCATTATATTTATAATAATAACATTAATTATTATCATCTGACCCCTAAACTACATTTCATTCATAAATGCGAACACCCACAGATAAAAAATAAACAAAATGGCGCTGTCAATGTAGAGCATTCGTCTTATCGACTCAAAAACTCATTAAAATTAATTATTATGACAGCTTAAGCGCGGGAAAATAGGCCAAATTGATAAAGAAGCATAGACATTTTTTTTGTTGGTGAAATTTGCCCCGAGAAGGAGCAGGCAAAGGGACATAGCCATACAGCCTGGTCATATGAAGTTTTTCTTCGTGTATTATTTCTTGAATTTGTTTTCTAAAATATTGTGCAAACATAGGTATGTACTATGTAGGTATGTATATACAAATTATAGTTTCCTAGGTCAAAGATAAATTATGATATTCTAATTACTAAATAAATACAGATTTCTCTCTCTCTTTATTTAAGAGTTGCGCTCATGTCGGTGGAGTAATCGCCATTCCTCTCTACTTCCCGCCAAATCCTTCACCTCCCGATACGACACGACCTGCACCTTCTCTTTTATTTGTTTCATAAATGTTCTCCTAGGTCTACCCCTTCCTCTCTTCCCTTCATTTTTTCCTTCTATGATGTTAATACAGATTTAAAGGTGACAAAAAAAACATCACATGATTAAAGGACGGCCCCTTAGCGTGCCTTCAGACTCACGGAATCATCTTACTTTTTCGGAAAATCAGGTGATTCCTGCCATGTCCTTACCAAGCAAAGGACAGTCTCACAAAGTTATTTCGACAATGTCCCCATAGGGAACCGAACCCGGACCTTCAGATCGTGAGCCCAACGCTCTAACCACTAAACCACTTTTTTTTTTTTTTTTTTTTGACGTGACTTATTGTAGATTTGCCGCAGATGGCATTAACTACTTGGCCGGACAAATGGGGAGCGCTGAAGGCTCTCACCCGGTACAACGTTTAAGACAACAGGCCTGAGGGTGCCCAGTTGGGCGCGAACCTCGGCTACTAAACCACGGAGGCTGTTAATTTATATAATTAGAATATATAAAGAGTAAGGACAGACGGTGTAACGATAACTAACGAATACTGTTCGTTAACGGCGCGTCACGGTTGCTGCGCGTAACGGGTAGGGTAGAGCGACCGTACGGGCGGATAATATCATAGATAATTTTAAGAATTTATACTACTAATACCTTCATTTACTTTGTGGAGCTCGGTGGCGCAGCGGTAAACGCGCTCGGTCTGCGATTGTTGAAGTTAAGCAACTTTCGCAAAGGCCGGTCATAGGATGGGTGACCACAAAAAAAAGTTTTCATCTCGAGCTCCTCCGTGTTTCAGAAGGCACGTTAAGCCGTTGGTCCCGGCTGCATTAGCAGTCGTTAATAACCATCAATCCGCACTGGGCCCGCGTGGTGGTTTAAGGCCCGATCTCCCTATCCATCCATAAGGAAGGCCCGTGCCCCAGCAGAGGGGACGTTAATGGGCTGATGATGATGACTTTCATTTACCACTACCGTAGATACAGCGCTTGATACAAAAATGCGGCGAAAACTTGGCGCTTCTTTAGCTATACATTCGTACACAGCGGTATATACATTCAATAAAATCGTGTCAAATTAAGAAGTTACGTATCGTCTTGTTACGTATATTAGCGCGTGGTGCTTCGTAACGCGGTCGTGTTATACTGCGACTACGGATTGACCGGGAGTACTTGTTTTCGTGTATTTTAAACTAAAATAATTATAGTGGTGTATGTCGCGGGCGACAAGATGGCGATAAGTGAGTTTCTCGTAACTTGCACCACAAGGTTGCATTTTACGTTACGTAAGTCACGGTTGACCGGAACCACCGACCTTTCCACGTGGATTTAAACCGTAAACAATTAATTCTTCTAACGTGTGGGTTGTGAGGTGGATAACCAACCCCATCAACCAGCAATCGGGGTCATTATTGAACCGCCAAATTCCCCTGACATGGCTCATGTAACGATTACTCACTTACATCAGTAAATAGTAACCGGGACCAGCGGCTTAACGTGACTTGCGAAGTATACGGATCATCTTACTTTCGGACAATCAGATATTTTGTGGTTTTCATGATTTGTGCCCGGTTAATGGCAATAGGACTGAAACCATAGAATAAGGAGTAATACTACGAATAGATCGGCAACTCTCCGCTCCCCACCAGCGGCTGAACTAGGTTTACCTCACCCCCTCGGTCTTACTTTAGTCTTCAACCGTATGGCATCAGACGTTACACACACAGATGCGCGCGTACGATAATGTGTAGTGTCTGTGTAAAACGAGGTCGTTTGTATGAAGTGTCCGGGGTGTGTTTAAACATAGCGAAAAGTCATGTACTATCATATTTGACATTTAATGAGACTTACGGTTTAATTTGTCAAAAAAGTTAAAGTGACATTTTCAAAGTGTATACATATTAGTTCTCGTGACCGTACTATACAACTCTGCCTCAGCCTACCCCTTCGGAGATACAGGCGTGATAATAAATAATAAATAAATTCATCTATTCCAGATTAACATAATTATCCATATCCCATATGTGATGCCATAATTATATTATGTCATTTGCAAATCGTGTACGTAAATATTACAGAATCTTGCAACAATGTAAAAAAAACTTTAATTTCCCTATTCCCGCGGTTGGCAGCATTGCGTGATCCTTTTCAAAATTCGAACATTGTCTGTCTGAATGACCAGTATTGATTGTTGCTAAAAAAAGATAAAAATCAAACACATCTCCTTTGAGTTTCTTCTTTTTAAAATTAAAATGCGGCTGCCATCCTTTGAAGACATAAAGAGGTTATTATGTAGTTAAATCGTTCTCATTATTACGAATGATGTTCGATGTATAATGAAATGATATTACTACAACAAAAGGGCTTTACGCCTGTATCCCTAAAGGGGTAGGCAGAGACGGAGGTGTATAGTTCGGTCACGAGTACTAATATGTATACACTTTGAAACCATGTCGTATTAACTGTTTTGACGAATGAAACTTTAAGTCTCATTAAATGTCTACACATTGACGTTATCATACACGCGCGTCTGTGTGTGTGAAGTCTGACGCCATACGATTGGAGACTAAAGTAAGACCGAGGGGGTGAGGTAAACCTAGCTCAGCCGCTGGTGGGGAGCGGAGAGTTGCCGTTCTATTCCTTACTCTATGACTCTACTAACGGCACAAGGAACAACCCCTAAGCAATTATAAAATAATGTACCTACTACAGCGAGGGCGCACACATCTGTTGAGGTCGTTGACCGGGGTGCTATCGATCGATGCGCTCGCGCAGCCAACTAGGAAATAGAGGGTGGTGACTGTTGCACGGGATTTTTAGGAAGTATTATTTTTTTAACCATCCATTGATCCATTTTTCTCCACCGGGATTCGAACCCGGGACCTCCGGATTGTGAGCCTAACGCCCGCGCCCTAACCACTAGACCAAGGAGGCTGTGCAATGAACTTATAAGAAGAAATCGTGAGTGGGCGGGATATAAACCCATTCGCCGCCATTACCCTGGCCCCATCAAATCTCCCGCCATCTTGAAATCATCTTTTTTGAAATTATCCCGCGTTGTCTATGGTCAGTTGGCGAGGGTAATCGCGAGTGTAATGTCATGGTGTTTTATGGCAATTTTATAATCCATCCTTACAGTTGGAAGGGAAAATAAAGATCTGGGGAGTTCAAAAAGCCATATCGAAGCAATTCACCTAAAAAATCAATATTGTGACATAATTTTAAGTTTACGCGGTTATTATCATAATTAAAACACATAATGGCCCCGATTCCTGGAGACACCGCCTAATTTTATTTTAAGTTATATCCGTCATTTTCATATCCGTCGAAAAGGAAAGGGACGGATGATTCACAGTTCTTAATTTTAGGAAGAATGAGTAAATGAATGTGTCGGGTTATTGACTGATGTAAAATTTTTAGACGGTTGGTTTAGATTTGTGCTTAAAATTGACGTGTGTTCCATAAATTTTATGCTTGTCGATTACCCGTCCCTTTCCTTTTCGGCGGATAAGAAAATGACAGATATAACTTAAAATAAAATTAGATGGTATTTACAGGAATTAGCACCAATAGTCATTTTAGCGCGGTAAGAACCCGTTATTATGTGTTTTAATTATTGTAAGACGTAAGCCAAATAGCAATATTGATTTTAATCGTAAATGTCAAATAGCAATATTGCTTTTCAGATGAATTGCTCCAATTTGGCCTTTTTAACGCCACCGGAAAGGAATTTAAGGCTGTATGGAAAAAAAAAGAACTGGATATAATATAAGTGTTACTTTGATCAAACATTTTACAATACCAAATTGGACAACACTCGATCGATACAACTTACCAGTCCTCAGACCTAATACATACCGTAATACTAGTAAATAGAAAGTCTAATTTTGCAATTACTAACCATCCCTAAGCTAAATCGGGCAGGTGGTACCACCCCATAGGGTCATAGGCCCTATCCGAGTGTGCCATTTGCTTCTTTCGCCCTATTGTGGCCATTTCAATGAACTTGTAATTATGTTGGTATATTGTTTTCGATTTCGATTGAGCGCGCTCGGTCTGCGATTGTTCAAGTTAAGCAACTTTCGCAAAGGCCGGTCATAGGATGGGTGACCACAAAAAAAAAACATCTCTAACTTCTCCGTGCTTCGGAAGACACGTTAAGCCGTTGGTCCCGGCTGCATTAGTAGTCGTTAATATAATAACCATCAATCCGCACTGGGCCCGCGTGATGGTTTAAGGCCCGATCTCCCTATCCATCCATAGGGAAGGCCCGTGCCCCAGCAGTGGGGACGTTAATGGGCTGGTGATGATGATTGTTTTCGATATGCCAATGTAATTTTATTATGTTGGTATTACAACAATGGCGCCGATTCCAGTGCCGACTAATTTTAAGTTATACCTGACATTTTCTTATCTGCATACTCTAGCTATAGAGGCAGCCAATCAGCTCGCGACACCAAACACTTCAGGACCCCGATACCGACCCCGCCGGCGTGGCCGACGATTTCCCTCAATCAGCGCTTATCGCTATCGACCTATTAGGGTCGATTAATTCTTTCAAATATTTTTCCTCTCAGACGACGCCCTGAGCCGAGCTTCGCGCCCAACCGGGCACCCTCAGGCCTGTTGTCTTAAACGTTGTACCTGGTGAGAGCCTTCAGCGCTCCCCATTTGTCCGGCCAAGTAGTTAATGCCATCTGCGGCAAATATACAATAAGTCACGTCAAAAAAAATCTTATCTGCAGAAGTCAGGGCCAATACCAACATAATGAAACCTATACATTGTTTTAAGTTTACGCGGTTATTATCATAATTAAAGCACATAATAACGGGTTCTAATCTCATTCGTCATCCCGTGATCATGGCACTTGCAACAGTGTCGAAATATCGGGAGTCTCATATCCCCATTTAAACGCGGTAAGAACCCGTTATTATGTGCTTTAATTATGATAATGAAACCTAGTCAATACGGCTTCTCTCGTGTGGGTTATGAGGTCAATTGCCGAGCTCATCAACCCTGGTGTCAGGGTTACTATTGAGCCGCGAAATGCCCCTGACATGGCTCATGTAACGACTACTTACTAACATCAGTAAGTAGTAACGGGATCTTTCGGACACTCGAGTGAACAGCCTGTTATATCCTTAACAAACTCGGGATAACAAAGTGTTTTTTTAGTGATATGTCTCCACCGGGATTCGAACCCGGGACCTCCGGATCGTGAGCCCAACGCTCAACCACTCTACCACCGTGGCCGTTACAGGATACGATAAATCTAAATGATAAACGGAAGCCGACGATGAAATGATGGAAGCGAAAGTACAGTCAATTAAAAGTAAGAGTTAAAAGAACTATTCTCACTGAACAGTTAGATTTAACCACATTACTTTCACTATGTTTTTTCTTGCGCTTACGACGAGTTATACCATAGAGTAAGGAATAGTACTACGTCACAGCCTAGACACTTCATACAAATCATGGTATAATTCAAATACAAATTCAAATAATTTATTTTCAGACCATAATAACGTCCATAGAAAAAATAAATAATAATAAACAATAAATAAGTACAAAAATTGTTAAAAAATAAAAAGTACAAATACATAAAAATTATAAACTAGATATTAAAATTTACATCACAATAAAAAAAAATTAAATGAGATAGGAAAAATGAAAATCAAAATTAGGAATACAAGAAGACCAGGTATGGTCATAAGTGACAGCTAACATTTCAAGGTTAGCCCAGCTGACGTCATCCCGCTATCTTCTATCGTGTGGGTTGTGAGGTGGATTACCAACCTCATCAACCCTGGTGTCAGGGTTACTATTGAGCCGCCAAAGGCCCCTGACATGGCTCATGTAACGACTACTTACTTACATCAGTACTTAGTAACCGGGACCAACGCCTTAACGTGCCTTCCGAAGCACGGATCATCTTTCGGACAATCAGGTGATCAGCCTGTAATGGCCTAACTAAACTAGGGACCACATAGTATTTTTTTGCGATATGCCCCCACCGGGAATCGAACCCAGGACCTCCGGATCGTGACCCCAGCGCTCAACCACTGGACCACAGAGGTCGTTAGGTTAGTCTTCAGTCGCATTACTGTTAAAGAGTTTTTACAACGGGAATATTCTCACTTTGGGAACATTATCACTTTGGGAACATTCTCACTTTGGGAACATTCTCACTTTGGGAACATTCCCACTTTGGGAACATTCTCACTTTGGGAACATTCTCACTTTGGGAACATTCCCACTTTGGGAACATTCTCACTTTGGGAACATTCTCACTTTGGGAACTTTCCCGGGAACGGAACGTCACTAAATATTATATTACAGGCATGTTGTTTTCGTTACGAAGTCCACACTTCTGACATCATATCCGATGGGCGTGTTATGAATTCTCTATTCAACAGATGAGTCAAATATATTCAGTATTATGGTAATTTATTTCAAGCGCCGTGGTAGCCTAGTTGGTAGAACGCTTGCCTCTCACTTTGAGGTCGCAGGTTCGAATCCAACGCAGACCTAAACCAATGATTGTAGAATTTGTTTTCAAAATCATGTTTGGATCATAAATGATTATCACGAGCTCAGCGGTGAAGGAAAACGTGAGGAAACTCACATTCCCGAGAAATGCATTTTCGGAGGTATGTGATTTAACTTGTATTGGGCTGGTTTTCCCTTCGCGGGTTGGAAGGTCAGACAGGCAGTCGCTTCTGTAAAAAACCGGACCTGTCAAATCTTCAGGTTAGGTAAGCGGATATTGTGAAAAACGGGATAATGCTATGGAAATGATGATGATGATTTATTTAGTACTCGGTCACTGTGGTCCTGTGGTACAGTCACGAGCATTATTATGTTACACTTTGGTACCATGTCACATTAACTTTTTTGACAAATTGAACTGTAAGTCTCACTAAATGTCAAATGTGTTAGTGCGACAGAGTCCTAAAGTGGGTACATTATATTGCTCATGGCTGTACACCAGCTTGCTTCTCAAACGGGGAACGCCAGTTCGAATCCCGGTAACGGACTTGCACCAATGAGTTATTAATTTATCTTAAGTGCAGTCACTAACACAGTTGTCTCGACCATTATAGACGGCGATACGGCTCACCTATCACGTTGGTCTAACAGAAAGCTCGGTGAGGTGTCTCTCTCTCTATTTAAGGGCTGCGCTCTTGTCGGTGGAGTAACCGCCATTCCTCTCTTCTTCCCGCCAAAACCTTCATCTTCCGATACGACACGACCTGCACCTTCTCTTTTATTTGTTTCATAAATGCTATCCTAGGTCTACCCCTTCCTCTCTTCCCTTAAATTTTTGCTTCTATAATGTTTGTTATAAATGAATCGTGTCGTATCAGGTGGCCAATCATATTTCCTCTCCGGTTCTCTATAGTCTTCAATATGGTTCTCTTTCTTTCTTTTCTTTTCTTTTTTTTTCTTTTGGTGAGGTGTAAGTAAGGTAAAATCTTTATTTCCTCTACAAAAACAAATGGATATATAAATACATACAAAAATACAATATTTGTAGAGGCTGGAGCCTAAACTAGGATACCCTGTGTTTAGGACTCCAGGGGCCTGTTTAATAAAACTTACAATTGTAAATTACAATGACAATTTGATGTACATTGCGGAGTGTGTGATCACGAATATTTTGCAGTTTCATATTAGCTACGCAATGAACATCAAATTGTCGTTGTAATTTACAATTGTAAGTTTTATTAAACAGGCCCCAGGCCTCCACCTCCAGAAAGTCATGGTCAAGAGAAAATAACAAAATAGAAAAAGGGAAAATGAAAATAGTTAACTTGAATTAAACAGACTAAATCACAAAACATTTTTTAAAAAGAAAATATTAATTCTATAAATGCTTTTAGGTGTGGGTACTTAGTTCATCTTGCGATTGATGTACCTCTGACTATCCCAAAAAGGTCCTAAGTCCTAACCAGACTAAGGCTCACAAAGTGATTTTTGTGATATCCCACCCGGGAATCGACCCCAACTACTTTATCAAATAGTCAAGTAAATATCTTTACTACTTCTATGAACTATACAAACACAACTTGCTAGCTACATTATCCCGATGACATAAGCGACCGAATGCCTACAAGAGTGAAGGAGATAGTTACATAATCGCCCCTGCGCAAAAGCAGGACAGAAAATAACGGCTGAATGGAGCAAGTTCCATCGTCACAGGTTTCTTTTTTTTTTCAATGAACGTGATTTCTTTGAGGTGTTTTTTTTTTATAGTTGAGTTTTTGTTTTATTAAAGTTTAGTTTGTTCCTATGTTAGGTTAATGGATCATGCGGTTAGGAACATTTTAGGTTATGGTGCTTTAGAGAGTACGTTAAAGGTAAAAAAAGCGTAAACCGATTTTTTTTATTTTCCATTCTTTTGGCCGAGGAATGGATGTACCTATATGTATGTATACCGTATACTATTCTTCTCTGCCTACCCCTTTGGGGATACAGGCGTGATGCTATTATGGTTGGTGGGACCACATGTTTTTTGGGACGTGATGTTTTAATTTCGCCTCGGATGGCATTAACTACTTGGCCGGACAAATGAGTACACACGGTTTTTCATAGGTATCCATTTGCTCTGCCAATCCCACTTGGAGTTACAAGCGTGAACTTATGTTTGTCGTGTAAGAAAGAAGTGTAGATTTATTACATTTTTTTGATGTTTACAAAATGATTTATTTGAAGTGCAGTTTTCACTAACACAGTTGACTCGTCCATTATAGACGGCGATACGGCGCGGCTCACCTATCACGTTGGTCTATAGAACAGAAAGCTCGGTGAGGTGTAGGTACTTAGTTCATCTTGCGATGGATGTACCTCTGACTACCCCAATTGGGGTATAGCCGTGAGTTTGTGTGTTATGTTGCCGAATACAGCTACAACCAGACACATATGAAACATAAACATATATTACATCATTCTTACTTTAAAAAGTTAACACGTTTTACAAGTGCCAATTCACAAGTATCCATTCCCGTAACTTTTGAAAATAAACTTTAAAAAGTTTCGTAATTTCCTTTGGCATGACTAGAGCAAGTCCTAACATTATTATGTTTTCAAATGCGTTAGTTTGATAACAGGTTGAAGCGTTTCGATTCGGTTTCGCTGTAAATTAGTTTAATACCTTCAAACTTTGAGGTTGAATTACATAATCTTTTAAAAAAATAAACAAATAACCTAAATTGTTTGAGATTTACGCTGTCATTATCATAATTAGAACACGTAATACCATAGTATTTGCAACAGTGTTGAAATATCGGGAGTGGCAGTAAGCCCGCGCAATTGAATTGTACTTTTGTGTTTTGTTTGTATGTTTAAGTTTTGTACAATTAAGTCTATTTATTTTGATCTATGTTATTTTATTGTATATAGTTTAAAAAGAACATAAGCTCACGCCTATATCTCAATTGAGGTAGTCAGAGTTACATCCATCGCAAGATGATGAAGATGATGGATTTGGGTTAAAATAATGTATATAATGATTATCTTTATAGACTAGCTGAAGTTTTGCGCCATTTCAATTTTCACCGTTCAAATTTCAAATTTCGAACAAACGAACGTTATGCGTCCCGTTCCGCGTTCAAATCTCAACGGGTTTTCCTTTGCTTTCTTCCGGTGGAACTCTATTCTACGTTTGAAATTTAAATGAAGGATAAGGATGTCGTTAAACTGACAAAGTAACTTATGGATGGATTTAAAAATAAAATAAGTTTCTTTTTATGTTCTAATCTTACTTTATTACTAGCAGGGGTTTGCTAAAATACCTATATGTATATAAAAAAAAAACAATTTTATTATTTAACTAGTGACTTGACCCGGATTAACTTGGGTATATTACCCTAAAGTCTTCTTGAAGAAATGCAGGTCAAAACAGTTACTTAAGTGGATCTCGAGATTAGCACTAACACCTTTTTCTAGATAGGATCTTCACATACCTCTCACAAACGCTATCCACCCCCAAAAGAACCTACCGTGAAGATGACAACGTAACTATCTATCCATAAAAGTAAGCGAGACAGTACGTGAGAAAGAGACGGCATTCGGCCGTTAAATCCTGTTCTAAGGAACGAGTTATTTTTTTTTAAACTGATTTTGTTTTCTATCCTCCGTTCCCATGATGCCTTAGTAAGCCTTACGATTCTTTTTTTTCTAAGTACTGGCCAGTTTTAGACGGCTTATGTAATTAAAAAAAAACTAGACAGCCTAGGTACAATAAGTACCTTTGCTGGTCTGGTAATGATTAAAAAAACGTAGAACGCATTCATGTATGTATATTGCACATACATACATAAACTCACCGCTTTCCCACCGGGGTAAGCAGAGACTGGAATTCCATTTGCTTCGATCCTGACACACTTCTCTTGCTTCCTCCACATTCATCAATCGTTTCATACACGCACGTTCAGAGTAGATCGTACTGAACCTTTTGTAAATATAATTTAAATTAATGTTCTTATTTCAAATATTTTTTGCATTTTGAAGATAACATAATTAAATTAAAAAAGCTAAATTATTTTAAAAACCTTTTTTATATATTCAAAAACGATTTATCTTAAGTGCAATAACCACCAACACAGTTGGCTCGACCATTATAGACGGCGATAAGGCTCACCACCTATCACGTTGGTCTAGGTACCTCTGACTACCCCGTTGGACGTGTGCTGTGAACTTAATTCTCTCGGGTTATTGGTCAATGTAAAATTTTGAGAGGCAGGATTTTTCTGCCTAAAATTGACGTGTGTTCCATTTTTATGTCTGTCGATTACCCGTCCCTTTCCTTTTCGGCGGATAAGAAAATAAAATTATAAAATAAAATTAGAATGTGTGTACTGGAATCTGCACCACGGTGAAACCATAATCCTTAGCACAGAAAACGTGGAACTATATAAAGAATTTACAGTGTCATAGTCATATGTTAAACTACACTTTATAAACAAATGTTCAGATAAGAGTAAAAACAAGATGGCGTACGGTTGGGGGAAAGGGTTCTCTATGGTGCTTCTATATTTGAATTTTTGTCAAGATTTTATTGCTGGCATTTAATTTATTTTACAAATACAAATACACTTTATTGCACCAAAATAAAAAGAAATAATTACAAAAAGTTGTTATTGTTTTCACTTTTGATTTCTTCTTTTTCGAACGCGGACATTTTCCCGCCTTTTTGTAATGTCTATTGGCATTGGGTAGTTTTCTAGGTCAAAGATAAATTAGGAAATTCTAAGTAAACGCAGATCTACAAAAAACGTTTTCTTTTTTCTATTTAACTTATTTGTGAATTTTAACAAAGAAAAACATACATACTCACATGCATAAACTCACGCCTATTTCCCACCGGGGTAAGCAGAGACTATAGAATTACATTAAAGAAAAAAATCCATTCAAAACTGCCTTTTTCCAACTGCCTGCTTTTCTTTTTCGTAACATTTTATAGCAATTTATCACGAATTTTCGCTGGACAGTATGGAGAACTGTCAAAATTTGGGAACACTCAACAGTGCTCCTCTAGTTTTATCCTCATTGCTTCAATGTGGCCTATTCACCCAGTCGACTTTATCCCCCAACTATACTGACAGTCTAACATGGCGGGCGCAGCATCCGGGCTGATAAACACTAATAAACGCGGCGGTCGTTGCGCCCGCGCATTAGGCAGCACCTGCCGGCTGAATGTGCTCTCCGAGACACAGAAGAGAGGCTACTAGCACACAAAATTCAAAAATATTTATTTTTCAAAATTGGCTTACATAGTCGGCTTTTTGAACGTCAAAAAATAAACTACATATTATGTAACTAGCTGTAAAACTACCACCACATCGGAATATGCAACGCTGAGGGAAAGACGTGGCCAGAAAACCTCCCAGCACAGGGACCTAATCCTACTGTTTCAAGTTTTCCTTTCTTTTCTTTTTTTTTCGTGTGACGTCGACGCCCATACGATTGAAGACTAAAGTAAGACCGAGGTTTTGTTGAAGAAGTTATGTCAACTTATGTCTGTGTTTCCGACACCTGTAGGTAAAAACTGCTTTTACTAAATCTCCTTCCTTTTTTTTTAAATAACAAAAGATTTAGCCCCTTATAACTAGAAGTAACTTTCTTTTTGACAACCAAAACAAAGGAGGGCCGTTCAAAACATTTTAACAATAGACAGTGCAAATCTACTTAAATAAATATTCATAAACTTTATTGCGACTACCTGGGATTAAAGAAGAATGTATTGTCTATGTCCTTTGTCGGCACAAGGAGGTTAGTGAAGCATTTTTTTTGACGAGTGGCAATGAAAGAAGACAAGTAGACAATGCGATTGTGCGAAATAAGGTTGTTTTATGGAATCTTAACCCGTTTTTTGCCAATTATCTTGCTTTTGTACTGTCATTTGTTGGGATTAGTGTTCCTGCTAATCTAAGGGTGGTATTAATAAACGAATCTCAGCTGAGACTGCCCTCAAGACCATGCTCAAGTCTCTGTTTTTATATGAGAACTGTCACATTGACATGATCTTGAGGGCAGTCTCGAAGCTGAGATTAGTTTATTAATAGTTTCGAGTCTATGTAAGTTTCGAGTTTATTTTAAGTAATGGGTGTTTTTTAAGCCATTGTTTTATTAAGTTGGTACCTATTCAAGTTAAAACGGGGGCTTAGGGGACATCTTGTCCCAGTCTTAAACTGGGCCCAGGGACGAGTTTGCCCTTTTCTAATTTGATAATGGGTAACTGGGCCCACTATGATTCAGTTGTTGGGACGGATAAATGTTTTTTCATACCGTCATAATTATGTCTTAAAATACTAATTTTATTTTTATTTACCGACGTGCGATTAAGAATATGGAGGAAGCAAGAGAAGTATCTCAAGATTAAAGCAAACGGGATTCCTTAGTGTCTGATTACCCTTGTGGGAAATAGGCGTGAGTATATAGTATGTAAAACTACCACAAACATTTCCTTGATCGTAAAATATTATTAGCCAATAGCAACACCGATACAAAAACGAAAAAAAAATCCCATGCAATATTTCTAAAATTATCTGTATCAACTGTTACTGTCCACAATACCTTTAGACATGTATCGATCAATACCTTAACAAATTCCAAAATTATTGACACCGGTCCAGTTCCGTCAACGAGGGGTCATCCTCACAATCATTGTATCAATAAAGTCATACAAAATACCCCTGGGAACTTATCCTCAAAACTTTCTTAACATCCCCCGTTGCAAAATTTTTAAAAGTAAAATAGGGTACATCTCGCATCCCTACGCGGAAGGCTGAGAAAAAAAGGAACAATAAGACGAATCAGATGATCCAAATTCGCATGGGAAAGTCTGTAAGGTCATGACCCCCGGCTGAATGGAATGCATCCGTTGCCTGCGAAATTAAAACGTTGTCTACTCGCGCCATTTTCGGATTTGATTGGCGTTTGACAGTTGTTTGAAATGTATTTTTTTAAATAATGGAATGATGAGGAACGGGTTTTCTCTGTACATCCATCTGTTAGTAGATTGAACATAACTTGTAATATCCCCAATTAGGGTAGTCACATGTACATCAGATGTAGGATATCCCAGACTGATTACCCGATTGTCCAAAAGTGATATGACCCTTCGGAAGGCACGTTAAGCCGTTGGTCCCGGTTACTACTTATTGATGTAAGTACGTAGTCGTTACATGAGTCATGTCAAGGGCCTTTGGCGGCTCAATAGTAACCCTGACACCAGGTAATCCACCTCACAACCCACACAATAGAAGTAATAGTTTACACATTCATACATAAACAGCCTATACACATCCCACTGCTGGGCACAGGCCTCCCCTCAGTCAACCGGACGGGGTATGGAGCATACTCCACCACGCTGCTCCACTGCGGCTAATAGCCCGAGACCAACGGCTCAGCGTGCTTTCCGAAGCACGGAACCATCATACTTTTTCGGACAATCAGGTGATTCAAGCCTGCAATGTTCGTTCCAAACAAAGTGTAAGTCTCACTAAATGTCAAATATGTTAGTGCGACAGAGTCCTAAAGTGGGTACATTATATTGCTCATGACTGTACAAGATTTTGATTTCCAATCGTAATTCTACATTCAGACACATTCGGTTCTCTTTCTATAAACATACATGTATAATAATACAACATTTTGTCCGTTATTTTATCATTAACAAATGAAGGTTACAGGATAAACCTTGTTTATATAACTGTATTATTACATTGTTGTAAGTGTAACACAATAACAAAAGGCGATAAAGTAACGGAAATTGCAACTCATGTCAGATATGTTATTAAAAATAACAATATTGCTAATGTTAAACTATTACAGCCTCCGTGGTCTAGTGGTTAGAGCGTTAGGCTCACGATCTGGAGGTCCGGGTTCGATTCCCGATGGGGACATTGTCGAAATCACTTTGTGAGACTGTCCTTTGTTTGGTAAGGACTTTTCAGGCTTGAATCACCTGATTGTCCAAAAAAGTAAGATGATTCCGTGCTTCGGAGGGCACGGTAAGCCGTTGGTCCCGGCTATTAGCCGTAAAAACACCTCCACCAACCCGCAGTGGAGCAGCGTGGTGGAGTATGCTCCATACCCTCGCCGGTTGATTGAGGGGAAGCCTGTGCCCAGCAGTGGGACGTGTATAGGCTGTTTATGTGTGGTGTAAAAGGCGAAATAATGACGCGGAGTGGGTGTACTATACACCTCTACCTACCCTTTCATGGACATAGGCGTGATGTTATGTCATGTTATAATAAGCGTGAGAAAATATATTTTTGAAGCTTAGTTTAGAAACTATTTTATGTTTATTGCGTGAATAAATAAATAAATTTGAATATTTTTTGCGATTATCGCCTCTGATGTTTGTTAGACAAATGAATTGTGTAGACTAGTTTAACACGTTATTGTTATTAAAAGAAAAACGGCGCATGAGTTTATTAAACAGCGAATGAAACGAGTGATGAGTGTGGAGGAAGCATGAGAAGTGTGTCAGGATCGAAGCTAATAAAACCCCGCAGTCTCTGCAAAATTGAAGGGAAGAGAGGAAGGGGTACACCTAGGATAACATTTATGAAACAAATAAAAGAGAAGGTGCAGGTCGTGTCGTATCGGGAGGTGAAGGTTTTGGCGGGAAGAAGAGAGGAATGGCGATTCCTCCACCGACAAGAGCGCAGCTCTTAAATAGAGAGAGAGAGAGTCTCTGCATACCCCGGTGCGAAATCATGTATGTACAGTCATGAGCAATAACATGTACCCACTTTAGAACCATATCGCACTATCATATTTGACATTTAATTGGACTTACGGTTTAATTTGTCAAAAAAGTTAATGTGACATGGTTTCAAAGTACCGTATGTATGAAGTTAAATGCTTAAAATATAACACAACATGCTTAATATAGTATCAGGCCTGTACGGCGTAGGTAGGCTGAAAACTACTTAAAAGTTTTACACGGATATCTACTAATCTTAATTAGTTTTAGTGACAAAAACTACGCAAATGTCTCGCATCCTGTTTTCAGATGACTGCCATTATGGCGGGCGCTTTGACAGCTGTCAGAAAAAAGCGGGAAAAGGTTATTTATAGGTGACAGTTTTGAGGTTAATTATTATGAGGGGTAAAAATTGAGATTTAAACTAAGATTTAAATTTTGACGCCCAAAACTCACGCCTGGTCCCATGAACGCGCGCTTGTAAAACGTAAGCCTCTGAGCAAGTCGTGTAAAAATAACTTTAAGAAACGGTTTTTTTGGAAAGGACATGTCAGTTATATATACATAAAATCACGCCTATTTCCAACCGGGGTAAGCAGAGACTATAGAATTCCATTTGCTTCGATACTGAGAGACAGACATGATGATGATGACAGTTATAAATCCTACTTAAGAGTATAACTCATCATCATGAGTGTCGTGTCTTATAGGGAAGTCAAGGAATTGGCCTTTGATAGACTGGAATGGAAAATGCTGCACCGACAAGAGCGTGGCTCTTAAATTGATGATGATAAGAGTATAATTATCACTTATTTATCTATTTTTATATCAAATACCAAAGCATATTTTCCTTAATACATTCTCTTTCAAACGGAAAACATAACCGCAAATCCGAATTCGCACACGTTTGTCGCAGCAGCGTTGTTCTAAATTTAAATCATTTTAAGCTGTACAGGCGCCATATTGTGCCTGACGTCACTAACGGTTTTTCAGCTAATTCTGTGCGATGCACGGGTTGTGTTAATCATTATGCCAGTTACATGTGTAGTGTATTTTATTTATATTTGTGTTGGAAGTCATGTGTGGGTAACTGACGCGTAAACAAGGACCGTTGTTGTCTTGGAACGTTGGATTATCGGATGTTAGGCTGATTCAAATTCAAATTCAAAAATATCTTTATTCAGTAGGTAACATAGTTACACTTTGAATCGACAATTTTTACATAACGAACACAAGATCGCGTATTTCCATTTGGGGTAGGTAGTGATCAATGAAAAAGATAATTAAAAAATGACTTTGACTTTAGAAATTCCTACCACTTTCATCAGTCATACAGAGACATTTTAGCATCCTCAATGTTTTTATGGTGTGTTTCCTGCGCCCTACCAACAAAACACTTTTTTTTAGTATTAAAATAAATGAGTGCTTTAGACCAGGCTGGATCGTGATCAAACGCAGTCAATTCTTTTAATAAAAAAAGTTAAAATCTGTTTTTATTTATTTAAAAAAGAACACTATACATATAATTATCGTGTTATATATTATCGTTCTAATATGAATTACATTATCTATGAAAATTTTACACGTGTGTATCTCTAAATACCTAATGAAAAAAAAAAACAACCTTTGACACTAAATCGACCTCAATATGATAAAACGTTGTCTGTATGAATGTTGTATCTAAATGCGTCTAATGTTCGATTGTGGCCTGTTGACACAGTTAGATATGGTTATAAACCAATACATTATGGACCAATCAGATCTAGTGATTTAAATTGGTAGGTTCGTTCTAATTTAAAATGGCGGACGATTTTGAGGTTATGTTTTGGATCAAAATGACAATATCTCAAAATATAAGGAGCACTGGCATATTACAATTATTATTTTTTGCAGAATGCTTGTTCTTTGTGCGATTTTTTATTTATATATTTTTCTATGAAATGTTGCCTACTTAATTTCATTACATAAAAACAAAATCTTAAGCATTTTAACAATTTGTCATTTTTATTTCACACAAATCAATCATAACCGCGCATATCCATTACAAAAAATGTTTCTTTATTTATTTTGATGTCGTTTGGAGCCTCGTTTAGAAGAACAGTTAAGTGGAGTGCACTTTTTTTTTGACGTGACTTATTGTAGATTTACCGCAGATGGCATTAACTATTTGGCCGGAAGTGGAGTGTACTACAATTCATCTTGTAAGCAAATCATCATCACCAGCCCATTAACGTCCCCACTGCTGGGGCACGGGCCTTCCCTATGGATGGATAGGGAGATCGGGCCTTAAACCTGTTACGTGTGTTTATTAAATAAATAAATAAATAAATAAATAAACCATCACGCGGGCCCAGTGCGGATTGATGGTTATTAACGACTGCCAATGCAGCCGGGACCAACGGCTTAACGTGCCTTCCGAAGCACGGAGGAGCTCGAGATGTAAACTTTTTTTTTGTGGTCACCCATCCTATGACCGGCCTTGTAAGCAAGTAATAATAGTTTATCGCTCCCCGGATGCGCCTAACTAACACAGAGACTAAAGATGTCCAATTGAGCGGATTGGTGCCAAGGACTATAGCAATAGTTTGCTATAACTACTTACTTGTAACGGATTATTTGACAACACTAGATCGGTGCTTTGTTGTTTTAAAAAAACTTGTTATTTTTTAAAAGTATGAATGAGTGAGCGTATTCGCGCCTTGTATTGATTGATTTGATGATTGATTTTGAAATGTTACTTATAAGTAGTGCTTGCTAGTGAAAATACGAATGCAATGGGTGTACCACTGACTACCCCAAGTGGGTTATAGTCGTGAGCGTATATTGTTATAAAAAAGTTACTAGGTAGAGACAGGTTAACTTGCAAGTCACTTCTGAATGACAAGTTGCTTGTCACCGGAAATTGGAACGAGCATTTCAATGGCTTCATCCGCACATCCGGTCAACCGACTGTCCATTATCCTGGTTCCGACCCCTGTAAAAAAAGAACCGAAAAACAAAAGATTTATTGCAAAGTTATGAATTTATTGGCCATTTTGTGTTATGTTTGAAAAAAAAAAGGTTGGTGAGGTGTAGGTACTTAATACGTCTTGCGATGGATGTGCCTCTGACTACCCCCTACATTATGATTTTGTTAAAATTACTACAAAAATCTTTATTTTTTTAATTAGTGGGTTATGCAGACAAAAAAAAAATACAAAAATAATTAAAAACAATTGCCTCCTTATACTATAACCAGAACGATTTGAAACTATTTTTTGAAACAAGAGAAGTGTGTTAGGATCGAAGCAATATATAATTCTATAGTCTCTGCTTACCCCGGTGGGAAATAGGCGTGAGTTTATGTATGTAAAACGATTTTTTAATATTTTTTCTCCCGATTTTTTATAACTCTAAAATAAGCAAGTTTACAAACTAAAAATAAAAACGACGCAGCTAACGCGACAAACCGAAACGAAAGTCGACAAGAAACTTGTTTACTACAAAAAAAACTCATTTTTCAGTTATCCTTCGGTAGGATGTAACACAGACGTCTACCGAAAAAAACCTTGTCTAATCATGTGCCCTTGAATTCTTAAAAAAGTTAAGTGCACGTGTGCGTTCGAATTCCGAACGGTTTAAAAATTCAAAGATGGCGGTCTGGTATTTGTCAACATTTTTATTGATGTTTTTTTTACATCTGTTTTAGCGCGATAAAATTTACTATTAAAATAAATGGCGTCTTATAACAGCAAGGACATATAATTTATTTCTTGAATGAAATCTTTCCATTAGGATGGTGTCTTCCCGGATGCGTGACCACAGGATTCAAGCTCTGGTTGGTACCCTCCGGTGTAACCTTACTTAAGTCGACAGGAAACACATATTTTGTAGCAAACCGCCTAAGATGTCTCCATGTTGGTACTTTCCCGCCTTCTTTTTCTTTGTTTTTCGTAAGGTATTTTAATAGTAAACCTTTTTTAATGCCTATTTATTTTATTTTTTTTAAACAAAGCAGCGTATGATTTAGGGGAGGCCTGTGCTCAGCAGTGGGACGTATATAGGCTGTTTATGTTAAACAAAATAAATATTTACAGGTTAGCCATTAGAGAAGTAGGTGTATATTTAATAATACTACTTCTACACCACTGCCTACCCCTTCAGACTTCCCCTTCTTTTCTCCTTTTATTACAAATCGTTAAGTCCACCATTATAGACGGCGATACAACTCACCACTTCATCACCGTCAGATTGGTCTAGCAGAAAGCTCGGTGCGGTGTGGGTACTTAGTTCACCTCGCGATGGATGCGCCTCTGACTATCCCAATTGGGATATAGCCGTGAGCTTATGTAAAGCCAGCAATAAGCCGCTCATATGGCACCTCCCGCGTCGGCTCGGCATATGTTGCGCACACGCATGTCAAAATTTGCATGGCGGTTGTGTTTAGTGAAATATTAGTTTACTGCCATATGGCGAACAATTTAGTAATTTAATCAACTATGGGTGCGTTTGTTAACTTTGAAGTAAGTATTATTATTTTTACATGGTATTCCGTGCTTCGGAAGGCACGTTAAGCCGTTGGTCCCGGCTGATCGAAGAAAATCACATCCCGTCAGAATGTGATTTTTCAAAACTGACGCGGGAGTTGAAATATGAGTAGTTTATTGCTGGCTTTAAGCAACATAAGCTCACGACTCTATCCCAATTGGGATAGTCAAGAGGTACATCCATCGCTAGATGAACTAAGTATCCACACCTCACCGAGCTTTCTGTTAGACCAACGTGATAGGTGAGCCGTATCGCCGTCTATAATGGTCGAGCCAACTGTGTTAGTGACTGCACTTAAGATAAATTAATAACTCATTGGTGCAAGTCCGTTACCGGGGTTAAAGTCATAATCATAATCATCGAATTCAGTGGTAAATAAACTCCATAAGAGTTTGCAGTCTCCCAAGCAGCTGTTTTGCCACGACATTAATAATAATAAAAGTAACGAACGGTAACTTCTAACCGTTACAATAGATTTTAATAACATTTTTCTTAGGGTCAAAGGTATCAAAAGATGTTCGGAGTATCTCAAAATCTTTGTTATAACTTGGCGCGTGCGGGGGCGCAGCTGCAATGGTATGAAATACAATAAGAAATTGCAACAAGTGCATCCAATCCCAACAAACAGCTGCGCACAGCCATCCGGTCATTAAAGATGGTACTATAAAAGACCTTTGCTAGACAAAGACGGATATAAGTCACCAACTCTCACTTCTAATCTTAAGTTAAAAGTTCAATTCAAAGACGAAGGCGTTGCATTATTCTGCCCTATATTTTTTCCTTTTTTTTGCGAACATTGACCTCGGAAGGAAGGGGATCGGCAGATGCATTTCGCAGACGTCTTAGATAAGATTTGGATGATTTGTTGTTATTTGCTGACAATCTATCGGTTAAATAATGTTTATTGGATAACCAAAGAGGTTTATTAATTTTTAATTTATTTTTTATCAAAACATCGATAAAAGTTTCCTTTTTCAAACTCAATTTAAATATTTTAAATGCGTTCTAATTTCGAGAAGACGTTTCCTCTTATAATGTTTTTCTTTTTGTTTAGTACCTTTGATAGCAAAAGGCAACCACTCAACGAAAAAAAGTTAGGCCACACAAGTCTTAAACAAAAAGTTTTTTTTTCTAAAATTCCGGAAACGGAAGCACGTGCGCGCGCCATTTTAACAATAATGTATTGAATTGGATGAGCCTAATTCACTCTCATTCTTATTTAAATCTGTTTTAAGTAAGACCTACGAATAAAAAGATTTTGATAGATCTTTTTTTAGTTCTACATATTTGTTTAAATGCGAACCGCTGAAGTTTATACAACGAGTAAAAGTCACATAATTCTAAAAGTTCTTTATCGTACACACTTTGGTAACTTCTAAGAATGTAAGAAACAATCGCGCTTAAAGTTTTATTTATAAAGCGCCACACAGGCACAGGCGCCCGCCGTTACAGCCAAGTCCGTTGCGTCGGTTACATATCGATCGACGCGGGAGTATTGTTCATTGTTCTCTATTCAAATTTCGAGGGTGGTTCATCCTTTACAAAAAAAATATAATTGTCTATGGTATCGAACAAGTTGCGCTGATTGCGATAACTATTAAGTGGGTATTTTTTTTTGTGTGTTTTGATTTGTGGGTGATAAATGGTTGCCATTTTATCAAACATGTGACGAGTACAGTCATGAGCAATATAATGTACCCACTTTAGGACTCTGTCGCACTAACATATTTGACATTTAGTGAGACTTACAGTTCAATTTGTCAAAAAAGTTAATGTGACACGGTACCAAAGTGTATTATTAATGCTCGTGACCGTACCTATTTCAGAGGACGCGCACAATAAAAAGGCGCAAAAGTTATGTAAAAAGAGAAAAACAAACAAACAAGAAACATTTATTGAGAAGCTGTGTAGGTACATACATGCAGGTGTCAAACATTATAAAATTGTCTCAACAGCATGTCCCAAGACTGAAGAGATTGATTGATTGATTGATTGATTGAGATTGTCTCAAGAGCTTTATTACCTAACCTTTAGGCAGATAAGACAAGAAAGAACAGTTTGAAAGAGAAAGCACCCAGTGTCCTTACTATTAAAGAGTTTTTCCAACGGGAATATTCCCACGGCATATCACTGGTTACGCTACCTCAGAAGCCTCTGTTAATAATGTAATACTTTACGTACACCTCTAATCACGTCTATAACTCCTAATGGCCTGGGCAGAACTATAAATGATCAGAACATAACTTACTGCCAATGAAGTCCTACAATGAATATCATATTTAACATAACAACATATCATATCATCACGCCTATATCCCAGAAGGGGTAGGCAGAAGTGTATAGCGTGTAAAAAGGGGTCGAGCCTATTGCCATTAACCGGGCACAAAACCTGGAAATCACGTGATATCAATCAATTTATCTATGATCCAAACATGAATTCAAACTCACAAAGTCGAATTAAGAATATCATAACACTTTATAGGTGAACACCTATTGATAGAACAGATTAAAAAAAATCAAAGACCTAACCCAGTCTAACATTGTCAACAAAATAATCTACCCCAACCAACAACCAACCAATAAGTTTATGAAAATAAAATTATTCTCGTTTTTGCATCAATCGAGCCCTTATAAAAAACCTTGGTACTCTACTCCCCCATAGCACGTGCGCATTTGAGTGAAAAAAAAAAAAAACTGCGTACATATTGTATAATATGTGGGTGTATGGCAGTACAATAGAGTGTCGCGTGCCAAAGTGCAAGTGGCGGATTAAAAATAAAACGGTATTATTTTCTTTTTACTTTTTTTTAAATTTTGACGTTTTACTTTAATTTCTGACATTATAAATGCTGATTTTATTTACAGTAATTTTATAAGTTTATTTTTTGCTTCTATTTTAAAGCCTTGATCATCCATGTTTTTAAGAGTACTACAGTCGAGTTTAGTTTTAAGGGGGGTAACATGAATTCCACTTTCTTTTTAATTTATTGCGTCAAAAGTGCTTTCATGATTGAGTTTTCACATTGAATCTTTTCGGAGATTTACATTTTTTTTTTCGTTTTGCCCATTTAACGGACAGACTAAGATCGTAAGACGATGCTGCCTAGTTTTCAGTGATTTACCGTTCCAATAATTACAAAAAAAATACAATTTTGTTTTTTTTTATAAACTATTTTGTGTCAGAATTTTCATAATACTGCCTACAACTGTCAAAATACTTAACATTCCCTTCTATAACAGTTTATATCCAACCCCTCTGTTGAGCTTTACCGCATTTTAACGGTTTTCAATCGATTTTTTTTCGGGGTAGATTGAGTTAAGGTGCAGTGATTTGGGGTACATTAAGTTAATCGATTTTGTTAGTTTTGTATCGTTCATCTGACTTTAAATTATCGTTTTGTATTTAATAATTATTGAAAAGCTTTTTTCTCGTCGATTTTACCTAATTATGTTTATAAAACCAAAAATCGTACATACATTCATAAACTCATGCCTATTTCCCACCGGGGTAAGCAGAGACTATGGAATTTCATTTGCATCGATCCTGACACACTTCTCTTGCTTCCTTCACATTCATCAATCGTTTCATACACGCACGCCGGTTCAGAGTATATCGTACCTTTTCTAAGGACATCTTCAATTTGGTCAATGTACGTCCTTTTAGGACTACAAAAATCGTAAAGTGAAGTTGATCACATCTGACCATAAGCATAGAATAGAGGGAGATTTATAATTGGATAGTTTCCTAGGGCAAAGATAAATTATTAAATTCTGATTTTTACTAAATAATGACAGATCTAAAGGTGTCGAAAAACTTTGTTTTTTTATCTATTTAACTTATTTATGAATTTTAATAACAGTTTAAAGGGGGGCTTGGGTCAACTAGCTTTTAAAAGAAAATATTGTCTAAAACGAATAAAGATTTTTATTTTTATTTTTTTTATTTTTTTTTTTTTAATAATGAAAAATGTAATAATATGTGCGACATTTTGTCACGTTTTTCTATGACGTTATAGGTTGCGTTTTCCTACAAATTACATAAGTAGTAATTTCATGTTTTGACGCTTAGTAAAAGTAACTGATTTCACTATAACTACCCTATTTTCTTTATAGGTCATTATTATTAGGATTATAGGTCATTATTAAACACATAAAGATAAAATTTGAGTATTTATTATGTATGTATTTTGCGTTTTTTTTTTTATAAAGCCGTTGCGAAATACTCGCAAAGGCGAAGTAAACAGGATACCACACTCAATTTACACCAATATCCTTCCTGAAGTCTATATTTAAACAAACAGATGTGGTTGCGAACGATTTTTTTTCAACCTTGACATTGGCATAAGGTAGCTTGCGATATTTATGGAATATCCGGTGTGCATAGGTACGCTATTAATGTTATGATCGTATTTTTGAAAGTTAACTCTTTACGCAAGAATGCGCGAAAAAAGCGGAAGGCACTTTTCAGCTAAAAAAGTAGCATGGAGAATGCTACACTGACAAGAGCGTGGCTCTTAAATTAGTTGGGATAAAATAATCATTAATTTATTTATTTTTTTAAATTGATAATCATAATTTTGAATATTAATTGTGTTAATTTAATTTATTGGATATGGATATGTTAATCTGGAATAAATGAATTTATTATTATTATTATTATTAGTGATAATGAACTTTTTACATTACCTAAGTGTTTTCAGAGGTGCATTATTTTGTTCTAAAAAGATCTCATAAACCATTTTAAATCTTAATGCGAAAGTATGATGGAGTTATAATTAAAAAAAAACTGGCACTCCTCATGAAATATTGCCGCGTAAATATGAAGTAGATATTTGGATTTTTTATTTATGTAACGAAAGATAACGTTCAACGTATTCGGATCTGTGACTGAATTTTATCATAATATGCTTTTTTCGTAGACGCTTTTTCCCGCGCGAACGAGCTGTCAAAAGGGGTACGTTCAAAAACTTGATCGAACAAGTGAATCGTTAGTCCTATTGTAATGTCGTCAGTAGTGCATCCTTTATTATGTTTTATTCTCCGCGCTGCATTGACGAACCGGGTCCTTTATTTATTGTTTTTTAACCGTTTTAAAACGTACTTGTGTAGAATAGAAATACGTGTAAATTAAGTACGTAACGATTGTAAGAAATAGTCAAAATGAAACCATTTTGATAAATTAGCTTAATGTAGAATCTTAATGATTGATAATAATAAATAAAAAGTAAAAAGAATACTTTCTAAATCGATTCTAAATAAATATTTTTATAAAGACGTTTATTTTGCGTTTATAATAATGATATTGACTTGTGTTCGAAGAACCACGCTCGAATGAGTTTATGAGTAAGAAAACAATATGATCCATACCTGGTAAAAAAAAATTGCAAAAGAAAAAAGTAACTGTCACTTATTTTTTTAATCTTATTTTTTTTTCACGAAATAACGGCATTGGCTTCTACAATTATTCCTCAAGACGTCCCCCTCGTCTTGTGCTATACCGTTATTCTGCAAAAAAAAAAACCGCCGTAACTACGGTCCCTCGCCCTAGTGATAAGCGGTGCAACGAATGCAGTATTGTTGTTGCGTTGACGTGAATGGTTAGGATTTGGGGGTAGGTACAAGCGAAGCGAGAGCGGTGAGCGTTTTGCTATTATGTAGCGAAAATCGTTTTAAAATTGGTTTAAAATCCGTCGGTCTGTATTTTTTATTTTTTATAGTGTATGACATCTTCTTTTGTACTGTACAAATGCAATAGTCTTATCTTTTATAAATCTTTTGTTTTTTTTTTGACGTGATGCTAAAGTAACAGGTGTAAAAGTTTTATTTATTTATTCAATATTAATAATAAATATACATCAGCATCAGCCCATTAACGTCCCCACTGCTGGGGCACGGGCCTTCCCTATGGATGGATAGAGAGATCGGGCCTTAAACCATCACGCGGCACAATAAATATACAATTTATCAATATTAAACAGTTTATCTGCAGGAAAGAGTCTCTAGTAACAACATGTATATTTAATAGTAATTTGTACGTATATCACAAAATTAAATTAACCAAATAAACAATTAGTACCATCAATTAGCCTCGACTAGAGTCTATATTTCTAAGTAATGTAGGAAAGTGAGTAGAACGGAACGTAAAATTGATAAGAAAGTAAAAGAGTTTATGGTATTAATTTAAAAAGAATTCTTTATGATTATTGAGATCGGGGTGAATTTGTAAGATAAATAAAATATCCCTTTTAATTCTATATCCCACAATAATATTATGTTTAAGCAATTTGAAGCAATTCATCTAAAAAATAATTTGACATTTGCGCATATGAAAGCAAGTGCGTAATGCAAACAAATGCTAAAAAGCAATACTGCTTTTCAAAGGTCTAACATCGTCTGTGGAAATCGCTCCATGTCTCCACTATGCGCAACGCCTCATCAAAACGTTCATAACGTCTTTACAACTAAGTTCGGTTATTCTAAAATAAATATAAAACTCATACGTTAAAATAATTTTATCAAAAAATATTTTTATCAGTATGCCAATTTCTTTTCTGAAAGAATTACAAATAAATTGCTCTATTTTTAAATTTACTATTATAATTTCATCTAATCGCCATCGACTCGCAAAGAAGAAGAAGAATTATAATTTTATTTTAATTTTACACACTTTAAATCTTTACTAGATTCAGATTAATTTTAAAAAGTTTAAAAACAGATATCGCGCGCGCAAAGAATTTTTAAAAGACGTTCGAAATCCAAAATGAAATCAGTCGTTTTTTAACGGTTATTCAAGACCGCCCCTATCTTTTCAAAAGTCTTATCATTTTGAATACTTGAATATTGATCACTTTAACCGATTTACTTGTTATGAGGTATTTAGCTATTGTTAAACTATGCATTATTCATCAATCATTTTACGCTTTAGATCTATGTGGTAGTGGCCATACTTTATTGACGTTAGTGTTCTAGTCAAGGGCGAAGATTGTTTAAGAAATCATTTGTAGAAATAAATTCTTCTTCTTCTTCTTTATTCTTATTCTTTAAATATTAAAGAAAACTCTTCATTTTATAATTAATAGCTTTTTTCGTAATGTGTATCAAATGATATGTAACAATACAAATATTTTTTTTCTTTTGTGTATTTTTGTTGGTAGCTTATTCATTATGGAAGTACCTACGAATTATAAAACATAATATAATTTACCTATCACAGCACCAACCGCCTCGAAGAAGTCGAAACTTCGTAAGACTTCAATACCAAGATCTGTCCACCACTAAAGGGATTATGGGCGTGGTTTATGAGCGTACAACAAAGTACTTAAACAATATTATTTCCTAAACAAATATAATAAAATAATCCAACTCGAACCAGATGCAGTTTTTGAACGCACCTCGTTTGACATTTGACAGCTGATTCGAAAAAAAAACAAAGTTATAAGTCATATCGCGCGAAAGGCGCGAACAGGTGTTTGCGATTGAAATTACGTCCTCATTTTAGCCTTCAAATTTTGATTAAAAAATTTAAAAGGTAATATAAATAGTGATTTAGCTGTTGCAGACGCATTCCCAAGGTACTTCTTGATAAAATTAGAGACAAAATCGACTAAAAGTGATGTGGACATAACCTTGTCGTATCGGTGTTCTTTGTTATTTTTTCGTCGAAATATCAACATAATGGTTATTCCACAACCCAAGGAAGGGCTTCGAGGTATGTGAAACCAGTTTGAAGACATATTTACGAGTTTCGATACGTTTTATTAATGGTTAAAGGTAAAAAATCTATTGTGATGACTTCCCTAAGAAAAGGGTTACGGTATTGTTATCATTGGCGTTAGAATCGTATAGACGAAACAAATATCGTGTGATTTTAGTTCGTATTTCAAAAACAGAGACTGAAAAAATATAACAGAAGGTATTTTATGAGGGGAGTGACGTGATTTGATTTTACCCTTCAATGTGATAAATAAATTAATTGATAGGGTATGATAAAATATCTAGGGTAGTTGTTTTTTAAAGGTCATTGAACTGTGTTTAGGTGTGAAAATGTTACCCTTGTTATAAAGTTTGGGAACATTTTAAAAACAATACTTAAATACGAAATAAAAAATATTTGTTTAAGTTAAGAACAATAATATATATTTTTTTTGTATTATTGTATGATTTCTATAATTACATATTTTTTTAATTCAATTGCTTTTGAACCTTAGGTAGTATACCAAATAAGTTCTGAAGTTAACTTTGCTCAAAATTTTATTTACAAGCAAACTTGTTAATTTGTAAAAATTTAGAAAAAAAAAAATTAGAGCCACCAATCAGATTTATAATTAAAATTAATTACTGTATTCATTATACATATTATCCAAAGGTCTGGAAGAAATTGCTACCTTAGCAATAAGGCCGCCTTTTGTATGTTTGTTTCCTTTGTGGCTGGCTTTTCAGCAACAATTTGTGCACTAAAAAAATGTGTATTGTATATTTATATTCCTTTTTTCTTTCATTACAGGTTAATAACGGAAAACTTCAGGATAAACTCCGGCAACAACGGAACGAAACGGAAACAAGAAGACTCAATCTCAACGAACTACAAACTTAAAATGAACCCACATTCCTTAGACTTCAAATCACCGTTGCACTCCCCAATCGTCACCCCATCAAAAAGAAGGATCCTTGGTGAACTAACAAACACAAATTTTTCTCCAAATACTTCGTTAAAGAATTCTCCTTTGCAACGATTGAAGTCAGTTGAACAGAAGAAATCTCCGTTGATCGACAGAAATATTCAATCCCCAGTAACGAGTAGGTCGTTTAAGAGGACAACGAAGATTTCAAGGATATTTCAAGAGAGGACAAAGTTTAAGATGTCTAATAAGGAGAATGACAGTCCGTTGATTAACGAGACATTCGTTAAGTTGGATCTTGAGGAAGAGACGAGGGATTGCACGTTTGGAGGCTTCCAGTCTTGTAGAGAGACTGTCACCAATTGGTCTATGACTAAGGTGAGGTTTTCTTTTATGAATATTTTTTAATACTAGAATTTTTTTTAGGTCTTCTTCTATTGTGTGGGTTGTGAGGAGGAGTACCAACCTCATCAACCCTGGTGTCAGGGTTACTATTGAGCCGCCAAAGGCCCCTGACATGGCTCATGTAACGACTACTTACTTACATCAAGTAGTAACCGGGACCAACGTCTTAACGTGCCTTCCGAAGCACGGATCATCTTATTTTCGGACAATCAGGTGATCAGCCTGTAATGTCCTAACCAATCTAGGGACCACAAAGTAATTTTTGTGAAATGTCTCCACCGGGAATCGAACCCAAGACCTCCGGATCGTGAGCCCAACGCTCAACCACTGGACCACGGAGGTCGTTTTTTTTTAGGTTATGGCAATGGGTCACTTAGAAGTACGACCATTCTACCAAATTAAATTAAAATAAAATTAATGTTACTTCTGCATTGCATGTCATTTGTAGCCTTAAAGTTTTTTTCTTTTAATATAATTTTTATCGAGGCTTGAACCACACGCCTTTATAGCGTAAACCTTGTAAGCACCTATTTGAAAAATCTCAGAAGAGACTATAAAAATAAATCATTTGCCTAGCATTATCCCGTTCTTCACAGAGTCCACTTACCTAACCTGAAAATTTGACGGTTTTTACAGAAGTAACTGCCTGTCTGACCTTACAACCCGCGAAGGGAAAACCAGCTCAATACAGGTTAGGTCGCATACCTCCGGAAATTTCTCGGGAATGTGGGTTTCCTCACGATGTTTTCTAAACTAAAAATTCCGGTAAAACATAGTCTTGAGGTTAGCAGTTACTGGACTGCACCTCTAAATAAATAAAAACTACAAACCATATGATAAAGACTTTGAAGTCGATGGCGGATTGCAGAGCAGTGAAACAAAATAGACACTACATTCAATCGAGGAAGAAAATAGTCTCAAAATTTACCTTTAAATGGAATTAAGTAAAATCGAAGTTTTTTTTGAAGATAATTGCATCAAAATGTGATTTTTAAAAAGGCGCTAATTTTATTTTCGCTATAAAGCTACGGAAATTACAAATATTTACGAATATTCGTGTTTACTATTCTTTTTTATTCCGCAAGACTTTTATCAGATTCGATGCATTGTTATTGGTTTGAATGAAGTAAAGCAACCAATGTCACTATCTTCCATTTTTTTTGTGCCCAAGAACATCCTCGTGTTTACTATAAAATACTTTATTTCTTTTCCAGTTGGACTTCACAGATGCACTCCAAACGAAATCCTTCGAAATGGAATCACGTACCACAAAAACGGATACCTTCAAAGAGGCAAAAACCACAAAAGAGTCCGAACTATACGTACCTGAGAAAGACATGGACACCGATCTGGACCCTGACTTTGATACCCTACACGACTTAGAAGAAGAATTTGATGCTGACAACTTCGATCACTGTACTAAGTATGAGATAATTTCCACCGATAGTCCGAATATCATATCCAGGGGAAGGTCTTCTACCAGCAACTCCAGGAAAGTTAGCTCGAGGAATTTCGTCTTCGGTGCCCCGTTGGCTGACAACGAGCAGTCCACATCGTTCAACAGGCCAAACGTGAATGCTACCAGAATGCTCAATTTTGAAGAAGAGAACTTTGAGTTTACTTCCCCGGCTACAAGAAGGCCTAGTACAAGCTTCTCCGTTAAGAAGTCGTTGAAATTCAACGAGACACCAACTAAGAGCCCGTTAAGGTTTGAAAGTTCAACAGATATGCAGACTCCAACGAGGAATCCTTTGAGGCATGAGAAGAGCGACTCGAGCATCGGTTCCATGGCTTCATCCCCAGGGTCAAGCCAATTGAGGCTCTTCACCGCTGAAAGCACAACTTCAATGGAAAGCGGTTTCATATCCGAGCTCGAAGAACCGTTCTTAGAACTGGAACCATCTTCATCGAATTCACCAAAAATGCCTAACTTTAACGATTTACTCTCCGGTCAGATCAAAGAGAACATCCTTACTGAACGGTCGTTTTTAAAGAGACCGTTGTTGCAAAGGAGTTTGAGCTTCAACCCAGAACCGAGGTCAAGATTATTTGCCAGCAAAGACAGCCCGGATCAAGCGAGGAGGTCTCAAAAGAGGGAGTCCCATTCGGAGAATACAGTCAATAAGAAGAGGAAGTCAAACTGCTCTAGTCCCGTTGAAGTGGAGAAGGTTGAGAAAGTACAGAGGCCCGTACTCCAACGAGCATTCTCTGAGAACCACGCTTCAATTATGTCTGCGTTGGCGAGATGTAAGTAGAAATACCACACTAACTTTCGACATTTTACAGTATTAAAAATTTTAAAAAAAAACCCCGACCAAAAAGTACTCAATTATTATGACAAAAGGTTAAGGTTAAGAAAAAATAACGTATCCCACATATATATGCCTGCAAGCAAACTGAGCGTGTAACATTCCTATCACACCTAACAAACGCCCTGGTGACCTTGAGGACCTGAACCGATTTCCACCAAACATAGCTAAGAACACTCTTGACTGATATACCTTTCAAACAAAAAAACCGCATTAAAATCGGATCATCCGTTTGGGAGCTACGATGCCACAGACAGACATACACATTTACACAAACTTATAACACCCCGTCGTTTTTGCGTCGGGGGTTAAAAGTACAGGGTGTTAGTGACATCGTAACGAATACTGAGGGGAATGATTCAGACCATGATTCTGAGTTGATATCAAGTGGAATTTAGTGTCGCAAAATTTATGAATTTTGTTTCTTTTTTTTTTTTAATTCTATACTTTTGATATTGACTCAGAATAATGAGCTGAATCATCTCCTTCAGTATTTATTACGATGTCACATACACCCCGTACAAGTACATACAGGTAGCCATACAATTACGTAGTGATGTTAGTGGCACCGTAACGAATACTGAGGGGGATGATTCAGACCATGATTCTGAGTTGATATCAAGTGGAATTTTCCATCGCAAAATTCATGTATATTTTCGTGTTCTTGTAGGCTAGATTAGATAACCACAATCTTATTTAAACCACATGTATCCTCTCCAGCGTCGACGGAACCGGACCTGATCGGCGACTTCTCGCAGCCGTACGCTCTGCCCCTCACCGGGGGCGACCACTCCGACCTCAAGTCCATCTCCTGCGACACTTTGGCCGCCCTGCTGCGGGGAGAGTACGATGACAGCATCCAAGATTACCAGGTAATCATTCATTACAAACGTATCACCACCAATTTAAGAGCCACGCTCTTGTCGGTGCAGCATTTTCCATGCTACTTTTACGAATGTATAACCCGACAGAATTAAGTTGACAGCAGACGTCATGCGGGTTACATAGCGAGATGCCTATTTGATTCTCCCGGGTTATTTTAAAATTAACAGTTGGCAATCATCCGTCCCTTTCCTTTTCGGCGGATAAGAGAATGACGGGTAGAACTTAAAATAAAATTAAGTTAGTGTAAGTTTAAAATTAAGTTAGATTAAGTAGTTTTTTTAAACACTTTATTCATTGTTCTGTTGGTAATGAGCTATTTGTAATCTAAATAATAACCGTCCGTGGTCTAGTGGTTAGAGCGTCAGGCTCACGATCTGGAGATCCGGATTCGATTTTGTGGAGGTGTTTTTACCAGCCGGGATCAATAGCTTAGCGTGTCTTTCGAAGCACAGAATCATGTTAATTTTTCGGGCAATCAGGTGATTGAAGCGTGCAGTGTCCTTACCAAACAAAGGAAAGTATCACAAAGTGATTTCGACAATGTCGGGAATCGAACCCGGAGTTCCAGATTATCCCAACGCTCCAACCACAAGGGGGTGAGGTAAACCTAGCTCAGCCGCTGGTGGGGGGCGTAGAGTTGCCGTTCTGTACGTAGTGTTATTCCTTATTCTATGATCTGACGCTACGATTGAAGACTAAAGTAAGACCGAGGGGGGTGAGGTGAACCTAGCTCAGTCGCTGGTGGGGGGCGGAGTTGTCGCTCTATGCGTTCCTTATTCTATTCCCTCGTATTACCAGGTGATAGACTGTCGCTACCCGTACGAGTACGAAGGCGGCCACATCCCCGGGGCCGTCAACCTGTACACTCCTGCGCACGTCCAGACGCTGCTCAACACGCCGCTACGCACCAGGGACCAGGAGAAACGGAGCATCCTGGTGTTCCACTGCGAGTTCTCCTTGGAAAGAGGACCTAAACTGTAAGTTGATCGGAATCAGAAATCAGAATCATTTATTCAACGTAATGTATTTATTTTTATTTAAATAAATAAAAACTATTTCTATTTTTTTTTTCTATTTTTTCTCAATAAATGTTTCTTGTTTCTTTATTTATTTAAACAGACCAAAATATTATCATTACAGGCATATCTCCCAATACAATAATATTTAAATGTCAATAAACAAAAAAAGTGAGGAGCTCGGTGGCGCAGCGGTAAAGGCGCTCGGTCTGCGATTGTTGAAGTAAAGCAACTTTCGCAAATGCCGGTCATAGGATGGGTGACCACAAAAAAAAAGTTTTCATCTCGAACTGCTTCGGAAGGCACGTTAAGCCGTTGGTCCCGGCTGCATTAGCAGTCGTTAATAACCATCAATCCGCACTGGGCCCGCGTGATGGTTTAAGGCCCGATCTCCCTATCCATCCATAGGGAAGGCCAGTGCCCCAGCAGTGGGGACGTTAATGGGCTGATGATGATGAAACAAAAAAAAACTAACTTATGTCAACTTAATTATCATGGATAAACTTGTTGAAGGTCAATATAACATTTTTGAATTTACGTCATTTCGCAAGGTGTTATGGCTGAGGAGAAGAAATGACAAGAAACTGCAACAGCAACACATCTTTTAAAAACCAATGAGGGTATACATTGCCGTTGGCCCCGGCTATTAGCCGTAAAAACACTTCGACCAACCCGCAGTGGAGCAGCGTGGTGGAGTATGCTCCATACCCCCTCCGGTTGATTGGGGGGAGGCCTGTGCCCAGCAGTGGGACGCATATAGGCTGTTTATGTATGTTATGTATGTCAGGTTTAAAAAAATTTATTCTCATAAGAATTTTACAATTCACTTACATGAGAAACTTAAAAATATTTTAATATAAGTAATATATGTTTGAGACAAGCGTACGAATTACAATATTATGTATGAGGGTATACATTACAAGTTATTTAATAACTAGAGGAACACATTCAATACACACAACACATTGAATTATACGAACTTTTTTTTGTGTATCTATTTTGTTTGAATCGATGTTCGATTTAGTCCAATCTGAATCGGCTTCGTCTTAGCCGGTACCCTGGTGGTAGAAATAGGCAGTTTGGTATCCTCATTGGGATATGTCGTTAGTTTTTTTTTTTGTTTTGGTTTTCCCCGAAGGGTAAGGCAAAGGGAACTATGCCCATACAGCCATGTCTTACGTATTTTTTTTCTTGATGATTAATGAAATGATGAAAGATGATGATGATGAAACCTAAGCCCCCACCCTCGGAGTAGACTCCTACTCCGAACCCCAAACGAATTAACTCAAAAGTCCGCATAAACTTTCGAGTTATGAAGCGGCTTGTTGGCACGAAGCGAAAATAGGTAATACACTTTGTTTATTGAATACTCCGATATAATAACACTCGCGAATGTCTTCCGACTAACTTAATGCGATCATTAACCACAAAACACCACTTCGTATTAATTATTTTGATTATTCAATAAAGAAAGCAACTGTCCCGTTCCCGTTTCCCGCCAAAAAGCCAAGTGAGTTTATTAAGTTCTTTATTCTAATTTTAATCAATCAATCAATCAATAATACTTTATTGCACAACGACATATACAAAGGACATAAACATACGAATAAAAACATAAGTACAATAGGCGGCCTTATTGCTAAATAGCAATTTCTGCCAGGCAACCTTAGGGTGAAAGAAGTTAATGCATTGGAGCACGGGCTGGTGCAATAAACATATAATGACACGAACAATAATAAAAAGAAAAATAAAATAAGAAAATAGTAATAATAAATAATATATATATATATAATAATAATATATATATATATATATACACATACATACATACACACATATACATACATACAAATAGCCTATACAATATAATAATACATATAAGGAGAATAAGAAAAAAACACTTCCAAGTTATGCCTGCAGGAAGAGCGCCTTCACTCAATTTAAATTTAAATTCTCTCTCATTGCAGATACCGGTATCTTCGTTCGTCAGACCGGTCGAAAAACATGGAGAACTATCCATATCTCAACTACCCAGAGATCTATCTCCTCCACAAGGGTTACAGGACATTCTTCCAGAAGTACCCCGACTTATGCACCCCTGGTGGCTATACAGCCATGTTGGATCCTAAGCACACGCAGTTGTTGAGAAAACACAGGTCAATTGAAGAACCAACGTCTTTCTTCACACATCACCGAAAAGGACATCGGCTACTGAATTGAATGAAGGTCATACTAATTTCAGTACAGTCATGAGCAATATAATGTACCCACTTTAGGACTCTGTCGCACTAACATATTTGACATTTAGTGAAACTTACAGTGCAATTTGTCATAAAAGTTAATGTGACATGGTACCAAAAGTGTATACATATTAATGCTCGTGACCGTACACACCATTCAAGTGTATTTCAAGTTATACCTGTCCTTTTCTTCTCTGGTGTCAGGGTTACTAAAGCCGCCCAAAGCCCCTGACATGACTCATGTAACGACTACATACTTACATCAGTAAGTAACCGGGACCAACGGCTTAACCTTCCGAAGCACGGATCATCTTTCAGACTACCAGGTGATCAGCCTGTAATGTCCTAACCAAACTGGGGATCACAGAGTATTTTTTTATTTGTGATGTTTCCCCACCGGGATTCGAGCCCGGGACCTCCGGATCATGAGGCTAACGCTCATCCACTGGACCACGGTGGTCTATTCTTTTCCACCGAAACGGAAAGGGACGGGTAATCGACAGGCATAAAATTAATGGAACACAAAAATTTTAAGCGGAAAAGTAACCTTAAATTTTATATTAGCCAATAACCCGACTGAATTAAGGTGAGAGCACATGTCAAACGGATTGCATATCAGGGAGATGTCCATTTTATTCGCCCGGGTTATTCCTTCATTTTAAAATTAACAGTTGTCAATGATCCGTCCCTTTCCTTTTCGGCGGATAAGAAAATGACGGGTATAACTTAAAATAAAATTAGGAGGTGTCTGCAGGAATCGGGGCCGTTAAGTTGATTAGGTTAGCTAAACTATTATTGTATATAAAAATGTCTACAATATTTTACAACTAAAGAAAGTAGTGTAAATAGGCGCATTTGTATATCAATAATATTAGTATAATACGCTAACTACACGGTATAGCAAAACAAGGTATGTTCAATCCTATGACAAGCCGCCATTGCTAGCCCTTTGATGACGTAAGTGTTACCATTCAATTGGTATCTCCAACATTCCAAGGACGTAAATTTTATTATCAAAAATTAAGCGAATTACTGACTAATGTATTTAATTACTATTACTTGTCACATGTATAAAAATCATTGAAAATGTAAGTGAATCTTTTACTAAAAGTTCAAAATTGGCTTGCAAAGTAAATTGAAAATATTGGTCGTGGGTAATTTGTTTTACGAAATGGCAACACAGGGCGGGATGACGTCAGCTGGGCTAACCTTGAAATGTTAGCTGTCACTTTTGAGCATACCTGGTTTTGTTATACCATGGCTAACTATAACTTTGACAGTTGTCAAAATAGTACATATTCTTGGTATCGTCATTTTAAAGTGAAAACCGCGTGACCGCCATTTTGAAAAATCACACCCAGTGCCCTCTTTGTCAAAACTTACAAGCAATTTTCTTGTCAAAAAATTACTTAGTGATGTTAGTAAGTAGTCGTTACATGGGCCATGTCAGGGGCCTTTGGCGGCTCAATAGTAACCCTGACCAGGGTTGATGAGGTTAGTAATTCACCTCACAACTCACACGTTAGAAGACACCTGAATGTTATTTTTCATAAAGGCGATTACTTTGTTTTCACTTTAAGACGCCGATTTGCGGATTAAAATTGTACATATAACGCGCAAATTATTTGCAGCATATGATAATTTAGTGTACATAGATAGGAAAGAAGCGTTTAGAATATAACTAATATGTCCATCATGTTAGGGATATTTCTTCGACTTATTATACATACTTACGACTTATTATTATATATACATATTATACAGGGTGTTAGTGACATCGTAACGAATACTGAGGGGGATGATTCAGCTCATTATTCTGAGTTAATGTCAAGTGGAGTTTTCTGGTGTGAATTCTCCGTCAAAGTTGTTATCACGCTATCACTAACACCCTGTATAGTGAACGTAGAAAAACCAAAAAACCGGACTGTCAATCCTTCAGGTTAGGTAAGCGGACCCAGTGAAAACGGGATAATAAGAAATTAATGAATGATAATATATATAGTAAATGTATCCCTATCCTTGCAACATAATGGTATTGTTTCTCCAGTACGGTCACGAGTACTAATATGTATACACTTTGGAACTATGTCACATTAACTTTTTTGACAAGTTAAACCGTAAGTGCCTCATTAAATGTCAAATATGATAGTGCGACAGAGTTCTAAAGCGGGTAAATGTACACACCATCTGATTTTTCTGCATAAGAAACTGATAAGTTATACCTGTCATTTTCTTATCCGCCGAAAAGGAAAGGGACGGGCAATCGACAGGCATAACATTTATGGAACACACGTCAATGTTACACAGAAAAAACAACGCTCTCAAAAACTTACATTGGCCAATCACCGTGCAGAATTAAGTTGACAGCACATGTCAAATGTGATTTTTTATGTGAAAAAAAAAATGGCGTTTTTTAACTTGTAACAATGTTAAAAAAAAATAAGATTTTGCTTATAAAAAACTTTAAATTTGACAGGCGGTAAACGCTTACCGTTTTGAGGAGAAAGTGTTATATTTTTAATACTTTACATACATATCTAAACTCACGCACGTTATCCCTAACGGGGTCGGCAGGGCCAGAAGTCATCTTGCAGCCACAGTTGATATTAATTCAACGAGTGAGTGTTGTTTAATACTTTTGATCATAACGTCATCTCGATAGCGGGGTAGATAGAATACAAGCTACCTTAGATCGAAATATTATGAAATTAAAAAAAATGGTCTTTTCAAAAGACCGTGGTGATACGGTCTTAGGTCATTATACGTACGGAATTTTCTCGATATTTTTCCGGTATTTTTGTAGCATTTTCACGCATTTATTTAGGTAATATTGATTTTTAAGCGTAATTATTATTTTAATTGTACATACAAATGCCATATTAAGTTAAGTGATAAGTACAAAAAAAAATAGTTAAAGTATAATCCCACCTTTAGTTACAACTGTATGCCATTTAATCTAGTTTCTTTTTTATTTTTGACTTTTTGCAATATAGGTAAGTATATTGTTAAGTTAGATAAAAAAATAAAATAAAAAGTATACTGGGTCTTAATCGCGAAAAAAAATATAAAAAAAACATTATTTTTTTTTCAATTTGCCTAATTACATCTGGCCGTTATCGCGAAATCACCCATTTACTTTTCAATAATTATTTTTAGTGTATTTACTATACGCTATGGTTTGAAACACTATTAATAAAACTTTTCAAAATTCGAAATTTATTTGTGACAGTTATTTTAAGATGTTCGCATTTGAAAATAAGAACAGTTAAATTCGAAATTTAAAATCTCGAATTCGGATTATTCCGCATAGGGCTGCGTATTCGCGAAATTTTATAAGAATTTTATTTTTTATTAAAAATGCGCCCTTTTCGTTCGTATTTTAAAGAATATTGTACATATTTTAAAAAATAAGTTAGTTTACGTTTCTCCTAGGTTTTTTGTTTCCTTCATAAGTTTTGATATGAAAATGGCGTGACAACATACAGAAGTTAACAAAAGGCGGACTTATCTCTAAAACTGATCCCTTCCAGTCAACACGTATCATTATATTGTTTAGATTATTTTTAAAAATACACATGAAAAGTCGTATTTTTTTAACCTAGAACATAATTTGTTTTTTTCTGTCACGCCATTTTGTTTTTCAAAACGTACAAGCTTTAACTCTTAAACATATGTGCCGTGTGTAACCCAAAACTTAGTGTACGTTCTATCTATTTTATTACTTGTAGAAATATTGCATTATCCTCTTATAAGTTTAAAAAAAAAACAACACAAAGCCGTTCTAAAGAAGTACAATCGACGGCCTTATTGCTAAATAGCAATATCTTCCAGCCAACCAAACTGAAAACCAACGTTTGTGTTTGTGAATTTTTCACGATTTACATTCGCTGCTTGGCTGCAAGCAATAACACTCATCGCAAAAAAAAATAATTGGCGGCCATCTTGTTTTTTCTTGACTTGTAGAGATGTAATGAAAATTATTTGTAAACTTTTAGATTAATATCATGTAGCTTAGAACAGAATTGAGAACCATAAGTACACATTCAGGTTAACATATGTATATCTTTAATAAAAAAATAATGCACTATTAAATTGAACCATCTGAATCTACTGGTCAAGTAACGTGAAGTAGAAGTGGTCATCTATAAAGTTGTGTGATTCTCTAAGGCACTGACGTATGGCAACGCTGCGATCGACGTTGACAAATCTAAAGAGTCCACATTAAAGCAATTCATCTAAAAAGCACTCTTGCGATTGTATTTATGCATAAATTGTATGTAGTATATTATTTTTATTTTTTATTAATACTTACATTTAAAAAAAATATCAAAAACATTGTAATGATACTAAGATGAATTACAATTTTCGCAAAATGTCAAATAGCAGTCTAATGCATTTTTGGATGACTTGCTTTAATGTGGCCTCTCGAGTACTTTGACACAGACCAGATTCCATTTGAGCGTATGTCATTTCGCCGTCTGAGAAGCAATGGTTGCGGTGGAGTTGCTTTTATAGAATCACATAGCTTTTCAAAGATATACATACAGCAAAAAAATATTTTTGAAAAAAAAGCAATATTATTGATACGCTTGAATTAATTATGTTTAAGTCGAAAAGGATTGTCTATTTAAACGAATAAAATTATGACTTTAGAGTGTTTTTAAAGATAATTCACATATATTCTATTGTTTAAGTTATATTTTCTTGTTTGGGTGAAGTTTGGTGTTAGAGGAATGATTGGTATTCTTTTAAAATTTTAAGAAAAATATTTTTTTGAAAAACAAAAGAGTAAAATTGTCTGTTTTTTGCGGATGTTTATGGAACGCATGCATGATTTTTTGTTATATTCTTGGCACCAAAATTTGCTCGAACATAAAAAAAATATCTGAGATTCTTTTTACGAGCCATTAAAATCTCGTGAAACCCTACGCTTATTAGTTAATTTTTGTAAATAATTATGTAAACAGAGTAAAATATGTTTAAATTTTTAGATTAAGTTTATGATTGCGTTAAAAAACCTTTTTAAAATAGACTGTTCGTTTTTTAAGTAAAAAGATTTTCTATAAACTTTTTTCGACTATTGTTTTTCTATTAAAAATTTTCACAATCTGTCAATAAAATTAAAATGGCCGCTCAAATTTACAGATTTTACTTTCGCCTTTCTCTTTTCAACTTGAAATGGCATCCAGAAATAAAGTCTTTATGTCAAATTTTTAACAACAATTATGAAAGCCGTGGTGAAAATCTGTAAATTTTGTTGTCAATCACTTCTAAGTGGCATAATTCTACTGTTTGAGGAACTACAAGCTTAACTCGTTTCTATACGATCCTGGATTCAATTCCGATCTAAACACTCATTGGTGTTATTTCTAGCGAAAAAAATGATATTTTAGTTCACAAAATTTTAATCGTTATCCACTTATGTGAGGTAGCATTAGTTTTAGAACTATCGAGAAAAAAATAAATTTAGTTCGACTTGCTAAAATTTATACCGTTTCTGAACAAAATACAATTATATTCTTTTAGATATCTTCCTCTTTTAGATAACTAGGATGATCGTGTATTCTTCATCATCACTAATTTAAGAGCCACGCTCTTGTCGGTGTAGCATTCTCCACGATATTTTTTTAGGGAAAAATAGGGCAGTGGGATCCCTCTTGCCTTTCGCCCCGCAGTACTCTGTCTGACGCGAGTGGGATGGCGCTCAGAGTAGTTTATTTTAAATATTGCATATAGTAGTTTATTTTAAAAATTTTTATCTATCGGTCAAAATATAGAGTTCATTTTAAAAATAACTAACAAATATAGGTCATGCCAGAAAAAGAAACTTTAGCCTCCTAAAAAAAATTACCAATGTCTAATATCGTACATAACATAAAAGTATACAGGGTGTTAGTGACATCGTAACGAAAACTTTTAATGATGATCTGAGCATGATTCTGAGTTAATAAAGTGGAATATTCCATCGCAAAACTATAGAATTAATTTAAAAAAAAAAAACGGAATGCATTAATTTTGCGTCGGAAAATTCCCCTTTATTAACTTAGAATCATGGTTGGATTCACCCCCTTCAGTATTCGTTACGATGTCGATTCGTTGCCCTGTGCCCCGGCACAGGCCGCCCCTCAATTAACCGGAGGGGGTATGGAGCATACTCCGCCACGCTGCTCCACTGCGGGCAATGACTAATGAACTATAAAAATCTTTTTAACACTAATGAAAGTACGTTACCGACAAAATGCTTAATTCTCAACATGACTATGCTCTGAATATAAAACGTAGAACTACTAATTTTAGGCCCAATTTTGTAAATCAAGCAATTTGTCGAATAAAGAAAGCATCCATCTTGTTCTTGAAATTTCTTTTTTGGCTTGTGTTTCTTGGTTGTAATAGACTTTTTAACTTGTTAATTCTATTTTAGACCGATAGATGGCGTGATATCGAACTGTTCCATTTATTTTTCTAAAATTAAATTCTATGTTAGCAATTCGCATTTCGTAAATAAAATAATATATTATGTATTAACTAACATTAATTAGGGTATAATTTGTGGAATTCTAGTTTTTTAAGTTGAATAAATTATAAAAATATATTCTGATTCTATTATTTCTAATCCCTATTTACAACATTCACTATTACTTTACCTACACATGACTAGTTTGACAAAGGAAGTATCCTTTGATTATACCTTGAGAAGTTTAAAAGGCGACTCTCTCTTTTTATTTAAGAGCTGCGCTCTTGTCGGTGGAGTAATCGCCATTACTCCATAGATGGTGTAGAACGGTGGTTGCCCCAATCGCCTTCCGTTCCGCAGTACACCGTCCAATGTCTCAATCGGTGATGTTCTAGCTAGAGCCCTACCAGAATCCATTTCCTCGGTCTCAAACCGCTGCTGCCCGGCATCAGGGGTGCGCTTTTGAAGTAGCGGCGCCTACTCGCTACGCCACAAGATCGCAAAAAAGGCGACATTCATGTCAAAGCAATATATGTGCAAGTTGCAATATTGCTTTTTAAATGAATGAGGCACTTTCCAGGCTAAAGTTCCTCAAAAATAATATAGATGGCGCTGTCCAGATTTAACAAAACAATCACCTATTTTCCCATTGCTCAGGGTAAGTACATAATTATTCATAAATACAATGTAATGGCAGAAGCATATATAAAAATAATTGTTGTTCGACAATTTGATCACATTACGTATAGTAAAGTTATCAATTAAATCAATTGGGTCGTGTACTAGGTTCAAGATAAATTATGAAATTCTGATTACTAAATAAAGACACATCTAAAACTAACGAAAAACATTTTCTTTTTTCTATTAAACTTATTTATGAATTTTAATCAAGAAAAACGTAATAATAAGTCCGACATTTTGTCACGTTTTTCTATGACGTCACAGAGTGCTTTTTCATACAAATTCCATAGTAATTTCGTGTTTTGACGTTTAGTAAAAAGTAACTGATTTGACTAGTTGGAAACTAGCCTATTATTACATTTTACTTTTGTCACTTATCATTAATTATGCGCCATTATGTATATAATTAACAGCCTCCGTGGTCTAGTGGTTAGACCGTTAGGCTCACGATCTGGAGGTCCGGGTTCGATTCCCGATGGGGACATTGTCGAAATCACTTTGTGAGACTGTCCTTTGTTTGGTAAGGACTTTTCAGGCTTGAATCACCTGATTGTCTGAAAAAGTAAGTTAAGCCGTTGGTCCCGGCTATTAGCCGTAAAAACACCTCCACCAACCCGCACTGGAGCATCGTGGTGGAGTATGCTCCATACCCCCTCCGGTTGATCGAGGGGAGGCCTGTGCCCAGCACTGGGACGTATACAGGCAGTTTATGTTATATGTATATGTATATAATTATGATGCTACCTATATTGCTGCTCTTTATTGTGATCAGAATAAAACAATGGGTGGAAGATGTAATTGTACCTTGGTGTAATAAAAAGGGTCATCATTTATACCCAACTACAAAGATAAAAGATGATGTTATCCATGAAATTAGAAGGTTACGTGCCTGGAAAGTCCCTCATTGCTTCAATGTGGCTTTTTTAGACCCCTAATTGTTATTTTGCGATAATAATAACGAATAATTATAACCTACCGAATATAATTTAACACCAATAAATAAAAAATAAAACAATAATGAACACTGAAAAATACTTTATTGAAAGATAAATATTTAGATTTTAAAAACACTCACAAAAATATACGGTTATATTGAAAATACATTTAACACACAGCTAATTAAATATGAATAACAATATGTTTCACATATATAATTATATAAATGAATATAAATGTTTAAAATCATCTCTGTATATTTTCCGGGACTCTAAATAACCTGGGGGGTTAAAAATCGCAATTCTATATTGGCGCATAAAAAAGTAAGTGCGCAATGTCAAATAGCAACATTGCTTTCTTAGATGATTTGCTTCAATGTGGCCTATTTAACCGCCCTGAAGGTATTGACAGGTCCGAATTTAAAGAAGCAACTTCGACTGCCATTCAGATAAAAGGTCAGCTTATCAACTTGAAGAAACAAGCTCATTAGCATGTTACGTCACTGCCGCAGAAAATAATTTTATTAAATTATAATAATTATTATTATATTACTAATAATATTTTATTATTATTGTACGGAGCACAGCAGAAAAAATAAATAATAGTATTTATAGACTCAACACAATGGATAAAGGTATTATTAAATAAGAAGGCCACATAGAAGCAATTCATCTAAAAAGCAACATTTGACATTTGTTGATTTACATAAAGGCCAACTGTGAAATTGCAATGATAATTTTTAGTTGAATTGCTTCAATGTGGCCGTTTCAACATCGTGAATTTGACAAGATTATTTGACAGTACCTAAAATAAGCCGTTTCACATTTTCCAATAATAATAATTATATAATCGATATTACTATAATAGGTATTATGAAAATTATTAAATGCGCTATGAAATCTAAAAAAAAATCAAAAATTACTTAATTTTGGTCTGGGGGGTTTAAAAGGCCACATTTAAGCAATTCATCTAAATAGCAATATTGTTATTTGACATTTGCGCATATCAAAGTAACTGCGCAATGTCAAGAAATCTCAAATAGCAATATTGCTTTTTTATATGAATTGCTTAAATATGGCCCTTTTAATCCTCTGGTCTGATCTCTTTAACGATCATTCCATTTTCCGACACAGGTACCATAGGTGGCAAATTTGGCGTAAATCACCCTAATTGTACTACTTACCAAAATATCGAACGTTTATAAATTAAAATATTTTCTTTTATAAAATATGACAGACAACATTTTCTTACTCTATTAAATCAGGGCGTAAAATCCTAAAAAATAATTTCTACAGTTTACAGAGAATATGGAATCGAAATGAATATGGAAATAAATGTTTTCATTCTTTCTTTAAAGTTAAAACAGAATCCAGTCTAAAATGATTAGATCCAACCCAGTTTTATTATTCACTTTTCTACGAAGTTTAATGAAAGTTTACGTAACAATGAGTATTTTCATAAAAACATGGAAATTACTCGTTTTGACGTTTTGTAAAGAATACCTCGTTTGACTGGGTTGTCATCCGGCCTGGCGGATTAAAAAGGCCACATTGAAGCAGTTCATCTATAAGCAATATTGATTTTTGAGATGAATTGCAACAATGTGGACTTTTAACCTCCAATTCCCTGCAAACACTTATTTATTATCCGTTTCATTCTGTTCGATCTTGCCTTCTTCCTTATTTTCCGTCTTCTCTTCTTTGTCTTTCTTCTCCAGACTTTCTTCTAGCGAAGTTTTTGACAGCTGACGTAGAATTTTCTCGAAAATTCTCGGTGCGCTTTTCGTATTTGGCAACGAAATGTCAGTTTGCGTCGTGACAGTCTCGCTTCTCTTTTCCTCTTTAACTTCCAGAGGTATCGCTGTCTCTTTCAGGTCTAACGTCAAAGTTTTCTTTTTAATTTCTTTCTCGTCTGGCTGAGGGTCGTTGTTTACAGCCAGTTCTTGAATTTTGTCTTCATCTTGGTCTTTTTCTTTGGATCTTCTTTCTATTGCTTTAGTGAGTACATTTCCTAGGATATGGGCGCATTTTATTATATTCTGTGTCTCTCTGGGTGTTAAATGTAGTCCCTCGTTTCTTATTATGTTGTTCAGGTTCCTTGCGTTGTCTGGTGATCGCTTTCTAGAGCCCGCTGCTGAGAAATCTGTTAGAGCAAAAGACAGTTATAGATGTGAATTGTCGTATCAAAGATATGTAAACAACACCAGGGGAGTTAAAATGGCCACATCGAAGCAATACATCTAAGAAAGCAATTGTTAGCGACACGAATTAACGATTTAAAATAAAGCGGCAACGTACTTGGTGCGGGCAACCGACTCTCGGCGCCAGATGGCGCTCGCCGCGCCTGCGCGTTACTTCATTTCGATATGTTTTTTAAATTTCTCTCTTGCTAACCTTTCCGCCGCGCACCACGCTCTTCGGTTGTCCACACGCAAAAAGCCTTTTTATAAAGCGATCGATGTGTTTTTAATTTTTCCCGTCCTCTATTATAACAGCAATATTGCAATTAGACATAAATTTTCGCATATAAAAGTACTTATGTGGCCATTTTAACCCCCTGATATAAAAAAATATTGCTTTTTTTAGGTCAATTGATTTATTGTGGTTATTTAGAACTTCTACAATAGAACTTCTATCTAGAACCTCACCTATATCAGCAAAGTCTACATTTTCAGTCCGGAACGGTGTCGGGCACTGCATTGGAACATCTCCTAAGGAGTTTTAGGAAATTATTAGTTACATCTTCACAGGCCCCGATCATAAATGATAATCATTTATGACCCAATTATGAATTAAAAAACAGATTCGACAATCATTGGTTTAGGCCTGTGCTGAATACAACCTGAGATCTCAAAGTGAGAGAGTAATTAAGTAGACAGCACGTCAAACGGATTGCATACCAGCAAGATGCCTATTTTATTCGCACGGGTCATTCATTCATTTTAAAATTAACTTATACATTGTTTTAAACGCGGTAAGAACCCGTTATTATGTGTTTTAATTAAAATTAACTCGTTGACAATCATTGTAGAAATAAGAAAGGCGAGACGTAAGACTGTTATACTATTTATTTTTAATCAATAACACGGAATGACATAATATATTTTCTTTAGCATCGGAGACGAACGAGAAGAGCCTATGAGAGCTCTGTATCATAAAACACCAGCACGTTGCGTTGCTCTAACATTAGCGGCAGGCGTACATATTTCCATCAATCTACTGCTACTATCGTGTGGGTTGTGAGGTGAATTACCAACTTCATCAACCCTGGTGTCAGGGTTATTATTGAGCCGCCAAAGACCCCTGACATGACTCATGTAACGACTATGTACTTACATCAGTAAGTAGTAACCGGGACCAACAGCTTAACGTGCCTTCCGAAGCACGGATCGTCTTACTTTCGGACAGTCAGGTGATCAGCCTGTAATGTCCTAACCAAACTAGGGTTCACAAAGTGATTTTTGTGATATTTCCCCACCGGGATTCGCTCCCGGGACCTCCGGATCGTGAGCCCATCGCTCAATCATCCATCCCTTTCCTTTTCGGTGGATAAGAAAATTACTATACTTAAAATAAAATTAGAAGGTGTCTGCAGGAATCGGGCCATTACGTACCCATCATCAGCCGTACGACGCCCACTGCTGGGCACAGGCCTGCCCCAAGGATCTCCACGACGATCGGTCCTGCGCTGCCCGCATCCAGCGGCTTCCCGCGACCTTCACCAGATCGTCGGTCCACCTTGTAGCGGGCCTACCCACTGAGCGTCGTCCGACACGTGGTCGCTATGTGTCCTGCCCACTGCCACTTCAGCTTTGCAATTCTCCGAGCTATGTCGGTGACTTTAGTTCTCCTGCGGATCTCCTCATTTCTGATTCGATCGAGCAGGGAAATACCGAGCATAGCTCTCTCCATTGCCCGCTGAGCGACACCGAGCCTCACGAGACCCATAGTAAGCGGCCACGTCTCACATACATTACGTACCCAAATCGGCCAAATCGATGTTCTCAGTCCTGTAAGGCGTGGGACATTGATCGTAGTAACTCTTCATGGGGACTTTGGAGACTGAGTTGTTGTAGTTGGCCCAGAAGTGGTTCCACTCCCCGTTCTCGGCGCGCCTGTACTCCTCGACCTTCGTCTCGTTTTCGCTGCAGTCTTGCCACGTGCTGACGCAGCAGCTGTTGGGAAATGAAATGAAATAAAATTTATTCATTTATTTAAAAAAAAATGCTCGGTGGCGCAGCGGTTAACGCGCTCGGTCTGCGATTGTTGAAGTAAAGCAACTTTCGCAAAGGCCGGTCATAGGATGGGTGACCACAAAAAAAAAGGAAGTTTTCATCTCGAGCTCCTCCGTGCTTCGCAAGGCACGTTAAGCCGTTGGTCCCGGCTGCATTAGCAGTCGTTAATTACCATCAATCCGCACTGGGCCCGCGTGGTGGTTTAAGGCCCGATCTCCCTATCCATCCATAGGGAAGGCCCGTGCCCCAGCAGTGGGGACGTTAATGGGCTGATGATGATGATTAAAAATATATATATTATTGGCATAATGCGGATATCTTCATGCATTTGTGTGCATTGCGCACTTACTTTTATATGCGCAAATGTCAAATTGTAATATTGCTTTTTTAGATGAATTGCTTCGATGTAGCCTTTTTAACCAAACTTATAAATGTAGATTTTGAGGTGGATTACCCTCTCAACCCAAAACCAAATCAGGGTTACTATTGGGCCGCCAAAGGCCCCTGACATGGCTCATGTAACGACTACGTGCTTACATCAGCAAAATAGTAACCGGGACCAACTTACTTTCGGACAATCGGGTGATCAGCCTGTAATGTCCTAAGGAAGTAAGGGATCGAGAAGTGAATTTTGTGATATTTCCTCACTGGGATTCGAACCCGGGACCTCCGGATCGTGAGCCCAACGCTCAACAAGGGCTTTTTAACGTGGAATAAAAAAACATAGAACACGTTCAGCTGCTTGTCTTCCCGGGCATGTCGTAGAAACCGACAGAGGGATTGTGTCCTCTAACATGATGGACTAATGTTATAGGCGATAGGCTGATCCCTTATCACCATAAGGTTTATCATATCTTTGAACTCCATATCAACAGTGGATACAAGTTATCTTTGATTACCTGTCTGCGTGGCTCTGCCCGCCCTATTAGGGGTTACAGGCGTGAATTTATGTATGTTTGTTACCTGGAGACATGCAACTCTTGGCTGCGTGGCGAGATTGTCATTTCAGCGTCCCTGAAGTTCCTCGGGGACAGCTCGGTGGACGACTGCCCTGAATACTCAGGGGACACTGAGGAATAGTCCAGCTCCGTGCTGGCTCCGTATCTGGAATCGAAACTTGATACTTAAACACAGTTAATAAACTCGGAGTGTTTTAAATAAAGGCAGGGGGGGGGGGCTGGTAGGCAAGATGATTGGACACTTAACAAGACAAGACGAATTTATTAAAAAGTTAAAAGTTCTTTTTTGATAAAATACTAACCCATTCATTATATTACTGTTAAAATAGTTTACTTCTGACATATACATTCATTCAAACACACAACAAAACCTACAAACACGTTTACACACGCGCGCGCGCGCACGCACTCACACAAACACACACGCACGCACGCACGCACGCAAGCACGCACGCACGCACCCACACACACACACACACACACACACACGCAAGAGTACCTACTTATAATTTTATTTCATTGTCTTTTTATTGTTTCTTTTTTCTACCTAAAGCTGCTGTATTTCTATTTAATGTCCTCTAGCCCTCGTTGACAATTACTTCTACACAATATCTCAGGAAGAGGAAATGACTGAAAACCAGCGCTGGATGGCGCCATAGCATGGCTCCATCGCAGCACAAGCTGAGCCATTTCCTTTCGCCCGCATTCGTAATATTCGTAATTACCTACTTCATTAGCAAATGTAAATTGTTCATCATCATCATCATCAGCCCATTAACGTCCCCACTGCTGGGGCACGGGCCTTCCCTATGGATAGATAGGGAGATCGGGCCTTAAACTACCACGCGGGCCCAGTGAGATTGGTGGTTATTAACGACTGCTAATGCAGCCGGGACCGACGGCTTAACGTGCCTTCCGAAGCACGGAGGAGCTCGAGATGAAAACTTTTTTTTTGTAGTCACCCATCCTATGACCGGCCTTTGCGAAAGTTGCTTAACTCCAACAATCGCAGACCGAGCGCGTTTACCGCTGCGCCACCGAGCTCCTCAAGTAAAGTAAATTGTTACTAGCAATAAATTTATTTTTATTCATTTTATTTATTCTTATTCTTAAAAACATCATAGAAGGGAAGGATATGAATGGTTTCATTATCTGTTCCATACAGGTACCCAAGACATCGGTCGAACAATATATTTGCTACCCCATTTGCGAGAACCAATTTAGGGCTTCAGTCTCCTTTGGTCCGGAATTTTTCTGAATATAATTCATTTTCGAATAGTATCACTGATTTGGACTTATTTCATGATAATTTTAACAATTTTAAAAATAAGCTTAAAAAGCATTTTATAAATGACGGGACCATTCGTCAATGATTAAGTACTTGCTAATTGTTTTCTTTTAGTTAATTAGAGGGAGGAGCTCGGTGGCGCAGCGGTAAACGCGCTCGGTCTGCGATTGTTGAAGTTAAGCAACTTTCGCAAAGGCCGGTCATAGGATGGGTGACCACAAAAAGAAGTTTTCATCTCGAACTCCTCCGTGCTTCGGAAGGCACGTTAAGCCGTTGGTCCCGGCTGCATTAGCAGTCGTTAGTAACCATCAATCCGCACTGGGCCCGCGTGATGGTTTAAGGCCCGATCTCCCTATCCATCCATAGGGAAGGCCCGTGCCCCAGCAGTGGGGACGTTAATAGGCTGATGATGATGATGATGAGTTAATTAGTATTAATGTTTAAATGTAAACCATGTGGCAGTACTTATTAAATAAATAAATAGATAAATATGAAGAGTCTGGGGTGTGCCATAAGTGTGGTGACAATGTACTCTCGTTCGAACGTACGTACTTATAGCTGGTACTGGAGGAGGTCTTGTAGAGGCTGTCTCTACTGCAAGAGAAGTTGCTGATACTCTGTCTACTGTCTGTCTTCTGCGCCCTTCTCGTCTCCATCTGAAATATACAGGGTGTTATTGTTGATATTTTACCATAATAGTTTAATTATATAAAACTATGTATATTTTATTCTTACTATTTGTACATTGTAAAATATATATGTATATGTTTATTTTAACAATTCTAATATATTAATTTATATAAACAAATATAAAATGCAAGGACACATGCTGTATAATAGAATCCCAGTTATTCCAGACAAAGGTCAATTTTGGAATTCCATATTTTTCATGTGGGATTGTTAAATCGCCACAGTGACATCGTAACGAATACTAAGGGGGGTGATTCAGACCATGATGCTGAGTTGATATCAAGTGGAATTTTCTCAGTTCTAATGATTTTTATCGCAAGTGGAGATGGGCGGGACACATTGCTCGAATGAGCAAGGAAAGATCGACCCGGAGATTGTTAGAGTGGCGCCCACGAGCATTCACAAGACCGAGAGGAAGACCACCAATGAGATGGAAGGACGACATTGCGCGGCACGCAGGATATGGCTGGATGTCGATAGCCCAGGATCGTCGGAAATGGAAAAACAGGGAAGAGGCCTACGCCCAAAATTGGATATAAGTTTAGGCTGATATAGATAGATAGGAATGATTTTTATATATCGTCTGATATAAATGGGTATATACATACATACATACATAAACTCACGCCCGTAATCCCAAATGGGGTGGGCAGAGCCACAAGTAATCAAAGACAACTTGCAGCCACTGTTGATACGAAGTCCTAAGATGGATATGATGAACCTTATGGCAAATGGAAAAAAAAAATGGGAAAATGGGTATATGTATGTATGTATTTATATTTATATATTTCTATTTTATTTTTATTTATTTATTTTACTTTTATTTGATTTTTTTTTTTTTATTTATTTATAGTATTTATTATTTTATACTAGATGTTGCACTGTCCCGCACCAAATTGTAATAATGTTTCCTATCCACTGGTTGCCTGGAAGAAATTGCTGCTTAGCAATAAGGCCGCCAGATTGTACTGTATCTATCTTCATCTGTGTGAATCTGTTTTGTATGTTGTGTGCAATAAAGTATATTTGATTTGATTTTGATTTGATTTTGATATATGTGACAAATAATATTAATTAAATACATTAGTCAGTAATTTACTTAATTTTCAATAATAACGTCCTTGGAATGTTTTTTTTTTCTTCTGGCTTCCGCGGCTTGCGATGTGCCAATGACAAATCTTGAGTGATCTTAGTCTTCAATAATAATTATCGTGGTATCATTGTGGCATTTCATATTGTTACTGTGCAGTCGTTAAAACGAGGAAACTTTTCAATAATAAAATATACCGGATAGGAACGGAATTTGGAAATACCAATTAAATGATAACACTTACGTCATCAATGGGCTAGCAATGGCGACTTGTCATAGGATTGGTCTTTTTATACCATGGATGGAACATCATATTTCTAATAAGTAACGACATTGACCATACCTGGTCTTCTTATACCACGGACTACAGTACCTTTTGTAGAAGTTGATTCTGCAGCGACCCACTGCGTCCCTTCTGCACCGTTCTGGGTGTTACTTTGGGGGTGGACGTCGCTAGAGGAGAGGACTTCCTCTGGACACCATATTTCGAGTTCGTGTCCTCGAAGTCTGATACCTAGAGAATTAATGGATTCTTTATTTGCTTTAAATGTAGTGCGAATACTGGGTTACTAGCCCAAACACTTCCACCAACCCGTAGTGGAGCAGCGTGGTGGAGTATGCTCCATACCCCCTTTAAAATTAAAACTTATCATTTAAAAATTCGTCTACAGTATACTCTTAAGCACAACCCACACGATAGACCAGACTTAACCCGTTTGTCCCAGCTATTAGTCGTAAAATACTTCCACCAACCCGCAGTGGAGCAGCGTGGTGGAGTACGCTCCATACCCCCTCTCCGGTTGATTGAGGGGAGGCTGTCCAGCAGTGGGACGTGTATAGACTGTTTATGTATGTATGTACTTTTATATGCGCAAATGTCAAATTGCTTTTTAGATGAATTAAACCAGACATTTTTATCATTTAGCTAATCATTAATCTTATATAAGCTTTTTTACATAAAGTAAGCTTCACACATTTTTTCTTGTCATCGTGTGTCTATGTACAGTCATGAGCAATATAATGTACCCACTTTAAGACTCTGTCGCACTAACATATTTGATATTTAGTGAGACTTACAGTTCAATTTGTCAAAAAAGTTAATGTTACATGGTACCAAAGTGTATACTATACATATTAATGCTCGTGACCGTACATAAATTCCAATTTGTTTATCGAAAAATAACATTGCACGTGAGGGGTTGATATCTAATTTTCAGTTACACAGTGAACGTGTTAAAACTGAATACACTGTTCGGTTTTAAACGTTGTACCGGGTGAGAGCCTTCAGCGCTCCCCATTTGTCCGGCAAAGTAGTTAATGCCACCTGCGGCAAATCTACAATAAGTCACGTCAAAAAAAAGAAAGAAGTTCGGTAAATACATTCTTTTGCATACCCTCGCCGCCAAATTTTTTTAGATGAATTTCTTTGATGTGGCCGTGTTGGTTCGGAACGTTCAAACCTGTGACAGATCCAGTGAAGTTTCGTCTTCGAGAGAGGTGTCCCTGCTGCCAGGTCCAGCTTTAGACGTATCCTTCCTCTTCAGGTCGGCGGAGGGCCGCCTCTGGTAAACTGGTAACGAGTTCGCGCGGTCGCTTCTGTTGACAAAGAAACAGCAAACAAAAAACAAAAACAAGAAGCAGTAACATAAAACATACATACAACACATACGTATACATACACATACATACATAAACTCACGCCTATTTCCCACCGGGGTAAGCAGAGACTAGGGAATTCCATCAGCTTCGATCCTGACACACTTCTCTTGCTTCCTCCACATTCATCAATCGTTTCACACACGCACGCCGGTTCAGAGTAGATACATTAAAGTAGATATATAAATTCACGCCTATTTCCCACTGGGGTAAGCAGAGACTAGGTAGTAGGTTTTTGTTTCTTTTATAATATAAGGTGTTAGAAACATCGTAACGACAACTTTGAAGGATGTTTCAGACCATAATTCTGAGTTGATATCAAGTGGTAATTTTTGTGATATGTCCCCACCGGGAATCGAACCCGGGACCTCCGGATCGTGAACCCAGCGCTCAACCACTGGACCACGGAGGTCGTTATGCGATATGGCGGCACATTTTAAGAATGACATTTCGAGTGGCCAGGTTGTAAAGTAACTTGGAGAAATTGATGTTAGGTACAGGGGGGTTAAAATGGCCACATCGAAGCAATTCATCTAAGAAAGTAATATTTGACATTTGTTTGCATTGCGCACTTACTTTTATATGCGCAAATGTCAAATTGCAATATTGCTTTCTTGCTTTCTTTCTTAAAACCCCCCTGTTTTGTAAACTTTAATAACCATACATACATAAACTCACGCCTATTTCCCACCGGGGTAAGCAGAGACTAGGGAATTCCATCAGCTTCGATCCTGACACACTTCTCTTGCTTCCTCCACATTCATCAATCGTTTCACACACGCACGCCGGTTCAGAGTAGATACATACAAGTAGATATATAATTTCACGCCTATTTCCCACCGGGGTAAGCAGAGACTAGACCTTTAAATCGTACGGAACCATAGAATAAGGAATAATACTACGTATAGAACGGTAACTCTCCGCTCCCCACCAACGTCTGAGCTAGGTTTACCTCACCCCCTCGAACATAGTTTAGACTTGAATCGTACAGCGTCAGACGTCACACACACAGACGCGCGTGTACGATAACGTCAATGTGTAGTGTCTGTGTAAAACGAGGTGTTTTGTGACTAAATCAAAAACAAAGACAATAATAATTTAAAATAACTTTTATTATTAAAGTGACTATTACTCACGCAATATAAATAACATTTTATCAAATAGTGTACTGTGGTATGAGACTGTAATACTTAAAAATAATTGTACTTAATTATATTGTGAGTAGCTCGGTGGCGCAGCGTTAAACGCGCTCGGTCTGCGATTGTTGAAGTTAAGCAACTTTCGCAAAGGCCGATCATAGGATGGGTGACCACAAAAAAAAAAGTTTTCATCTCGAGCTCCTCCGTGCTTCGGAAGGCACGTGAAGACGTTGGTCCCGGCTGCATTATCAGTCGTTAATTACCATCAATCCGTACTGGGCCCGCGTGGTGGTTTAAGGCCCGATCTCCCTATCCATCCATAGGGAAGGCCCGTGCCCCAGCAGTGGGGACGTTAATGGGCTGATGATGATATAAAAGAGTGAAGTCTCATTAAATGTCAGGCCGGCCTTTGCGAAAGTTGCTTAACTTCAACAATCGCAGACCGAGCGCGTTTACCGCTGCGCCACCGAGCTCCTCAACTCAACTCTTTAATATATATTTTTTAATTTATAATCTGTATCTTAGCCACGTCAGACTTCGCCGTGTCACAGCTAATAACCCCTCATGGGGCTTTATAAACTTTTTTTATATATTTTTTTTATTTATAATCTGTATCTTAACCACGGCCCGCCTCATGGGGCTGCATAAATACTTTTTTGTTTCTTTTTTTTTAATTTATAATCTGTATCTTCGCCACGTCAGACTTGGTCGTGGCGCAGCTAACAGCCCCCCATGAGGCTGCATACACGTAGTTTTCCAAGTTGATGGCGCCATTTTCGTGTATGTTCACGGTTATCCTTAAAAAGGACGCTTGTTTTCCCCATCCGCACACAGCTGTGTACCCCCAACGGCCTATTATCTTCTTCACTGCCCCCTGAAAAAAAAAACAACTCACATACATACATACATACACATACATATCTATGGACTGTAGTCTGAAAATAAATGTTTTTTTTTTAAAGTATAAAAGAGAAGAAAATATGAGATGAGATTACAACATACATAAATAGCCACGCTCTTGTCGGTGTAGCATTTTCCATGCTACTTTTTAGGGAAAAATAGGGCAGTGGTTTCCCTCTTGCCTTCCGCCCCGCAGTACTCTGACGCGAGTGGAATGGCGCCCAGAGTAGTCTATTCCAAAGCCATACTAGGACTCCTGTCTTCCGCCTCTGAATAGTACTGACAGTTACTGCTGCCCTCTGTCAGGTTCCAGGTTACAGTCCCTGTGACTTGCCCCTTCCGTCCTGCATTGCCGTACCGATGGCTTCCATCTTCGCCTCTGCAACCGTTGAGGTCTTCACCCGTATCCCTGGGCAAGGGTTCTACGTTATACCCCATAAGTCTGGGTCCCTATTCGAACTCAGCCACCATCTCACCCACAAACCCACATTCCCGAGAAATGTATTCTATTTGTTATAAGTACGAGGTAATTGTACAATCAAAGAGCAAAGAGCGAATTATTTGTAAACAGTGGTGAAATTATTAAGCAATAGTTGTCATAATTATAAAATTTATGTTTTTGTAGGTGTTTTTGGTCTATTACAGAAACGACATGTAACCAGGAGGTGTTAAGTGCAACCAGTTAATTTACTACTTTGCAAGAAACTGATTGGACTTTTGCACCTTATTTTATGTTATGTACCTGTAAATAATATCAAAATGGACTTACCTTAACAATATACTCATTCAAGTATATCTCTTTGATGTCAGCATTTGTAACTGCTTTCGTATGGCCTTCCATAGCGCTGAAGTACGCTTTAACAGTTGTCAATTCGTCAATATCTTCATATTTTAAACCAAGAGTACTCAAATTGGGCAAATCGAAATAATTCGTCTTTTCATAAGCCCCCCAGCTGTTACAAGACTCGATATTATTGTTCCAAGAAGGCGGTCCATTGATAATGAAACTCTGCCGCAAAAAACATGGCGGAATTAAAAAGAATAGTAAAGAAAAAATACGGAGCATTTTTGAGGTTAGAAATAAAGCGCGCGGATATGTCGACTGACGTTGTTGGACTGATTCAAACAGAACATAATCACTTAACTACAAAACTGAGTCACTCAGTTGCTGACACCCGTATTCTGAGATGTTCACATTCAAATGTTCCCATTGACATTTAGAATTTGCCTTTCAACTGTTTTAAGACAGTAGTTAAACAGAAACTTTGCAAAAAAGGTTATTTAAAGGTTAGTGATTATTTAGAAGATATGAATGCATGGGATTAACTGTCTGAGAACTGATATTAGGCAGCTAAATTACTCAATTGTATAACAATATTTTGAAAAGAACGTCTAGGGCCCTGTGCCGAGGTTTTTCTTGCAGTTTCCTTTTCCCGGCTATACAGGTTGTGAGAAGCTGCAGTAGTTTTAGGCGGATGAGACGTTCGTTATGTAAAAACTGACGATTCAAAGTGTTAGTTACACTTTGTTACCTACTGAATAAAGATATTTTTGAATTTGAATTTGAATTTGAATTCACGAAACTTCCTTCACTTGACTCAGCCTCAGCTGAGCATTTTGGTATTTTAAGTTGACAGTTGACATTTACGCTTTCGACTCGAGAACTTTATTTACTCACTGGAGTCGAGCATAACATACTGCCAACATAATAATACGAAAATCATGACGTCATGCCTTACTGGAGTTAACTCGAGTTAAGGTTGAGGCGCTCTCTAAGAATGCCGATTTTCAGGTGAGTTCGATGTCTTCCATAAGGTAAAATCAACTGAGGACCCTTAAAAAAGCCTCGTTTTACACACTACACCTTGAAGTTATCGTACACGCGCATCTGTGTGTGCGACGCCCATACGATTGAAGACTAAAGTAAGACCGAGGGGGTGAGGTAAACCTAGCTCAGCCGCTGGTGGGGAGCGGAGAGTTGCCGTTCTATACGTAGTAATTCCTTATTCTATGCTTCGAGTTAGCATCTCAGAATACGGTTGTCAGTGTAGGGTGAATCAATGAATACGATAAACAAACATAATACATATAAGTAGGTCTTTTTTATTCTGTTTACTCGTGTTTTTGTATTTTAGCTGAAGTGGCAGTGGGCAGGACACATAGCGAGGAGAACCGATGGCCGCTGGGGCGGAAAGGTTCTAGAATGGCGTCCACGTGTCGGACGACGCTCAGTGGGTAGGCCCGCTACAAGGTGGACCGACGATCTGGTGAAGGTCGCGGGAAGTTGCTGGATGCGGGCAGCGCAGGACCGATCGTCGTCGAGATCCTTGGAGGAGGCCTATGCCCAGCAGTGGGCGTCGTACGGCTGGTGATGATGACTCGTATTTATTAGGTCTGGAGCCGTGGTAGTTCATTCGGAAAAACGCTTGACACTCACTGTGATGTCACAGTTTCGAATCCAGCACGGGCATAAACCCAAAGTGTGTTAAAACATGTTTTTTGTTCCGCCGGGAGTCGAACTTAGGACCTCCGAATCGTGAGCGGAACGCTCTACCACTGGACCACAGAGGCCGTTATGTGCTCCTAAACCAATATTTAGTTAAGTACTAAAAAATAAAAAAGTCACTGTTTTAGGTTAGGTTAGGTCCCGAACTTGCACCAATGAGTTATTAATTTATCTTAAGTGCAGTCACTAACACAGTTGGCCCGACCATTATAGACGGCGATACGGCTCACCTATCACGTTGGTCTGACAGAAAGCTCGGTGAGGTGTGGGTACTTAGTTCATCTTGCAATGGATGTACCTCTGACTACCCCAATTGGGATATAGTCGTGAGTTTATGTTATTTTATTTTAGTTTATTTGGGAAACAAACGGTTCTATTTTATAACAGACTTAAATAAGTATATATAAGTAGCTTAACGGCCTCCGTGGTCCAGTTGTTGAGCGTTGGGCTCACGATCCGGAGGTCCCGGGTTCGAATCACGGTGGGGAAATATCACAAAATTCTCTTGTGTGATCCCTAGTTTGGTTAGGACATTACAGGCCGATCACCTGATTGCCCAAAAAGTAAGATGATCCGTGCTTCGTGCACGTTTAAGCCTTGTCATCGTTACATGAGCTATGTCAGGGGCCTTTGGCGGCTCAGTAATAAAAAAACGGAAAATTCCACTTGATATTTACTCAGAATCATGGTCTGGATCTTCCTCAGTATTCGGTACGATGTCATTAACACCCTGTATACAGATATACTTACTTAAACTAATATAAAACAAAATAATAAACCTAAACCCAAATAATATATTTCATTCTTCTTCTATCGTGTGGGTTGTGAGGCGAATTACCAACCTCATAAACCCTGGTGTCAGGGTTACTATTGAGCCGCCAAAGGCCCCTGACATGACTCATTTATAACGACTACGTACTTACACAGTAAGTAGTAACCGGGACCAACGGCTTAACGTGCCTTCCGAAGCACGGATCGTCTTACTTTCGGACAATCTGGTGATCAGCCAGTAATGTCCTAACCAAACTAAGGACCACAAAGTAATTTTTGTGATATGTCCCCATCGGGAATCGAACCCGGGACCTCCGGATCGTGAGCCCAACGCTCAACCACTGGACCACGGAGGTCGTTAAGCTACTTATATGTACTTAAGTCTGTAATAAAACACAACTGTTTGTTTCCCATATATATTTCATTAATAATATAATATAATAAGTAGGTATATCATTTTTTTAGCGTGACTTAATGTGGATACGCCGCAAATGGCATTAACTACTTGGCCGGACAAATGGGGAGCGCTGAGTACTTACTTTTTTAACAACTGCTTTCCTGTAACGCAGAAATCCAAGGTCGGTGGTTTGATTTGCTTCTTAGGAGTGGAGTTAGTAGAAGAAGGAGCAGTATTGAGGGGACTCTTCTTTTTTCCTTCTCTTTCCTTCTTCACGCTGTTCCTGCGGGAGGAGGCTGAGTTCCTTCTAGAAGATGCCCTGCTCCGCGGCGCGTCTGGATCATAGTCTTCTGGGTACTCTTGCCTTTTCATTCTGTGGAAAACAAACTCTTATACAGGGTGTTAGTCACACCATACCACACCTCTGACACCCCAACATACATACATAATTCATCATCAGCCCATTAACGTCCCCACTGCTGGGTCACGGGCCTTCCCTATGGATGGATAGGGAGATCGGGCCTTAAACCACCACGCGGGCCCAGTGCGGATTGGTGGTTATTAACGACTGCTAATGCAGCCGGGACCAACGGCTCAACGTGCCTTCCGAAGCACGGAGGAGCTCGAGATGAACTTTTTTTTGTGGTCACCCATATTATGACCGGCCTTTGCGAAAGTTGCTTAACTTCAACAATCGCAGACCGAGCGCGTTTACCGCTGCGCCACCGAGCTTCTCTACATACATAAACTCACGCCTATTTCCCACCGGGGTAAGCAGAGACTATAGAATTCCATTTGCTTCGATCCTGACACACTTCTCTTGATTCCTCCACATTCATCAATAGCTTCATACACGCACGCTCATGTAACGACTACTTTCTTACATCAGTAAGTAGTAACCGGGACCAACGGCTTAACGTGCCTTCCGAAGCACGGATCATCTTACTTTCGGACAAGCAGGTGATCAGCCTGTAATGTCATAACCAAACTAGGGACCACAAAGTATTTTTTTTGTGATATGTCCCCACCGGGAATCGAACCCAGAACCTCCGGATCGTGAGCCCAACGCTCAACCACTGGACCACGGAGGTCGTTACAGGCTGATCACCTGATTGTCCAAAAGTAAAATGATCCGCTTCGGAAGGCACGTTAAGCCGTTGGTCCCGGTTACTACTTACTGAGGTAAGTACGTAGTCGTTACATGACTCATGTCAGGGGCCTTTGGCGGCTCAATAGTAACCCTGACACCGAATAAATAAATAAATATAATCAATTCATGAAATGATCAATTCTAATATCTGGCCACGACATATGCGTGTAAGCATCAGGGATTCTGGGAAGGCTCTTAATTTCTACTTATAAAACCCAACCACAATTCATATGCGCCTTGTAAAATGATATAGCAATCTCTTATTAAAACACATTTGCTTTAATTGGCTATTTGGAAACTTAGTCAAATGAGATACTTTTTACGAAACATCAAAACGAAAATTTTCTTTGGAGTTTGTATGGAAATACTGTCCTGTGACGTCATCAATAAAAGCGGTCAAACGTCGTACTCATTGTTACTTAATTCATTAATGAAATTCGAAAACAAGAATCTCAGACTGTCTTCTATTTGTACTTTGTAGACTAGCATTTTATAATTTATCTTTGACCAAGTCAAACGTACCTAATTATTCCTTCATAAGCATGCTTTTTTAAATCTTTTTTTTTATTTAATCATGGAACTACAACTGTACTGTAAAAATGTACTGTACATTTCTTACACGATATTGAAAAAAAAAATTTTTTGCCTGTACAATTTCGAACTGCACGGCAATTATAGGAGTTCACCTCATTTTAGAAATTGTATTCACATTACAGAATTAAGTAAAAAACTGTTTTAAGAAAACAAAATGTACTTATTATATTTTTTTGTTTTTGTAAAAAAATATATATAAGTATATTACCTACATACGTGGAATTTTCTTGTTTATATCACAGACTCACAAATTAACCACACACACGCTTTTTCGTCTTAAATTCACTTTTAAACCCTACTTATTTCATCATAATTAGAATGACAACAGGACAGAGATATAGTACGGTCACGATTACTAAATACACTTTGATACCATGTCACATTAACTTTTTTCACAAATTAAACCGTAAGTCTCATTAAATGTCATATATACATATGATAGTGCGACAGGGTTCTAAAGTGGGTATAATGATATTGCTCATGACTGTACATCGCCTTGAACGCAATAGACAATATATATATATTTTTTTTTGTTCCTATCCGGTATATTTTATTATTGAAAAGTTTCCTCGTTTTTAACGACTGCACAGTAACAATATGAAATGCCACAATGATACCACGATAATTATTATTGAAGACTAAGATCACTCAAGATTTGTCATTGGCACATCGCTAGCCGCGGAAGCCAGAAGAAAAAAATATATATATATATTTTACTTTTTTCAAAATGGCGGTTACGCGATTTTTTCTCCAAGGCGTTTTTGTTATTTAACGTGTCTTATTATGCCGCATATGGCATTAATTACTTGGCCGGACGAATGGTGAGCGCTAAGGGCTCTAATCTGGTACAAAATTTAAGACAACAGGCCTGAGGGTCCCTGTTGGGCGCGAACCTCGGCTCAGGGCGTCGTCTGAGAGGAAAAATATTTGAAAGAATTAATCGACCATAGTGGGGTATAACGTAGAACCCTGCCCAGGGATACGGGTGAAGACCTCAACGGTTGCTGAGGCGGAGATGGGAGCCATCGGTACGGCAATGCAGGACGGAAGGGGCAAGTCACAGAGACTGTAGGCACCTGACAGAGGACAGCAGTAACTGTCAGTACCATTCAGAGGCGGAGGACAGGAGTCCTAGTACGGCTGTAACGCCTGCCGCGTTTTACTACTGAGTGTAATTGCTCTTGTTTTTCTGTTAGGAACTATCAAAAAGTTATCATTGAAAACACTTAAAAACTACTGCTTAAAACTAAAATATTATTACATAAATAAACTTATACTAATTAATTTAACAAAACATAGCTATTTACAAAATAATTCCGTTAATATTGTACGACTTTAATAATTATCACATTGCGTAGGTAGCCGTACCTACATTCCACAGCCGAGCCGCTACTCTTCCGATCGGATGTTCGACACAATCCTTCTGCCTTTGTAGCGAGAACACCTCGATTACTCGTATATTTTTTAAATAGGTACTTTTTTTTACTAATTTTGTCTACGATATAATAATTTATAGTATTGTGTTATCCCCATTAATTGGGTAAGTGTAGCAATTACTATTTTTATTAGTTTAAATATCAACGTAGACTAGTACATGCTTTCTTTGTTCATTGCATGACTGTCATTTTTCATAATCATCGGGTAAATGTATTTTCACGCTTTAGTGCTTATTTTATATCATAATTAGCAATCTTTTATGTTCAAAACAACATTTAAATTGTCAATTTTTCTAAATTAATTCTACTTAACCAACGTAAAGTTATCTTTGTACCTAAGTACTTTCCTTGTTTAAATAATTCTTAAATGGAACAATAATAATGTACAAAATACGTTTAATATCGTTACTATTAAAATTATTCAGCTTAAAATATTCAATTTTACTATTTTGTTAGATAGTTTTTTAAAAACAACTACCTACCATAAATTTATCTTGTTCTTTGTTCTTTTTCTAAATTTATTTTGCTAAATTCACTTTTATTGTGTGTAATTTGCTGACAGCCACATCTTAGATTGCTAAGCTTGCTTGCTATCCACTTCCCATCTTCAATCAAGCTAAGGAATCGGCATGTGGCAGTCAGACGGGGAATTCGGACAATTCTTGAAATGACTAATTCCGGGTTCCAGGGTTCACCCTTCGAGTTCTACAACCGCAGGACCCACTACCGGTCCTGTACTTACCTCTACCGCTTCACCTTTCGGGTTCTACAACCCGCTGGATCCACTTTCGGTCCTGTACTTACCCCACCGTTTCTGCTGCCCTGCTGCGCGCGCCGGTGTACCCCGTGTCGTCGTGGGAAGAGTTACAGGGAAGTGGTAGTTTTCCTACTGCACCAAGGGTGCTCAGCCAGTATCAAATTACCTGCGACCCAGAGATCCGATCTATGTACTTGCTAGGGATTTAATGTCAATAAACTTGGTTTTATTTCTATATACCGTTTTATTTACCCTAGTAAGTACAACCTATTTGATTCGCGTGATAAGAACGTGACAATGGCGCCCAACTAAGGAAATACTGAGCTGAGTATCCTTTTTGCTGGTTTTAGCATTTTTGGTCATCTTTGGTGTTGGTCTGATTATTTTGTCTAGCTTTAAGTGAATTGTAACTGCAACTTTTGTGTGCTGTGGTTGCTTTGTGGGAATACCTAACTAATTCTCTTTCAAGGTGATTGCATACAATTAAAAACTCAAAATCGAACCTACCACATCGCACAGAAGGAAATATTTGATTTTGCACTGCCAACCTCTGTCTATCCCTGTGTTTTAATTGTTGTGTACTTTTGATAGTAGCATTTGTTTTCTTGTTATTTTCCTTCTGCCGTTTCCTGTGTTTTAGTTATTAAGACTTCAGGTACTTGCAACACTTACTCAAAAAATAACTATAAAACTAAACTAATTACAATTTAAACATAAAGTAATAGAGATGTCTCGTCCAATTAAATATTTATCGCTTCAGAAAGATGAACTCCTTTATGAAGTTCAATTGCGCGGTAAGAGTGGCAGTTCGGTTGTTGAACTTCGCAGGCTAATCGTGGATTTGGCGAAGGAGCAGGCCGCCGAAGACATTTTGGAGTCTCATTTGGAAGCTCCAGAGGATTTGGCTGGTGTCAAGGCTTCTATGATAAAGTCGCAGACGTATTTGGCTAATCTGAAAGCTAAAATGGATAAAACATTATACCTACGAACAGAAAATCTGCTCAATCATATCTACCACCGTCTTAATAGAATTCAAAATGTGCCTGATGAAGTCGATAAAATATATAAATTATGTCACTCAAACCTTTTGGTCCAGTACTCGGAATTTAAAACTCTCGCATCTGCAACTACATCCGATGTATCTGAAATTAAATCCACATCTAGTGCAGTTGTGGTCACTTGTGATAAAACCACAAATGCAGAATTAGCAAATCTAAAATACTCTGGAAAAACCTGTGTCCGCTCCTTCATTCAAAAGGTTAACGAATTTATTCAGGTCAGAAATATTAGCAAAGAAAAATTACTGACATTTGCCTACGAGATTTTTACTGGAGATGCACTGCACTGGTTTCGTTGCGTAAAAGACCGTGTTGAGTCATGGGACGAACTTGTAGTTCTATTGAAAAATGACTTTGGTCAAAAAGATTACGATTACCGTCTTCTTGCTGAAATACGTGCTCGTACGCAAGGCGAACATGAAAATATCACAATTTACTTATCAATAATGCATGGATTATTCGCTAGATTGGATAAAGCGTTATCTCAACAGGACCAATTAGAAATAATTCGCCATAACATTCGTCCCTGTTACGCTAGCACGCTTGCTGCAGTTTCCAATATAACTGATTTGGAGACGTTAAAACAATGTTGTCGCAACTACGAAGACGTTCAATCTTGTTTGAAACAATTTCGTGAACCACCAAAACCAAATTCAAATACTTTAGCACCTGAGTTTGCTTATAATCAGCCTAATACTTCACCTGGGAGCTACATAAGGAATAATTATAATAATCAAAATAGGTACAATAATCAAAATCCACCAACAAACAACAACTACTATCGCAACTGTTATGCTACAAATAATAATAAACACGAAATAAACAAGCACAATGCAGTATCGGTTAACGCAGTTTCTATCGATGTTGACGCGGTGTCTCCCCGCAACGTGTTCTGTCCCAGGTGCCGTAAATCAACTCATAGTCTACGTCAATGTAAGGAACCGCATTTTCCAGTATGTTTTAAATGCGGCAAGAAAGATGTTAGATATCCCGAATGCCCTGTTTGCCACAAATATACCGGAAATTCAAAAAACTAAATACTTGGGATCGTAGTGACCGCGGAGCAACTTCGAAACAATCTAAAGAAGATTGGGATAAATGGTTGGACTACATTTCCAAATATTTTTCCTTCTGCACTGTCACTTCGATCCGAAATATGAATATCAACTCACGGCCTTATGCGACCGTAACTATATCTGATATTACTATAACTGGCTTACTGGATAGTGGATCGTGTGTTTCTATATTAGGACACGACTCCCACTTACATTTTCAGAAATTAGGCTTCAAATTAACTTTACACAATAATCCCTTACATTTTATCTCAGCAAGTGGACATAAACTGAATGCTATTGGCACCATGTATCTTCCTATTACTTTTCAAAACCAACTTCATACACTGCAAATCTACGTCGTTCCAAGCATTCAAAACACGCTTATTCTTGGAATGGACTTCTGGACTGTGTTCGGAATCTTCCCCAAACATCTACATTCTGTCATTCTATCTAAAGAATTGGACTTGACTTCTGCAAATGTGGCCGCTAACCAGGCACACATCTGCCCCTATGATAGTCTCACAGGCGCCCAGAGGGTTACTGCAGATAACATCATCTCTCAGTTTCAGAACATATCTTACGAGGAACGAGGACTAGGTCGTACTTCTTTAATTTGTCATACTATTGATACTGGGGATGCTGCCCCCATTCGTCAAAGATATTACCGTATGTCACCTGAGAAGCAAAAGCTCTTAACAGAGCAACTTGATGAAATGCTGAGGGAGGATGTTGTCGAGCCTTGTGAGAGCCCTTGGTCGTCTCCCGTTTTACTGACTCCTAAAAAGAATGGAGAGCTGCGTTTCTGTCTCGACAGTAGGAAATTAAACGCTGTCACCAAGAAAGACGCTTACAGACTTCCCTACATCTCCGAAATTTTGGACAACCTGCGTGATGCGAAGTATCTTACTAGTTTAGATTTGTCCAAGAGCTTTTGGCAAATTTTAATAAAGGAGGAAGATAGGTGTAAGACGGCATTCTACATACCATCCAGGGGAACCTTTCAATTTAAATCTATGCCATTCGGCCTAACAAATGCACCAGCTACCCAACAACGTTTGGTGGACGTACTCTTCTATGGCCCTGAATTTGAAAATATGGTCTTCGTTTTTGTAGATGACATCATTATTGTCTCACCAACCTTTGAGAAGCATATCTCTCTTCTGCTAAGAGTTCTCGAGAAACTTAAGTCAGCTAATCTGACGATAAATTTTAAGAAAAGCCAATTTTTCAGGAGCCAACTTAAGTACTTGGGCTACGTAGTGGACTCTAACGGCCTTCATCCTGACCCAGAAAAGGTCGAAGCCATTGTGAACCATCCAACACCTACTAATCGCAAGGAAGTTCGGCGATTTATAGGTGCTTCTTCTTGGTACAGGAGGTTCATCCCTGATTTCAGCACTCTCGCAGCCCCTCTTAATAAATTGACTTCGCAGGGAAAGAATGTCCCGCCCTTTGTTTGGTCTTCGGAGGCCAATACAGCTTTCACAAAACTAAAGGGTAGTTTAGTATCTGCCCCTATACTTACCTGCCCTGACTACTCCAAGCCATTCGAGGTCCATACTGACGCAAGCGACTTCGGCATTGGTGCTGTCTTGACTCAGAGACAAGATGGTGAGGAGAAAGTCATAGCTTATATGAGCAAATCCTTATCTAACCAGGAGCGCAACTATAGCGCGACTGAAAGAGAAGCGCTCGCTGTCTTGATAGCCATAGAACATTGGCGATGCTATCTGGAAAACGGAATGAAGTTTACTGTTTTCACAGACCATTCCGCCCTAAAATGGTTTTTAAATCTAAATAACCCTACCGGTAGACTAGCTCGCTGGGGCGTACGTTTATCGGCCTATAATTTTGAAATAAAGCATCGACGTGGCAAGGACAATGTCGTTCCAGATTTTCTTTCCCGTGCTGTACCCATTTCGGCGGTAACAACGGATCCTTCCAGCTCCAACGATCTTGTTCCTGCCACATCGGACAGTTGGTACTTAAATATCTTCAACGGTTGCATAAATACACCATCTTCTTATCTAAATTACAGAGTAACTGATAACAAGCTGTTTCGATTTGTCAAGAGTTTAAACCCTTTGACTAGAGAATTCGAGTGGAAGGAGGTTATTCCTCTGGAACAGCGTAAGGACATCATTAAAAAAAATCATAGCGAACCCACATCTGGACATTTCGGTATCTTCAAGACTAACAAACGTCTCTCGTTAAACTATTTCTGGCCAAATATGCACCGCGACGTCACCAACTTCGTTAACATGTGCGATACATGCAATTCTCACAAACATGCAAATCACGCAACCCTTGGTGTCATGGGTCGACCCAAAGATTGTTCCAGACCTTTTCAGATGATCAGCATGGATCTCGTTGGACCCCTACCCCCAACAAGACGTCAAAACTCTTACTTGTTTGTGGTAACGTGCTGCTTCTCTAAATATACACTCATTTTCCCCATACGTCGTGCTACTGCTGATATTATAACACGGATTCTCGAGGAGCAGGTCTTTCTGGTTCACGGAGTTCCAAGTACTGTCCTTATGGATAATGGTAAACAGTTTGTTAGCAATACTTTGAAACAACTGTTTACTAATTACAAGATACCAAACGTTCAGTACTGCCCTAAGTATACTGCTCAAGTTAATTCTGTCGAGCGGTACAATAAAACGATTATGGTTGCCGTATCAAGCTTTATTGAAAACGACCATCGATATTGGGACCTAAATATTGCAAAAATACAATTTGCCCTAAATAGTTCTGTGAATGAAGTTACCAGATTCACACCTGCATTTCTGGTATACGGGCGAGAACTCGTCACTTGCGGGTCTCATTACTTGGACACAGTCGTTGCGGAAGATTTGATTTTCAGCCCCAGAGACGAGTATGCCGAAAACATAGGTGCGCTTCGTAAAATATTTGAAAAAGTGCAAGCCTCTCTAATAAAAGCACACTCAAGAAATAGTGGCTACTATAATTTACGTCGTAAAAACGTAGAATTCAATGTGGGAGACACCGTATGGAAACGCACCTATTACCAGAGCGACAAGGACAATAGATTTTCCAAAAAACTAGCACCTAAATTCATAAAATGCAAAGTTGTTGCTAAAAGATCTCCGTTGGTCTATGATTTAGAGGACGAACGAGGAGTAAGTTTGGGTACATGGCATGTCAAGGATATTAAACTTACAAACTATTCTAAATGATTATATCTAAACTTAATAAACAAAAAAATACCTAACTAAAATAAAACTTTCCATATTTACAAAACTTCCTTGCTGGGATGGAAGTGAGAGAAAAACATAGAATCCCCCAGCTGCTTACTAATTCTCGAGCAGACTGTAAGAGTCAGTCAAGAGATTGATGTGTAATACCATCAAACGCCTTAGGCCTGCCAAAAACTTAAATCTTGAGCATGGCATGCGTCTTCTAATATCTTCTAATATTCTCTAAAAATACCTTACATACTACCTTAAAAAAAAAAAAAAACTAAAACTACACTTACTAAAACTATACTAAAAAATCCAAAACTAGCCTAAAACAATGTCTTACTTACTAAAACTACCTACCGTCTTAAATATATTTACTTATATATAGTATTTCTAATTTTTTTTTTACAAAAAAAAAATATTGAATCTCCAGGCCCTACCCCTAGGACATTCTATTTATTTTATCTTCGGCCCTACCCCGAAGATAAGAAAATTATACTATAAAAAGAAAAAAAAAAAACGGTTACCTTAAATCTCCTATTGATTACGTGTGAGTACTAAGCTGCGGTTAAAAGTCTAGTACTCTTTTTGGAAAGGACGCAGTCACTTAAAACGAAATAAGATAACTGTTTGTGTGTGAAAGGGATGAAAGAAAGTAGGGGGGTGAATGGAAGGGTTGAAATGAATGTGTACCACGTAATTTTTAGAATGGTCAATAGTAAGAAGGACAGACTAGCTTACATTTTAGTCAGCGGATTTTCTTAGCGAAAATCCTACCCAAAAAAGGGGGGTATGTAACGCCTGCCGCGTTTTACTACTGAGTGTAATTGCTCTTGTTTTTCTGTTAGGAACTATCAAAAAGTTATCATTGAAAACACTTAAAAACTACTGCTTAAAACTAAAATATTATTACATAAATAAACTTATACTAATTAATTTAACAAAACATAGCTATTTACAAAATAATTCCGTTAATATTGTACGACTTTAATAATTATCACATTGCGTAGGTAGCCGTACCTACATTCCACAGCCGAGCCGCTACTCTTCCGATCGGATGTTCGACACAATCCTTCTGCCTTTGTAGCGAGAACACCTCGATTACTCGTATATTTTTTAAATAGGTACTTTTTTTTACTAATTTTGTCTACGATATAATAATTTATAGTATTGTGTTATCCCCATTAATTGGGTAAGTGTAGCAATTACTATTTTTATTAGTTTAAATATCAACGTAGACTAGTACATGCTTTCTTTGTTCATTGCATGACTGTCATTTTTCATAATCATCGGGTAAATGTATTTTCACGCTTTAGTGCTTATTTTATATCATAATTAGCAATCTTTTATGTTCAAAACAACATTTAAATTGTCAATTTTTCTAAATTAATTCTACTTAACCAACGTAAAGTTATCTTTGTACCTAAGTACTTTCCTTGTTTAAATAATTCTTAAATGGAACAATAATAATGTACAAAATACGTTTAATATCGTTACTATTAAAATTATTCAGCTTAAAATATTCAATTTTACTATTTTGTTAGATAGTTTTTTAAAAACAACTACCTACCATAAATTTATCTTGTTCTTTGTTCTTTTTCTAAATTTATTTTGCTAAATTCACTTTTATTGTGTGTAATTTGCTGACAGCCACATCTTAGATTGCTAAGCTTGCTTGCTATCCACTTCCCATCTTCAATCAAGCTAAGGAATCGGCATGTGGCAGTCAGACGGGGAATTCGGACAATTCTTGAAATGACTAATTCCGGGTTCCAGGGTTCACCCTTCGAGTTCTACAACCGCAGGACCCACTACCGGTCCTGTACTTACCTCTACCGCTTCACCTTTCGGGTTCTACAACCCGCTGGATCCACTTTCGGTCCTGTACTTACCCCACCGTTTCTGCTGCCCTGCTGCGCGCGCCGGTGTACCCCGTGTCGTCGTGGGAAGAGTTACAGGGAAGTGGTAGTTTTCCTACTGCACCAAGGGTGCTCAGCCAGTATCAAATTACCTGCGACCCAGAGATCCGATCTATGTACTTGCTAGGGATTTAATGTCAATAAACTTGGTTTTATTTCTATATACCGTTTTATTTACCCTAGTAAGTACAACCTATTTGATTCGCGTGATAAGAACGTGACACGGCTTTGGAATAGACTACTCTGGGCGCCATCCCACTCGCGTCAGACAGAGTACTGCGAGGCGGAAGGCAAGGAAACCACTGCCCCGTTTATCCCTAAAAAAGCAGCATGGAGAATGCTACACCGACAAGAGCGTGGCTCTTAAATTAGTGATGATGTAGGAGACTATAATGCAATATGTACCTATGTATTAGTAGAGACAGTTATGCTTTCACCAACACTTTCAATAATCGGCCTAGGCGATCAATTGAATGGCGTACTAACGTAATTTATATTAAAAAATGTTTGTTTGTAATAGTTCACAGATAGAAGGACAGCTTTCAACTGGCGGTGGCTGATTGGTCGCGATCCTGTGACACGGTTCAATTGGTTCGGGTTAGGATGCTGTGATGAGCGGAGCGGGCAGCGGGTAGCGGATACATCTACTATACATCATCATCAGCCCATTAACGTCCCCGCTGCTGGGGCACGGGCCTTCCCTATGGATGGATAGGGAGATCGGGCTTTAAACCACCACGCGGGCCCAGTGCGGATTGGTGGTTATTAACGACTGCTAATGCAGCCGGGACCAACGGCTTAACGTGCCTTCCGAAGCACGCAGGAGCTCGAGATGAATACTTTTTTTGTGGTCACCCATCCTATGACCGGCCTTTGCGAAAGTTGCTTAACTTCAACAATCGCAGACCGAGCGCGTTAACCGCTGCGCCACCGAGCTCCTCCTATACTGTTTGAGTAAATAAACATATTGTTTTGGTTATATTTTTACACTGTAACCCTTTACGCCCGGCCCGGGTATCGATCCCGTCTTATATCGCTCTCCGCACCGCTTATGCAATATGTCCTCAATCTTAACGAAGGGAGGAGGGTGGTCATTGGCGCATGCTACAGGTAACAGGGGTGCTGTGGAGATGAAGTTTATAATGTGCCCTTTATCTTATAAGGGTAGACAGGGAACAGGGAACAACAAATTTCAAATTCAAAAATATTATATATTCAAATTTATTTAGTAAGTAACATAGACACACTTTGAATCGTCAATTTTTACACAACGAACGTCTCATCTGCCTAAAACTACTGCAGCTTCTCACAACCTGTATAGCCGGGGAAAAGAAGCTGCAAGAAAAACCTCGGCACAGGGCCCTAGACGTTCTTTGAAAAAAAAAACATAAAATATTTTTATACAATTGAGTAATTTAGCTGCCTAATATCAGTTCTCATCATCAACACATCACCAGCCCGTTAACGTCCCCACTGCTGGGGCACGGGCCTTCCCTATGGATGGATAGGGAGATCGGGCCTTAAACCACCACGCGGGCCCAGTGCGGATTGATGGTTATTAACGACTGCCGGGACCAACGTTTTAACATGCCTTTCGAAGCACGGAGGACCTCGAGATCAAAACTTTTTTTTTTGTGGTCACCCATCCTATGACCGGCCTTTGCGAAAGTTGCTTAACTTCAACAATCGCAGACCGAGCGCGTTTACCGCTGCGGCACCGAGCTCCTCATACATAACAAACGACCTCTGTGGTCCAGTAGTTGAGCGTTGGGCTCACGATCCGGAGGTCCCGGGTTTGATTCCCGGTGGGTACATATCACAAAATTTACTTTATGTTCCCTAGCTTAGGACATTACTGGCTGATCACCAGATTGTCCGAAAGTAAGATGATCCGTGCTTCGGTAGGCACGTTAAGCCGTTGGTCCTGGGCACTACTTACTGATGTAAGAAGAAGTCTAGGACAAACCCCATCAACCTGACGGGAAAATGACGGGTATAACTTAAAATAAAATTAGGAGGTGTCTGCAGGAATCGAAGCCCTTCTCTTTCTCTCTCTATTTAAGAGCTGCGCTCTTGTCGGTGGAGTAATCGCCATTCCTCTCTTCTTCCCGCCAAAACCTTCACCTCCTGATACGACACGACCTGCACCTTCTCTTTTATTTGTTTCATAAATGTTCTCCTAAGTCTACCCCTTCCTCTCTTCCCTCCAATTTTTCCTTCTATAATATTTGTTATAAGTAAATGAATCGTGTCGTATCAAGTGGCCAATCATATTTCCTCTCCAGTTCTCTATAGTCTTCAATATGGTTCTCTTTTCTTCAACTCTTTCCAGCACTTTTTCATTTGACACCATTTCAGTCCAGCTTATACCCTCCAGCCTTCGCCAACACCACATCTCAAATGTTTCCAACCTCTCTCTGTCTCTCTGTGTCATAGTCCACGTTTCACTTCCATAGAGTGCAATACTCCAAAGATAGAAGCCCTTATTGCACCAAAATAAAAAGAAATATTAACAAAAATACTCTTAACTACGCACACACGTGTGTGTGTGTGTGTCACATATGTTATTTAAAAAATCATTTTCACTCCTGATATACATACATACATAAACTCACGCCCGTAATCCCTAATGGGGTGGGCAGAGCCACAAGTAATCAAAGACAACTTGCAGCCACTGTTGATACGATGTCGTAAGCTGGATATGATGAACCTTATGGTGATAAGGGATCAGCCTATCGCTGAACGTGTTCTATGTTTTTTTATTTGCTCCCAGAACAGCATAGAAGCAATATACAATAATAATTACACTAAAGATTCTCCATAGATTTCTCCGTCTAACCCTTTCCGTTCGAAGGCACTTACCTATGTAACCTAATTTTATCATTATATTCAGGTTAGAGCACAGAAAACAGACACATACAACACAATCTTCATACAATGAGGGATTTTTCAAGTTTATTCAGGTAAAACCTACGACACACATACACATTTACAACATTAAAATATACATACATACATAAACTCACGCCTATTTCCCACCGGGGTAAGCAGAGACTATAGAAATGCATTTGCTTCGATCCTGACACACTTCTCTTGCTTCCTCCACATTCATCAATCGCTTCATACACGCACGCCGGTTCAGAGTAGATCGTATTGAACCTTTTCTAAGGACATCTCCAATTTGGTTATCGTAAGTCCTTCTCGGTCTTCAACACACACACTCACATTACATTAAAATATACAAATATATAAATATAAAATATAATATTTAAATTGCGATTATCTACCTGGTTGTCTCATCCGTGGGGGTGTCACCAGGGTGCGTTGGGGGCGATATGACCCATTATAATGTAGCGGACCCAACTAGTTGGCCACCTAGTTCCGCTCACATGCAACAGATGGCGCCACATTCAATAATGCAGACTTCAAGCGGTCGTGAAACGCGGTATCGAAGTTTTCCAGTTCGAAGTTTGATCATTTATTTCGGACTCATCCACATTGATTACATCCATATTTGTTAGTAAAATTGCAAGCTTACAAAACTAGTGTTGTTGGGGATCGACGCCTTTTCATATTTATTAATCCCGACAGGAAGAAGACGGATTGCTATTTTTATTTAATAGGCGCTAAGTTGACATTGTTCCTCCCCCCGCAACCCCTTTCACTTGTACTTTCACATTTCACTGAATTGGACGTTGATTTTTATCTCCGATTTTACATTTTATTTCCCATACTACCTGAAGGCGTAATTCCTCAAGAACAAGTGTTAGTAACATACAAATATATTAAAATGGCAAGTCCGGATGGACTCCACGACGCTGGCGGCCAATCATACGACTGCGTGCAGCCGAATCCATCGAGCCAGCATCGGAGAGTCCCACCGGTCAACTAGCGCGCGCAGGATGGTGTTGGAACTGTCGCGCGTGCGGCGCAGGATGGAAGCGCACCGCTTTCGCATGATGGCTGCAAATCCGTCCGTGTTAGCCGCAGCGAACATCGCGGAGGCACTGCAGTAGCGCGGCAGTCCCATCAGCATCCGGAATGCGTTATTATACTGCACGCGCAGTGTTATGTTTCGATTCTGCTCCGCACCACCCAAATCCCCTGGTAGTTGCGGCTTCCGAGTACATTCCGCTTATGGACGGTACTGAAAAGTATCGGCGTCCGAAGGACGTAATATACGATCCCGACGACCCGATTACTCTAGCCATAGAGGCAGCCAATCAGCTCGCGACACCAAACACTTCAGGTCCCCGATACCGACCCCGCCGGCGAGGTCGACGATATCCCTCATTCAGCGCTTATCGCTATCGACCCACTAGGGTCGATTAATTCTTTCAAATATTTTTCTTCTCAGACGACGCCCTGAGCCGAGGTTCGCGCCCAACTGGGCACCCTCAGGCCTGTTGTCTTAAACGTTGTACCGGGTGAGAACTTTCAGCGCTCCCCATTTGTCCGGCAAAGTACCTAGTTAATGCCATCTGCGGCAAATCTACAATAAGTCACGTCAAAAAAAAAGGCAGTGTCATGTGTTTTAATCATTGGTGCAAGTCTGGTACCGGCGTTCGAATCGGCACTCCCCGTTTGACTACCAAGCCGGTGAACCACAGGACAACAGCGACTAATTTCGCGGCTAGTTACGTAACAATTTCAAGTCTTTAAACCGTTTAAACCAGTTATGTCCTTCAAGATTTCACTTTAAGACTGGTTCGATCACTTTCCCTGAGCCGAAAGTAAGAATTTTAAACATTGAGTTATATCAAAATTATGCAAAAGCTTTTCTATAGAGCGGACCGTCTAGTCTTGTGTTTTTGTCATGACTATTTAATAATAGTCAATGATAGTCGTTACTATTATTTAAATAGTCATGACTATTTAATGATAGTGAGTTAAGGATGCAAGTCTGAGGTCAGACTGAAAGCAGAATGGCCAAGCTGTAGGAAAGTGAGAATGCTATGGAAGGATAATGAATGGGAATTTGATTGTTTATGGTATGAAAGGAGGATGGTTAATGAATGGGACGTAAGGTAGTTGTTTTTTAAAAAGTAAGAGAGGTGTTACGTAACCGGTACCTTCGCCCGCCTGCTCACACCCGTACGCCGTGACCAGCGTCGTTCCACGAGTTCAAGTCAGCATAATTAATGGAACAGCCAGCCTGCTGAGCCAGCGCCCGAACGCGATGCGCTGACGTCAATCACGCCACTAAATTGTGACCTCGATTTAGCCATAATGTAAAATAGTTTTTAAGTAAAATTCAGTGTAGTCCTAACTTCGGACTCATTCGCATCTAGGTTAGTTAGGTTTAGCTGTACAATATAATTTCATTTTAAGTGATTCTAGTTTCTCTTCTTCACCCTCCGTCTGTCGCTTTCTTAATTGAGGCGAGTCGATTCAATAATAGTCGTGACTTTATTGAATAGTCATGACTATTATTGACAAAAACCCAAGACAAGACGGTCCGCTCTATAAACTATTTAATAGTAGCTATCTAAGTAAGTAATTATACTTACTTAGATTCGTTCGCAAATGATATTAACTTGCGCTGGTGGCTCATTTTTTTACTTTTGATGGGTTTGCACTTGGCCCCAGACTTGCCCGAAGGCATTGACGACATGGAGCTCAGAAGGTGCCTGTTCACTCTGGCCTTGAAAGCACCAGGGTTTTATGCATTCGGAAATACAGAAGACGGCAGAGAATTCTACTCCTCTCATAATAAAAAGCCTATATACGTCGCACTGCTGGGCACAGCCCTACCCTCAATCAACCGGAAGTGTATGGGGCGTACTCCACCACGCTGCTCCACTGCGGGTTGGTGGAAATGTTTTTACGACTAATTAGGACCAACGGGATAAGTCTCTTCTATCGTGTGGGTTGTGAGGTGGATAACCAACCTTATCAACCCTGGTGTCAGGGTTATTATTAAGCCGCCAAAGGCCCCTGACATGGCTCATGTAACGACTACTAACTTACATCTTAAGTAGTAACCGGGACCAACGGCTTAAAGTGCCTTCCGAAGCTCAGATAATCTTACTTTCGGACAATCAGGTAGTCAGCCTGTAATGTCCTAACCAAACTGAAAAAAATAATGTATTTGTATGTGTAAGTAAATAATAGTTTTTCAACGGCAAAGTCGAAGCTCCAGAACCCTTGATGCGCATGTCAGACTCGCTTTTGACCGTCTTTTTTTAATACAGCCTTAGAATGCCAAGAATCAAGTTCATTACTCTATTGCATAACTCATGCACGGACGGACAAATTACATTATTATATATAGTGAATGAAATATTTGTAAGTTTATATCGCATACAGGTTCAGCATTTCGTAAATTGAGAAAGATTATATTGGACTAGTGTTGTGCCAAGTTCTTTTTTTTGACGTGACTTATTGTAGATTTGCCGCAGATGGCAAATACTTGGCCGGACAAATGGGGAGCGATGAAGGCTCTCTCCCTGTCTGAGAGGGAGAATATTTGAAAGAATTAATCGACCCTAGAGGGAAATCGTCGACCACGCCGCCGGCGGGGTCGGTATCGGGGTCCTGAAGTATTTAGTGTCGCGAGCTGATTGGGCGCAACTGTGCCAAGTAAGTCAAAAAAGAATTATAAAAAAACCAGCCCAATACAGGTTAGGTACCATAATATACCATCGAAAGGCATCATAAATGTGCGTTTCTGAGCACGTGATAACCATTAAAAGTATTTGCAATTATTGTTTAAAAAGAATTTCATTTTTTGTTTATTGCAATAAAATTCGATTTATTCGAGATGTTATTAACGTCTGCTAATGCATCCGGGACCAACGGCTTAACGTGCCTTCCGAAGCACGGAGGAGCTCGAGATGAAAACTTTATTTTTGTGGTCACCCATCCTATAACCGGCCTTTGCGAAAGTTTCTTAACTTCAACAATCGCAGACCGAGCGCATTTACCGCTGCGCCACCGTTTTCAGCTATCTTAACAATAATATATTTTTTTAACTATTTAAGTTTCCGAAAATTTCGAGAATTTCGAGATCCCGCGGGATTGATATTTCCAATCTCGAATTTGCGGTCTCGAGTCGGGATTGCATTCTCTGTCCCAACACTAGAGTCCACATTGCGACATCAATTCGGACAAGTCAATACGACCATTACTGTGGAATCTCCAGTTTGGTTGTTATGCAACTGAGAAGGTAGGGTGACCATGGAGTATATTACGTATTTTGTGGATACACTTTGAAATCGAGGCCTGTGAAATGTGGTTAGGTTATTTTTTTGACGTGACTTATTGTAGATTTGCCGCAGATGGCATTAACTACTTGAACGGACAAATGGGCGCTGAAGGCTCTCACCCGGTACAACGTTTAAGACAACAGGCCTGAGGGTGTCCAGTTGGGCGCGAACCTCGGCACAGGGCGTCGTCTGAGAGGAAAAATATTTGAAAGTGTGGTTTTGGGGAGGATGAAAATAATATATTATCTTGTGACATTTTATTTTATTATCTACTATGTTGACATTCTTTTGTTATAATTTTCGACGATCATATTTATGTTGCTACCGTTTTATATTGTACAACTAAACAGTTTTCATATTATGTATACAATTATGTTGCTACCTATATTGCTTCTCTTTATTTTGAACAGAATAATAAAGGGTGGAAGATGTAATTATGCCTGGGTGTAATAATAAGGGTCATCATTTATACCCAAAAACAAAGAAAAATGATGCATATTATGTGTGTTATCCATGAAATTAAAAGGTTAATTAGGCATACATAACATAACATAAACTGCCTATATACGTCCCACTGCTGGGCACAGGCCTCCCCTCAATCAACCGGAGAGGGTATGGAGCATACTCCACCACGCTGCTCCACTGCGGGTTGGTGGAGGTGTTTTTACGGCTAATAGCCGGGACCAACGGCTTAACGTGCCCTCCGAAGCACGGAATCATCTTACTTTTTCGGACAATCAGGTGATTCAAGCCTGAAAAGTCCTTACCAAACAAAGGACAGTCTCACAAAGTGATTTCGACCATGTCCCCATCGGGAATCGAACCCGGACCTCCAGATCGTGAGCCTAACGCTCTAACCACTAAACCACGGAGGCTGTTCATTAGGCACTACGCTTAAAAGGAGACTCTAAACACCTTTATTACTAATAAACATAAATAAATAAATTACTGTAAATAGTTTCTAACTACTAAAGAATTTTGTCTTTGTTTTTTATTTTATGCGCCATCTATATTGTCTTTGAGGAACGAAGCCTAGAAAGTCCGTCACCGAACCAAACTCATGGTCACCCCACACCACAGCAGTGAAAGTGCGCCTTGAGCTAATACCGCACCAGACTGAGAGAAAGCTCAGGTTACTGTAGTGGATGCACCGCGCAACCTCGGGTCGCAGGTTCAATTCCCGACTGTGTTTATTATGATTGTTTATTGAATTGGATAAATGGTTTGTTTGTTATCAATGTAAGCTCACGCCTACACTTCCAATTGGGGTAGCCAGAGGTAGAACCATCGCGTGAAGGATTTGTCTCTACGTTTCGCCGAGCTTGTCAAATGTGTTGATTGGTATCTTTTTCAACTTGTTCTTTCTTGTACTCTGGTGTTGGACTTTTTGGCGGGAACGGAAACGGGACGGTTGCTTTCTTCATTGAATATTTTTTTTAATAAATTCATCGACCAAAAAGAGCTTACATGGAACAGATTAAAGAGAAGGCGAACGTCGTGTCTTATAAGGAGGTGAAGGAATTGGTCTTTGATAGACAAGAATGGAGAATGATACACCGACAAGAGCGTGGCTCTTAAATTAGTGATGTGATGAACCACAAAACACAACTTCGTATTTAGATTAAAAACATCATAGAAGGGAAGCTACAAGGAAAGGGAGGAAGGGGAAGACCAAGAAGAGTTTTGTGGTCAATGATCGCATTAAGCTAGTCGGAAGACATTCGCGAGTGTTATTATATTGGAGTATTCAATAAACAAAGTGTATCTATCTATTTTAGCTTCGTGCCAACAAGCCGCTTCATAAATCAAAAGTTTATGCGAAGTTTTGTGTTAATTCGTTTGGGGTTCGGAGTAGAAGTCTACTCCGAGGGTGTAGGTTTAGGTTTCACCATTCATCGTCATCACCTTTCATCATTTCATTAATCATCATCAAGAAAAAAGATACATATGACATGGCTGTATGGGCATAGTTCCCTTTGCCTTACCCTTCGGGGAAAACCAAAACAAAAAAAAAACTAAAGGTAGGATGATAAACTTTTTTTACAAAACTAACAAAAAAGTATAAAAACTATATTATAGATTACGTATAAAAACAAAAAAAATTACTATAAACAATAAAAAAAAGTAGTAATTATGTTGTTTGTTAGGTGAAATTCTATTGACACAATTTCTGCATAATTTCTGTTTACCCCGAAAGGTGTTATAGCGTCATTTGCTATCTATAAATGTTTTGTATGTCACATTTTTGTCCGGTTCTGCGTCATCGACGTTAGAGAAAGTTTATTTATAAGTTATTGATTGAATATGCAAGGGTTTTTTTCATTTTTGTTTTGTGTTCAATAATGGACTTTCCAGGCTAGGTTCCTCAAACACAATATAGATGGCGCTGTACAGATTTTCCTTCGTTTAACCTCTCATATGCCGAGATACCAGACACAATAGATTTTACATTGTGTCTGGTCGAGATCCGCGTTCCGGCGTTCGAAAGATTAACCTTCTAATTTGATGGATAACACATATGCAACTTTTCTTTGTTTTTGGGTATAAATGATGACCCTTGTTATTACACCCAGACACAATTACATCTTCCACCCATTATTATTCTGATCAAAATAAAGAGAAGCAATATAGGTAGCAACATCATTCAATATTCAATATTCTTTATTTGCATACTATGATGCAATGGTGTACAAGTTTGTAAGTTACATATGAGTTTCACATCACAGACCCTTTCGGGCACAACAAAATAGAAGTTTAAAAGAGAGAAGGAAGCTTTTCGAATTGTAACATCAGTATCATTAAGGTATTATTATTATTTTTTTAACTTTATATTCTATTCTATTCTTAAATTCGTGCGTGTATGAAGCGATTGATGAATGTGGAGGAAGCAAAAGAAGTGTGTCAGGATCGAAGCAAACGGAATTCTATAGTCTCTGCTTACCCCGGTGGGAAATAGGCGTGAGTTTATGTATGTAATGTATGTATGTCTATTCTTAAAATTACGAATAATTAAAACATTTCAAATTATTACACAAACACTTCAAGGTACAAAACGTGACATACATAATGTGATCCAAATATCAGCAACAATTATTTTTAATATGGCTTCTGCCATTGCATTGTATTTTTGAATACCTATTTATGTACCCGAGTAATGAAAAAATAGGTAATTACTTATCACGTTAAAGCATTACAACGCCATCTGTATTGTTATTAAAGTTTATAATAAAAAATACTTTTATTTCTGTCGTGACTTATTTGCTGCAAACAGCATTAACTACTTGTCCGGACAAATGGGAAGCGCTGAGGGCTCTCACCCGGTACAACGTTTAAGACAACAGGCCTGAGGGTGCCCAGTTGGGCGCGAATCTCGGCTCTATTTGAAAGAATTAATCGACCCGAACGGCAAATCTCCGCTCCCCACCAGCGTCTGAGCTAGTAGGTTTACCTCACCCCCTGGGTCTTACTTTAGTCTTAAATCGTATGGCGTCAGACGTCACACACACAGATGCGCGTGTACGATAACGTCAATGTGTAGTGTCTGTGTACGAGGTTTTTTAGCATGAAGAGTCCAGGCTGTGGCAGATAGCGATAAGCGCTGAATGAGGGGAATGTCGACCACGCCGGCGGGGAAAGGCCACAGGTGTAATCGACATAAGGCGATTCTCCCACTGCACCGCATGATGCAGCGTAGCGCGTGGATGCGTGTTCTTCCGTTGCTTGTAAGTATCTCCGTTTGTTTAGAAAACACGCACAGTCTAACACACAGAAAATGCATCCACGCGCGTTCGTGCGGATCACGCGCATACAAGCGGAGAAACATGCACCCCGAGACGCAAGGTATGGCACACCGAATCCCGCAGTGCCGCGCGTGATTTTGGAACGGTTTTGAATGAAATGAGAGCCGCCGTGCGTTAATCTACAAAACGCCCCTACGCGCGTGAGTGCGTAAAACCCGCACGAAGATGCAGATCTGCACTCCCGCAGGTACGCGCGTAGGTGCGTCGACACGCAGCATGCAGCATGATGCGGGGTAGTGTGAGAATCGCCTAAGACAACCTACGGGTTGTGGGTGAGCTTGACTAACAAAAACTAATGTATTCCGCGTTTCTCTTTTTGTCTAGAAACTTGTCTATAACATTGGAATGCAAGCATTATGGAAATATGAAATTAAGCTCACTCGAAACGGTATCCTTTCCAACACAGAGTAGAGTAGAAATTGGCGCTGATTCCGGTAGCTACCATCTAAGCCTATTTTAAGTTATATCTGTCATTTTCTTATCCGCCGAAAAGGAAAGGGACGGGTAATCGACAGGCGTAACTAAAATCAAAAATTCAAAAACATTTATTCCTAAAAATTGGTTCACATAGTTAGCGCTTTTTGAGCGTCAAAAATTAAATTACATACTATGTAGCTAGCTGTAAAACTACTACCACATCGGAATCTGTAACGCTGAGGGAAAGACGTGGCCAGAAAACCCCCCAGCACAGGGCCCTACTCCTACTGTTTCATGTTTTCTTTTCTTTTTTTTTAAATCACTGAACGTCAATTTTAGGCAGAAATTTTATATCCCAAAATTTTATATTGAGCAATAACCCGACAGAATTAAGTTGACAGCACACGTCAAACGGTTTGCATGTCAGCGAGATGCCTATTTTATTCGCCCGAGTTATTCATACGTTCACTCGTTCATTTTAAAATTAACAGTTGTCAACCATCTGTCCCTTCCCTTTTTGGCGGATAAGAAAAAGACGGTGTAAGTAACTAATGCCAAATAGCAATACTTATTGCTTTCTTAGATGAATTGCTTCGATGTGGCCATTTTAACCCCCCAGTATGAACATGTACGGGGTGTAAGTGACGTCGCAACGAAAACTGAGGGGAATGATTCAGCTCATTATTCTGATTTAATATCAAATGGAATTTTCCATCGTAAAAGTATAGAATTGATATCATGAATTTTGCGACGGATAATTCCACTTGATATTAACTCAGAATCATGTCACTAACCCTCTATAATATTATGTGGATTACTACTAACCATTATTTTGTTATTAACGTTATGGATATAAGCTAAGAGCGCCTTCAAATTATTCGCGTTGTTTTCCAGCGACTGTCCCACTGTTCACGGGTAAATCCATACAAAGTGTGTGTGTGTGTGTACGAATGCTAACTAAATTTTAAGCTAAATTTCACCACCCGAATCCCCTGGTAGTTGCGGCTTCCGAATACATCCCGCTTAGGGACGTAATATACGATCCCGACGACCCTATTACTCTAGCCATAGAGGCAGCCAATCAGCTCGCGACACCAAACACTTCAGGACCCCGATACCGACCCCGCCGGCGTGGTCGACGATTTCCCTCATTCAGCGCTTATCGCTATCGACCCACTAGGGTCGATTAATTCTTTCAAATATTTTTCCTCTCAGACGACGCCCTGAGCCGAGGTTCGCGCCCAACTGGGCACCCTCAGGCCTGTTGTCTTTTTAAACGTTGTACCGGGTGAGAGCCTTCAGCGCTCCCCATTTGTCCGGCCAAGTAGTTAATGCCATCTGCGGCAAATCTACAATAAGTCAAAAAAAAAAAGTACGAATGCTAAGTGACTAATTCGAAGGCTCCCTAACGGTCAGTCATACTCCATCTCACCAGTGAAGTGCGGTAATCGATACAAGTCTAAATGCCTTTCCAATATCCGATTACGGAATGCTCTCACAGCTCGGACCCACACTCACAACAGTTACGCAAACAGCGGTCAGAGAACTGGGAGAGCTTAAAGGAGGGAGTGTAGCGATGCAGCTTAACAAACAACAACGCATACAACGCTATCCGCGTCCAGTTCAACAACGCTTTTAGGGTGTTATTGCGGCTGCCTCGCTTCTGTAGCGCCTCGGGCATGTTCGCTGAAGCTCGCGTCGACTGCTTTTATACGACTATGAGGAAGCGATGCACGTCTCTGGTGCGCAGGGTGCGGGGCAGCGGCAACCCCGCCCTCTCGATGATAGGTGCGCGACTCGACTGCCCGTATCTGCGTAGATGCTGTGACTAGCATGTCATAGCATCTAATATTAGATAAGGCTACTAACATTTAGAATAAGTTTACTAACACATATGAGACATGTTTCGTGAATTAAATAAATTATTATTATTTTAACTTCCGGCCGAGTGGTGAAGACCGTATAGGTGCTGCTTTTTAGTACGTTGTTAAGGTATCAAGTTTGAAAATATTGAACCTTTGTTTATTATAACCTGTATCTGGCCAGATAGTTTATGGTCATATACTTATTTGAATTTTGAATTAAGTACTTTTTGTCAACCAATCGTGTTTCTATCTTAACATCAAGCATGTACTTTCCAGGCCATTTTCCCCAAGAATAAAAAAAGAATATAATAAAAAAAGAAAAAAAAAACAAAGAAAAAAGTAAAAAAAGAACAAAGAAAAAAAATAAAGAGAAAGAGTAGAATAGATGGCGCTGTACACTTTTAACATACTTAATTATCATCTTATTTGGATTAACCAATGCGACTTTGACTATATGACGTCTTCTACTTTGAGACAATCATTTCTAATATTCTATCGTGTGGGTTGTGAGGTGGAGTACCAACCTGATCAACCCTGGTGTCCGGGTTATTATGGAGCCCCTGACATGACTCATATAACGACTACGTACTTACATCAGTAAGTAACCGGGACCAACGGCTTAATGTGTCATCTTACTTAAGAAGTTTAGATGTTGTTCTTGTCAAGGTCGGGGATGCAATGCGTCTGCGTAGAATAAAATGAATTGTGGAATGGAATGAGAACTTCGAAATTTATAATGATTGACGGTAAAAAGGAGCGGCCAGTATGTGCTGAGTTTGTACTGTGCTACACTTTTAAATGCGTTTTATATTAGACTAGCTTTTGCCCGCGACTTTGTCCGCGTGGCGTGTATCTTATCACGCGGTTTACATTTCTTCATACAAATGTTTTTTCCCGCTACTTCCCGTTCCCGTGGGAATTTTGCAATATCCTGTTGCAACTAAGCTTTAAGTTTACTAAGGTACCTGCATGCCAAATTTCAAGCGTCTAACTTAAGCGGTTTAGATTTTTCATACAAAAGGATTTTCCCGCTAATTCTCGTTCCCGTGGGAATTTCGGGAATTCCTTTCTTAGTGCATCTCTACGGTACCTAAGCTACGTCCTTTCCAAATTTCAAGTGCTTACGTTTAGCCGTTTAGGCTGTGCGTTGCTATGTCAGTCAGTCAGTTTCTCCTTTTATATAAAAGGATACTGATTTAGATTTAGAGTCACGTCAAAAAACTGGTCGTCTATGTTCTAGTGGTAAGTAAAAGCTTTCTCTCGATCTCAAAATCCCGGAAATTATAACAAAAATGATATTACGCAGCTAAATTACTCAATTGTATAACAATATTTTATGTTTATTTTTTTAAAGAACGTCTAGGGTCCTGTGCCGAGGTTTTTCTTGCAGCTTCTATTCCCCGGCTATACAGGTTGTGAGAAGCTGCAGTAGTTTTAGGCGGATGAGACGTTCGTTATGTAAAATTGACGATTCAAAGTGTAACTATGTTACCTACTGAATAAAGATATTTTTGAATTTGAATTTGACTTCTCCCGATAAATACAAGTACTTAATCGTATCTTATAGTACCTCCTCTAACGCCCTCTCAGCTCTGCTTACAAAACAAAGATGATTCGGATGTCACATACGAACAAACAAGATTTCCAATGACGTAACGTTGCCCTGTGGTGACCGCTTGCGAAGCCATAAGGCCGCCTTTTCCGGAAATGGCCTCATTATAGTTATTTGCACGGAACTTTAAAAGTCATTGGCTTAAATAGGTGTTTTTATATAATGAATATAGTGGAAAGCTGTGATGGTTCATGTGAGAAAGCGGTTTTCATTGCAAATTTCGCTGTTCGAATCCCAGAAAAGGTACTTAAGAGATAAAATTGTTTTTAGACTACTTACTTATAATTTTATTTCTAGTTGCCAAAGACAGATAAGTAGTTAAAGATTTGTACTTAGTAAACAAAATGTCAAACATATTAATTGAATAATCACGAAATTACATAAATACTTAATTAACAAAAATAATGCTATTTACTGCACTCGTCAAAAAGCCCGCCCCTGACTAATGCGGGCGCGAAGGTGCCCATTACACTAGCCGCATTTCCTCGCTGTACAGCAATGGACAACCTTTGCGCCAAGAACAATCCTGCAAGGGGGTCATCTCCATCTTACTTATAATTACTTATGTTTAAAGTTAGAATTTTAAAAAACCGTGATTGTGAATCCCGGCGCGGGCTCATAACCACTGAAATTGACTTTATTAGTTTAAATTCATGTTTGGATCATAGATAATTGATATCACGCGGTTTCCAGGATTTGCGCAGGCTCGCTCCCTATTACATGGGACTTGAACATAGCTGGCAAGGAGTGGGCGTCATGATACACCACACACAAAGGGCTCCCCTTAATATCTACACATCCCCCTAGCATTATCCCGTTTCTCACAGGGTCCGCTTACCTAACCTGAAGAGTTGACAGGTCCGGTTTTTTACAGAAGCGACTGCCTGTCTGACCTTCCAACTCACGAAGGGAAAACCAGCCCAATACAGGTTAGGTTACATACCTCGAAATTCATTAAATGCATTTTCGAGAGAAATCAAAAATAAAGTTTTAAAGCTCTTTTTAAGGTTAATATTTAACCAATCATGTGTCATGGGTAAAATTCAAGATACTCTATTAAAAATAACCTTTGAGTAAAGGTTGAAATTTCAAAAAAGCTTCCACCAGTTTTTGTAATCGGCAATTTATTTATGAATAACGTAACCCTACCACTTTTTTTTGACGTGACTTACTGTAGATTTGCCGCAAATGGCACTAACTACTTTGCCGAACAAATGGGGAGCGCTGAAGGCTCTCACCCGGTACAAAATTTAGGACAACAGCCCTCAGGGTGCCCAGTTGGGCGCGAACCTCGGCTCAGGGCGTCGTCTGAGTGGATAATATTTGAATAATTCGTCGACCCTACGCGGCGGCGTCTGTATCGGGGTTTAACCCTTCAACGAATAACTTCATTTAGGGGGAAGTTATAACATTTATTTTTTCTTTTTTGGGTGAGTCCTCATCAACCCTGGTGTAAGTATTATTATTCACCCGCCAAAGGTCCCTGACATGGCTCATGTAACGATATACTCACATCAGTAAGTAGTAGTAACTGTGCCTTCCGAAGCACGGGACTGCTTAGTTTCGGACAATCATGTGATTTCAGCCTGGCCAAATTAAGGACAGTCTCACAAAGTTATTTTTAATTAGACGTCTCCGTACCGGGAATCGAACCCAAGTGTCCCAATCGTGAGCCTAACGCTCAACCACTGGACCACGAATGCCATTATAAAAATCAATGATAGCAAATGGTAACCCAAAAAAATACATACTTACTAGTTGAATTCAGAAAACTTCCTTTTTTGAAATCAGTGAAAAAAAAAACAATTATAGAAGTTTCTAATTCCCTAAACGGCAAAACATTCAAAATATTTGTTACAAGGATATCATATCATCGGTGATTCAACAAAATAACTTCAGAGGCTGTATGTGTGCCAATTCCGTTGCGTTATTGAAAGAAAAAAAGCGAAAGTGTCCTCCGTGGCTGTGTACGGCCGCACCTTTGCTTTCTACAATGTAAAAAGCAAATATTTTGGCGCGTAGTGATGACATTTATTTCAAAATGGCGCTTAAAAACAGGTGAAGGACGTATTTATTATTGAATTGCTTTTTTGTTATGGATGACGAGGCGCTATTTCACGTGACGTATCTGTTTTTTTCGTTTCGAAAGTCATTTTTGATGTTTACGTACATATAACTTTTTACGTCGGTCGTTCTACTTCTTCTTACTTCTTCTTCTTTTTCTTCTTAGAAGATACATATAACATGAACGCAAGATGAACTAAGTACCTACCCACACCTCACCGAGCTTTCTGGTAAGCTTCATCATCATCAATTTAAGAGCCACGCTCTTATCGGTGTAGCATTTTCCATTCCAGTCTATCAAAGGCCAATTCCTTGACTTCCCTATAACTGTTCCATGTAAGCTCATGTAGCTTAGAAGTACTAAAGTAAACAAACTAATGAAAGTTTTCGAACGACTTTTGAATATTTCCATCTTTTGTTTTATCACAAAATGGCCGTTTCTCTGTTATGTTGAAATTTGGTAGGCATTTTTGTTGAAAGAAAGTATGAATGAATGGATTGAGGTCGGTTATTCATTATACATTATCATTCATTACTCTATAGGTACTGTTAACTTTTTTTATGTAAGTAACTGATCTTTCTTATATAACCTGTGGTATTGGCGACTCTTTACAATTGCTTCGATGTGGCCATTTTTATTTATTTATTTATTTAGATAGGTATACCAACAGTACACATATTGTAAAGTTATAAAATGCAAGTCTTAAATTAGTTTTTGTATATGTGCTCCAATTAAAGGTACACACAGCATTCACAATTACAATTAAAACACATAATAACGGGTTCTTACCGCGTTTAAATGGGGATATGAGACTCCCGATATTTCGTGTCCAGTCATCCCGTGATCATGGCACTTGCAACAGTGTCGAAATATCGGGAGTCTCATATCCCCATTTAAACGCGGTAAGAACCCGTTATTATGTGTTTTAATTATGATAATAACCGCGTAAACTTAAAACAATGTATTCACAATTACAACAACAAAACGTATATATCTAGGTGTATATAATTATATATAAATAAATATGTATACTTAAAACTTAAACAGAAATTAACTTCTAAATTAAAACAGCCATACTTAAATCTTCTTAGCAAACATAAGAGTTAAAACTATAACATAGAACAAACTTATAGAACAAACAAGTATTGTTAGAAACAAAAGAAATAAAATTAAAAATACAAATGGGAAAATGTACATTGTGAATTTATGATGATACAGTGTTAGTAACATGCCTCAGTATCTTAGCTTTAACCCCCTAGTACAAAATTTGGTTTCAATAAAACAATATCGCACCGCCATTAAAATGCGTTCGGAAACTTTCGTTACGAAATTATGTAAACGTCAAAATTCCAGCGGCCGCCACACCTAGGGACAAATATAAGAGAAAGACAAACAACTTGTATTAAATATCCTGTTTCCAAAACGTGAATTTAAAAAGTAAAATTTAAAACTATATAGTAGAGTTGAGTTTCGAACGTGTGTTGGTAGTTGATGCTGCGTGTGTGCGTTACTTCGGTTCGATCAATAGTAATAATAACACATACATAAATAATAAATAAAAAATAAAAATAAAATAAAGTTTATTTCGTTTACAATAACCTTAATTAACAATTATCGGGGTGTACCTACACAGCTTCTCAATAAATGTTTCTTGTTTCTTGGTTGGAGCCTGCTAGTAAGTGCCAAAAACATCTGTGACAACAGTTTAGCAGGAGAACTCTTCCATAGTCATTCTTAATTATACAACATTTACCGCTTATGTTGGTAGTTACTTTATTTACACATATACATCTTATTATATACATGAACTCACGATTATTTCCCACCGGGGTAAGCAGAGACATGGAATATATTTTATGCCACAAAAGTCCATACAATAAAAACCTTACTTAACCTAAGTAAATACATATCTACTAAATTAAAACACATAATACGGGGTTCTTACCGCGTTAAAATCAGGGACATGAGACTCCCGATATTTCAACACTTGCAAGTGCCATGATCACGGGATGACTGATAAAAATGGAGTGAAGTAGGTAGTTAGATCCATCACTCTTTATTCGTCAAATACCAGCGCGCATATATCCATTTACAATTCAGTGGTATCCTCAAAAATAAATAAAATTCTGATTACATAATAAAGACTGACGAAAAACATTTTCTTTTTTTTTTCTATTTACCTTATTTCATTTATCAATTTTAAATCAAGAAAAACGCAATAATTAGTCAGACATTTTATCACGTTTTTCTATGACGTCACAGGGTGCTTTTTCATACCAATTCCGTAGTAATTTCGTGTTTTGACGTTTAGTAAAAAGTCACTGATTTGACTAGTTGGAAACTGGCCTATTATATGGCATCCGACTGTGATTGATATTTTAGTCAAATGAGATACTTTTTACGAAATGTCAAAACGAAATTTTTCTTTGGAGTTTGTATGGAAATACTGTCCTGTGACGTCATCAATAAAACCGGTCAAACGTCGTACTCGTTGTTACTGTATTCGTGAACAAAATAAAATTCGAAAATAAGTCTAATAGTAATCATCATCATCAGCCCATTAACGTCCCCACTGCTGGAGCACGGGCCTTCCCTATGGATGGATAGGGAGATCGGGCCTTAAACCATCACGCGGGCCCAGTGCGGATTGATGGTTATTAACGACTGCTAATGCTACCGGGACCAACGGCTTAACGTGCCTTCCGAAGCACGGAGGAGCTCGAGATGAAAACTTTTTTTTTGTGGTCACCCATCCTATGACCGGCCTTTGCGAAAGTTGCTTTACTTCAACAATCGCAGACCGAGCGCGTTAACCGCTGCGCCACCGAGCTCCGCAATATAAAAATGCTCCCTAATAGTAAAATGAGACTGATATTTGATCTTCTTAGACTCGCTGTTTCTAGATTAGCAATTTATAATTTATGTTTGACCCATTCAAATAACCTATTAATAATGAGGACAAACCGAAGGAACGTTCATAAAGAAAATAAACTTTTGCGCGGGAAAGTCGTCGAAAGAGATTTAACCGAGGAGGTTTTAAGGTTGTATTTTGAAGCGCCCGGCGAGAGTTACTTGTCAGCCTTTTGCAGGGTTACCACATTTGGTCGGCCAAGTAGTGAATGTCATGTCATCCGTGACACATTTAATTCAAATAAAAAAAAAACATCTTACGTACAATGTTCATTGAGGTATATAGTGACTCGACCATTATAGACGGCGATACGGCTCATCTATCACGTTGGTCTAACAGAAAGCTCGGTGAGGTGTGGGTACTTAGTTCATCTTGCTATAGATGTACCTCTAACTAGCCCAAACGAGAATATAGTGGTTAGCTTGTGATTTATGTGAGGTAAATAAGAAATACAAGTAACTTTCTTATACTACATACATACATACATAAACTCACGCCCGTAATCCCTAATGGGGTGGGCAGAGCCACAAGTAATCAAAGACAACTTGCAGCCACTGTTGATACGATGTCGTAAGCTGGATATGATGAACCTTATGGACCTTACCTTTTCTTATATTATAGAATTAATTTAAGAGAATACAAAAAAATATCGAATAATCCTTATTTAATAATAACTTTGTAACTTCCTTATTAGGACAGACCCGATGAGAGCCCTCCGCGCTCCCCATTTGTCTGACCAAGTAGTTAATCGCAGGCAAAATTACCAAAAAGTCGCACCAAAAAATAAATATACTCAATGCTCAATTATTTATTGCATTCCATGTAGTACATATAGGCATAGGAACTAAAATATGGACCCTGTAGGGCACAGAAACATTAAAGGGAAAAGAGAAAAAGTAACCTTATTAATATGAACAAACCAAATGATGAACTTTACAAACAATAAAAAGAAATTAACTTTCAAAAGTATTATCAAATACTTACTAACAGGTGACAACCCTAGTTTTATGCCATATGGGAAATAGCACCCCACTTTCTTTGAAGCTGCATCTCGAACCATCAGTGTAGTGGTTTCCATCTTAGTGTCAACACGCGGCCAAAATGGCCGTACGTAAGTGCGCGTGAAAATTAATAAGTATAAAAATAAAAAGCAAAATTAGCGCGCCAAGTGCCAGTGACGTTTGACAGTTGTGTTTTTTTTTTAACTGAAAACTTTTTAAAAACAAAGTGCTAGTGCGTTGTAAACTTTTTTGTGTTTGGATATTTTATAGTACCCGCGCTGAAATGGTAAGCTTTTTTAGCTTTTTATTCTGTTTCATTTAATATACTTAGATGTTAAAGGAAATGTGCTTGGAAACATAAATATTTAAATTAAAATAAGACTTCTTAGGTCAGTCTTTTGAGGTTATTTTAAAAACAAAAATGAATAATTGTTTTCTTCAACTGAAAAAAGCTTTTTATTGCCATATTTATACTTCTTCTTCTATCGTGTGGGTTGTGAGGTGGAGTACCAACCTCATCAAACCTGGTGTCAGGGTTACTATTGAGCCGCCAAAGGCCCCTGACATGGCTCATGTAACGACTACTTACATCAGTAAGTAGTAACCGGGACCAACGGCTTAACGTTCGGACAATCAGGTGATCAGCCTGTAATGTCCTAACCAAACTAGGGACCACAAAGTAATTTTCGTGATATGTCCCCACCGGGAATCGAACCCGGGACCTCCGGATCGTGAACCCAAAGCTCAACCACTAGACCACGGAGGCCGTTACTAATTTTATACTAATTTCTGTTGATTTTGTTTACATTGGAAACTTTGAGGAAAGTAAATTGAAACAACTTTCAGACGTTTGCCATAAAAGATATCTAATTATACTTTATTGATTGAACTTTTAACACCTTAGAAAGTTCAAATTATTACTTCTTCTATCGTGTGGGTTGTGAGGTGAATTACCGACCTCATCAACCGTGGTTGTCAGCGTTATTGACTCACCAAAGGCACCTGGCACGGCTCATATAACAACTATACTTAATTACATCAGTAAGTAGTAACCGGGACCAACGGATTAACGTGTCTTCCGAAGCACGGATCATGTTGCTTTCAGATAATCATGATCAGCCTGTAACATCCTAACCAAGTCAAGTAGATATCATCATCATCAGTCCATTAACGTCCCAACTGCTGGGGCACGGGCCTTCACTATGGATGGATAGGGAGATCGGGCCTTAAACCATCACGCGGGCCCAGTGCGGATTGATGGTTATTAACGAATGCTAATGCAGCCGGGACCAACGGCTTAACGTGTCTTCCGAAGCACGGAGGAGCTCGAGATGAAAACTTTTTTTTGTGATCACCCATCCTATGACCGGCCTTTGCGAAAGTTGCTTTACTTCAACAATCGCAGACCGAGCTCGTTAACCGCTGCGCCACCGACCTTGGGATCCAACGCTCAAACACTCGATAGAAGACTAAAAAAAAACTATTTTATTTTTTTAAATATTTAGGACTTCACACCGAAAGTGGCTGCATGTTCTCTTTTGAATATTTGTAGCTCTGTCGACCCCATTAAGCATAAAAAAACGTGAGTTTGTAAAAATATACTTTCGCATAGAATTCACCTTTTAAATGACCCTAATACGCCATTAATTAATGACAATATATATGATTATGAACACTTAAAACATCAAAAAAACATTTATCTTCAAAATCGTCATATATTAACATAATTAACCAATAAATTAGTGTTGGAACTAAAACTATTTTTAAATGCAAATAATTATAATTGTGTTTTTATCATTACGAGAATTGGAAAGCTGAAATCTAGACCACATGTAAATATTACGCCTTCAGAATTAGTGTTAATTTGTGATGTACTCACCTATCACGTTGGTCTAACAGAAAGCTCGGTGAGGCTTGGGTGCTTAGTTCATCTTGCGATGTCGTTCGTTATGTAAAAAATGACGATTCAAAGTGTAACTATGTTACCTACTGAATAAAGATATTTTTGAATTTGAATTGAATTTGAATTTGATGGATGTACCTCTGACTACCCCAATTGGGACAGAGTCGAGAACATCAATGCGATATAATCAGGGTGTTAGTGACATCGTAACGAATACTGAGGGGGATGATTCAGACCATGATTCTGAGTTAATATCAAGTGGAATTTTCCATCGCAAAATTAATGACTTTTTTTTAGTTTCTATTCTATACTTTTGCGATAGAAAATTCCATTTGATATTAACTCAGAATAATGAACTGAATCATCCCCCTCAGTACTCGTTACGATGTCAGTGACACCATGTATATTTGCACTAAAGTTTCTTTTCATTAAATAACCATTAAGATCAATCAGCGAACGAAAGTTGGCCTATAGTTTTCTATTGCACTTCCTGGATAAGAACCTACATCCTGTGGTCTAATGGCAGACGTCCCACATACTGAGTCAATGGTGTAAAACTACTCACGGCCATATTACCTAACAGGGCGGGCAGTGCCACAACTCACCAGAAGATAATAACTTTCAGTACATTTTGATTTTGATAGTTCTGAAATATTACTGTAACGGTTACTGCAACATCGCTTCTTTACGCTTCTTTAATGAATTTTTAAATTTCAAATTTTTATTTAATTTTAATTGTATTATAATTATTACAACATCTTATTGTACTGTTTTCTGGCAAATAAACTATTCTATTCTATTATATAAATAGATACAAATAATTAAAAAAAATAAAAAAAATATTTTAAATAATTTAGAGCAATAAGGCCACCCAAATTGTACTGTATTCATGTGTTATGTCTGATTGTTGAAATTTAGTTCTGTGCAATCTAAATATAAAAGGAGAAACTGACTGACTGACATATCAACGCACAGCCTAAACGGCTAAACGTAGGCACTTGAAAGGAAGGGACGTAGCTTAGGTACCGTAGAGGTGCACTAAGAAAGGAATTCCCGGAATTCCCACGGGAACGGGAATTAGCGGGAAAATCCTTTTGTATGAAAAATCTAAACCGCTTAAGTTAGACGCTTGAAATTTGGCATGCAGGTACCTTAGTTAACTTAAAGCTTAGTTGCAACAGGATATTGCAAAATTCCCACGGAAACGGGAGTTAGCGGGAAGAAATATTTGTATGAAAGAATTTAAACTGCATAAGTTAGATGCTTGAAATTTGATATGCACACACAAAGATCTCTCTTTTATAACACGCCACGCGGACGAAGTCGCGGGCAAAAGCTAGTAAAGTATATTTGATTTGATTTGATAATGAATAAGTACATTACATAACATACGCTCACGACTTATTCCAATTCTGGTAGTACTCTCGCTGAAAAAGGTATCTCGCTGGTATGCAAACCGTGTGACGTGTACTGTCAACTTAATTCCGTCGGCTTATTAGCCACTGCAAATTTTTTACAGGGTTATTTTAGATTTGTGCTTAAAATATGTGTTCCATAAATTTTATGCCTGTCGATTATCCGTCCCTTTCCTTTTCGGCGGATAAGAATATGACAGGTATAACTTAAAATAAAATTAGATGGTGTTTACAGGTATTAGCACCATTATCACACTTATTATTGCAATTTTCTTTATTAAAATTCATAAATAAGTTAAGTAAATAGAAAAAAAGAAAACGTTTTATGTCACCTTTAGATTTGTACTTTATCTATAGTAAGTTTAGTACTTAATCAGAATATCATAATTTATCTTTGACCTAGGAAACTGCCCAATTTTATAGACAAAAGAAGCATTTTCAAACACGTTTTGTAAGCTTTGACAGCTTACTGGGGGGTTAAAATTGCCACATCAAAGCAATTCATCTAAGAAAACATTAAATATTGCTATTTGACATTATGTTTGCATTGCGCACTTACTTTTACATGCGCAAATGTCAAATTGCAATATTGCTTTCTTAGATGAATTGCTTCGATGTGGCCATTTTAATCCCCCATGTCTTATTACGAAAGCAAAACATAGTCAAGGGCGGTCTCATGATTGTTACAGACCTTAAAACTATGTCTTTGTTTCGCGAAAATATGTGCTTATTTGGAGATTTCGAATTGAGGGAAATCCATCTTTTTGTCTCACTGCAATTGGAATGCTTTGGAGGTTATACAAATAATGTCATCATCATCACTAATTTTAGAGCCACGCTCTTGTCGGTGTAGCATCCTCTATGCTACTTTTTTACGGAAAAATAGGGCAGTGGTTTCCCTCTTGCCTTTCGCCCCGCAGTACTCTGTCTGACGCGAGTGGGATGGCGCCTAGAGTAGTCTATTTCAAAGCTGTACTAGGACTCCTGTCCTCCGCCTCTAAATAGTCTACTGACGAGAAATTCAAATTCAAAATTAATTTGATTCAGTAGGTAACATAGTTACACTTTGAATCGTCAATTTTTGCGTATCGAACGTCTCATCCGCTTAAAACTACTGCAGCTTCTCACAACCTGTATAGCCGGGGAAAAGAAGATGCAAGAAAAACCTCGACACAGGGCCCTAGACTTTTTTTAAGTGTATAAAATATTGTTATATAATTTAGTAATATTCCATTAATTCATTTCATTTAACGGTGAAGGAAAACATCGTGAGGAAACCCACATTCCCGAGAATTGCGTTTCGGAGGTTTGTTACTATGTAACTTAATCTGTGTTGGGCTGGTTTTCTCTTCGCGGGTTGGAAGGTCAGATAGGCAGTCGCTTCTGTAAAAAACCGGACCTGTCAAGTCTTCAGGTTAGGTAAGCGGACCCTGGGAAAAACGGATTAACTCTAAGGAGATGATGATGATTCGGATGTACATTCCTTGCGTCGGTTTTAACGACATGCACTCTATTTTTTTTTCCTTTCATCCGAGAAGTAAGATTCAATTAAAATTACAGCCACGATCGATTGATTGCTTCAATAAAATTAAGTATTATAAATGTTACGAACCAGTAAACTGCGGTTGAGTTAACCTTAATAGCTCTGAAACGATTTGACCACAGAGTTCTTATTATACAGTGGTCTTGTGGTTCAACGGCTTGGTTCTCAAACGGGCAGCGCCAGTTCGAACTCCGCTACTGGACTTTACCAATAAGTTATTAATTTATCTTAAGTGCAGTCACTAACACTTGCCTCGACCATTATAGACGGCGATACGGCTCACCTATCACGTTGGTCTAACAGAAAGCTCGGTGAGGTGTGCGTGCTTAGTTCATCTTGCGATGCGATTTTTTTTTTAAAGAACGTCTAGGACCCTGTGCCGAGGTTTTTCTTGCAGCTTCTTTTCCCCGGCTATACAGGTTGTTAGAAGCTGCAGTAGTTTTAGGCGAATGAGACGTTCGTTATGTAATTGACGATTCAAAGTGTAACTATGTTACCTACTGAATAAAGATATTTTTGAGTTTGAATTTGATGGATGTGCGTCTGTCTACCCCCGTTGGGATATAGTCGTGAACTTGTGTTATGTTTTTGGTCCATTGGTATCCGAGTGCAACCCACCTGCTTGGGAACTTGCATACAATGGAACATGACTGTGTTCTTAGTGATTGTGGGTCGAGTAGAGTGGGCATTTCACTTGCACGGGTCGATGACTCGGATGACGAGAGAATGTCTCAGGTTTGAATCCCAACCGGGGAATTTATTATGAAGTAGGTTTGACTTCTTTTTATGACCTTTGAAATAAAAAATAATAATCATCATCATCATCAGCCCATTAACGTCCCCACTGCTGGGGCACGGGCCTTCCCTATGGATGGATAGGGAGATCGGGCCTTAAATCATCACGCGGGCCCAGTGCGGATTGATGGTTATTAACGACTGCTAATGCAGCCGGGACCAACGGCTTAACGTGCCTTCCGAAGCACGGAGGAGCTCGAGATGAAAACTTTTTTTTTGTGGTCACCCATCCTATGACCGGCCTTTGCGAAAGTTGCTTAACTTCGACAATCGCAGACCGAGCGCGTTTACCGCGGCGCCACCGAGCTCCATAAAAAAAAAGTTTATTCAGGTAAAAATTACGACACACATACACATTTACAACATTAAAATATACACACATTATCTGAAATGAATGACTGAATTATGTGGTGTTGGAGGAGGATGGAAAGAATAAGTTGGACTGAAAGAGTTACTAATGCACTTGTTAGAATGCTCTAACCCGCTGTTTTATATTTGTACAAAATTTTCCCAAAGGTTGCCTGGAAGAAATTGCTCCATGAGCAATAAGGCCGCCTGTTGTGCTTGTCTGTATATGCTGTCCTTATATCTGTATTTTGTGTCCATTGTGCACAATAAAGTATTTTATCTATCTATCTAATGAGGAAGCGCTAGTAAGAATAAGGGAAAGGAGGCAAATATTAAAAGTTATTGAGGACAGAAGAGGCAAGATGATTGGACACTTAATCTTCTTCTATCGTGTGGGTTGTGAGGTGGATTACCAAGCTCATCGTCTCTGGTGTCAGGGTTATGATTGAGCCGCCAAAGGCCCCTGGCATGACTCATGTAACGACTACTAACTTACATCAGTAAGTAGTAACCCGCAGACAACATTAACTACTTGGCCCGACAATTAGTGAGCGCGGAGAACCCTCATCAGAGATTCCTATCTGAATTATGGATAAAAAAAATTGAAATTTTTACTCAAGATTTTTTTCACAGAGAAACTTTCACTCTTCTCACCCCATCAGCAACAACAAGTCAGTCGATTACATAAGATCACTAAATCTTTTAAGGGGCAATGTATACGTTTTTACAATAAGATTCCCATTGACATTCAGAATTTGCCTTTCAACTGTTTTAAGACAGTAGTTAAACAGAAACTTTACAAAAAAGGTTATTATAAAGTTAGTGATTATTTAGAAGATATGAACGCATGGGATTTACTGTCTGAGAACTGATATTAGGCAGCTAAATTACTCAATTGTATACCAATATTTTGTTTAATTTTATTTTTTTAAAGAACGTCTAGGGTCCTGTGCCGAGGTTTTTCTTGCAGCTTCTTTTCCCCGGCTATACAGGTTGTGAGAAGCTGCAGTAGTTTTAGGCGGATGAGACGTTCTTTATGTAAAAATTGACGATTCAAAGTGTAACTATGTTACCTACTGAATAAAGATATTTTTGAATTTGAATAACGGACGTGAGTTTATGTATTGATTATTATATTACATAACAGCGGAAGATTTCATCCTGTCCGTCTGTCCGTCATATCGTCTAAAACTTGCTCGACGGTATTAGAAAGTGGTCTTATGAAAGTGAGTGTTCATACTAAGCTTAAATTGATTTAAGTTTGGGTCTTGTACAGTCATGAGCAATATAATGTACCCACTTAAGGACTCTGTCGCACTAACATATTCAACATTTAGTGAGACTTACAGTTCAATTTGTCAAAAAAGTTAATGTGACATGGTACCAAAGTGTATACATATTAATGCTCGTGACCGTACTTGGTTCAAAATAAATTATGTACGACCTTAACGATTACTTAACGACCTCCGTGGTCCAGTGGTTGAGCGTTGGGCTCCGGAGGTCCCGGGTTCGATTCCCGGTGGGGACATATCACAAAAATAACTTTGTGGTCCCTAGTTTGGTTGGGACATCACAGGCTGATCACCTGATTGTCCGAAAGTAAGATGATCCGTGCTTCGGAAGGCACGTTAAGCCGTTGGTCCCGGTTACTATTTACTGATGTAAGTAAGTAGTCGTTATATGAGCCATGTCAGGGGCCTTTGGCGGCTCAATAGTAACCCTGACACCAGGGTTGATGAGGTTGGTACCTTCACCTCACAGCCCACACGATAGAAGAAGATAAATTATGAAATTCTGATTACCTACTAATAAAGACAGATCTAAAACTAACGAAAATCATTTTTTCTTTTTTCTATTTAACTTATTTAAGAATTTTAATCAATCCACATTCCTAAGAAACGCATTATCGGTATGTGACCTAACCTGTATTGGGCTGGTTTTTCCTTTTGTATAGAATGATGTTGCTACCTATATTGCTTCTCTTTATTTTGATCAGACTAATAATGGGTGGAAGATGTAATTGTGTCTAGGTGTAATAACAAGGGTCATCATTTATACCCAAAAACAAAGATAAAAGATACATAATGTCTGTTATCTCGGAGGAGGAGCTCGGTGGCGCAGCGGTAAACGCGCTCGGTCTGCGATTGTTGAAGTTAAGCAACTTTCGCAAAGGCCGATCATAGGATGGGTGACCACAAAAAAAAAGTTTTCATCTCGAGCTCCTCCGTGCTTCGGAAGGCACGTTCAGCCGTTGGTCCCGGCTGCATTAGCAGTCGTTAATAACCACCAATCCGCACTGGGCCCGCGTGATGGTTTAAGGCCCGATCTCCCTATCCATCCATAGGGAAGGCCCGTGCCCCAGCAGTGGGGACGTTAATGGGCTGGTGATGAATGTCTGTTATCCATGAAATTAGAAGTTTAAACGAAGAAAAAACTTAACAACGCCATCTATCGTGTTTTTGGGAAACGCCGATTGAAAAATCCCTCGTTTGGGATAATATTCGTGAGCCTTTGTCTTGTTGTAAATTCAAAATACGATCAGGAACAAGTCATAAACAAGAGTTTTTTGGCTCTCCCGAAAAGTAGTGAAAAATGAGATACGCCAATTGCCGAGAGACGTAATGTAAAGTACTTAATAAAATCTATGAATTATGTATGTATGGAGTATGTGTGTCAATTATTATTTTATGTATGTCTGTGTTAAATAAAAACTAAGCGAAAGTTGAAGAATGTAACGTGCAAATTTAAAAAAAACTAATTAATTTTAGCATATGCTCATTAAGCCATTTATTACCTACTTATTTTCAAACTTCCTAAGGAATTGATCGATGCTTTCGATATGTGGTGTTGGCGTAGGTTGCTACTAGTGATGTTCCGAATATCCGTCGTAGGTTGCTACTAGTGATGTTCCGAATATCCGTATCCGCGGATATCCGAGATAAAAGAAAAATCCGTATCCGTATCCGTGTCCGTTACTTTTCACGCGGATCTTTTTCAGGTGATTAAGTAGAATTATTAAATAAAAAACTATAAAATTCCACAGTGTCACACTAAACCATAACCAAAACAAAAGTACTACCCGCGCAATGCAAGTTAAAACGTGTCCTGCCTGACGTTGCGGCGAGCGAAGACGTCTACTATCGTTTCAAGGTCGCGGGCGCCGACACCAATCGAATAATATCGAATAAGAAAATAAAGATCCGTATCTGTATCCGCGGATCTTTACACTGAATATCCGTATTCAGATCCGTATCCGCGGATATATATTTTTAACGATCCGGCACATCACTAGTTGCTACGCATACCTTGGACTGCGATGCGTACGAATGAGTCCATATTAAAAGAGCTCAAGATCACGACGCGGCTCTCCTCAATATGCCGGAATCGTGCCCTAAGCTTATTCGGACATATTATACGGTCTCCGAAGCACAGTCTGGAGAAGCAGATCATCGTTGGGCGAATGGATGACAAACGTGCGCGAGGAAGGGCGCCTACGAGGTGGTCTGACATCGTGAAGAAGACGGTGGGCGGCATACAGAGGGCGGTCCACGCAGCATATAGCCGTACCGAGTGGAAAACCATAACCTCATCGCGATCCTCAACAGTGAGGGAACGACGAAGAAGAAGAAGGAATTAATCATTGGTATAGACCTGAGTTGGTTTTAAACCTGCGACCTCATATTGAAACCCAAGCGTTCGTTCAACTGGGCAACCACAGTTCATATGTTACGCCATAAACATATAACGCTGTAAAACCAATTAATAACTAATTACTAATGGTTTAGCATGACGGATGGATACCTTTCGAAACAGTTAGCATAGTTAAGGCTGTAACACACACGAGTAGCGTGTCCGGTGTACTCGGCGCGGGCGCAGTGAGAAAGCCTTTCTTTACGATAGGGTTGCCAATGTGCCATAGATAAAAAAAATATGCTAAAAATTGAGAATCGTTTTTCGTTTTAAAGGAGACGCATTTACCTTATACTTAATAGGATTATGTAATGTAATAACACAACATAAGCTCACAACTATATCCCAATTGGGGTAGTCAGAGGTACATCCATCGCAAGATGAACTAAGTACCCACACCTCACCGATCTTTCTGTTAAACCAAAGTGATAGGTGAGCCGTATCGCCGTCTATAATGGTCGAGACAACTGTGTTAGTGGAAACTGCACTTGAGATAAATTTTTCTTCTTATCCTGTTGGTTGTGAGGTGGAATACCAACCTCATCAACCCTGGTGTCAAGGTTACTATTGAGCCGCCAAAGGCCCCTGACATGGCTCATGTAACGACTACTTACATCAGTAAGTAGTAACTGGGACCAACGACTTAACGTGCCTTCCGAAGCACGGATCATCTTCTCGACAATCAGGTGATCAGCCTATAATGTCCTAATCAACTAAGTAGATAAGTATCACAAAGTTATTTTTCTGATGTCCCCACCGGGATTTGAACCCGGAACCTTGGGATCCAAAGCTCAACCACCCGATAAAAGACTAAAAAAAAACTTTTTACTTTTTTATTTTAAAAAAAAAAATAAAAAAATAAAAAAAAAAATTTTTTTTTTATTACGGGTAACTTAGACCCAGGTTGTTAGTAACAATGATTTCTTACTCACTAATATTAGTATTACATAGATACACAATACACACACATACACAATACCCAAATACCCAATACCCAAATTAAAGAAGAGCCTGTAATGTCGTAACCAAACTATCCAAATAAATGTGATATTTCCCCTAACTAGCCTAACACTCAACCACTGGACCATGAAGGCCGTTATTGGCAGCCCTATAACTAAACTTGAAACGTCAAAAGTCAAAAGGTGAAAGCCACTTGTCAATGAATATACATATTTGCAGACATGACGTGTTACTTCATTGTGCCTAATTGTTGTTTGGTCAGGAGAAACTCTGAGAGGCTTGTTCCGTGCGTAGCTAATACTATGCGTGATGTAACAATGTTTAATATAAGTAGCAGTGTTTATGTGTTTTCCTACCTAACCCTAATCTTGTCTTTACTTCTTTTGGTGTGTGAATGTGGTCCTGTAGTTTATACGGGTCTGCATTTATACATTTACAATATCACACGCTGATCACCTAGTGGGCTCTATACACCCGATCCCAAGATGTTATCGTAGGGCTAGTTGGTAACACACATACTCACACATACACACATACATAACATACGCACTCAGCGCTCTTAGACACACATCTATCTGCAAACAAACAACTCAAAATTACTTAAGTAAGGTATATGACCAGTACGCATAATGTTTTTATTTTAATAGCACAGAGTCTGTTGCTGATAATTGATTTGTTATTAGTTTAAGTTTTTTGTATTATTTTTTAGGGGTCTGGCTGAAAATCGGCGTCGTATTGTCCCTCATGTGGGTCGATACGACATTAGCCGAGCTAGTACCCTTTTTAGTTTTAAGTCTTACATTTCATATATGTTCAAATTTTAATATTAAGAAATTTATGTAACGTCTTAAACCTAAATAAAGATTCTATCTATCTATCTATTGGATGTTTAACATAACACCACGCCTTTATCTTTCCGAATAAGATTGGCTATATAAGCCACATGAGAGCACATGAACGTCGGAGTTGAAGCAGTCGCCGTAGCCGAAATCGGCTGGATCACATCATCATCATCATCAAGTTTCAATTCATCATCATCCCCCTAGCATTATCCCGTTTTTTGCGGTGTCCTTACCTAACCTAAAGATTTAACAGGTCCGGTTTTTTGCACAAGCGACTGCCTATCTGACCTTCCAACCCGCGAAGGGAAAACCAGCCCAATACAGGTTAGGTCACACACGAAATCACCCCTAGAGAGATTAAAATGGCTACATCGAAGCAATTCATCTAAGGAAGCAATGTTGCAAATTGACATTTGCGCATACAAAAGTAAGTGCGCAATGCAAACAATAGGCTAGTTTCCAACTAGTCAAATCAGTTACTTTTTACTAAACGTCAAAACACGAAATTACTATGGAATTTGTTTGAAAAAGCACACTGTGACGTCATAGAAAAACGTGATAAAATGTCGGACTTATTATTACGTTTTTCTTATTTAAAATTCATAAATGAGTTAAATTGAAAAAAGAAAACTTTTTTCGTTACTTTTAGATGTGTCTTTATTTAGTAATCAGAATTTCATAATTTATCTTGAACCTAGTACACGACCCAATTGCTTCGATGTGGCCATTTTAACCCCCTATTGAGGTATTTTCCACATTATGATTAATAATTACGGGACTCGTTTTAAGTTTACGCGGTTATTATCATAATTAAAGCACATAATAACGGGTTCTTACCGCGTTTAAATGGGGATATGAGACTCCCATATCCCCATTTAAACGCGGTAAGAACCCGTTATTATGTGCTTTAATTACGGGACTCGTGTTCCAGAGTCTGATGTCAGCAATGCTTACCGGTATGTTCAAACATAAGCATTACTTTCTTTGATTCACTGATTCCTTATTCTATAAAAAAAAAAGATAAAGATAATTTACTACTACGAAAATTTTTTGTTTTGTTTTGTGTTATAAGTGGAGAAATAAACCTTTTCATTATTATTTGTATGTCCTTATCTCGGGCCTACGGAGTCCCGGACTTTTGAAAGGCGTGCGTGGGGCCGAAGCCAACACGTAGAGGCCCCTTAAGACAGTTTAATCTAAATGTGGTGTGACATTATTAATTTTTATTATTTGCTTAAACATGAGTAATATAAATACAGACCTCCGACCGACCTCCGTGGTCCAGTGGTTGAGCGTTGGGCTCACGATCCGGAGGTTCTGGGTTCGATTCCCGGTGGGGACATATCACAAAAAAAAATACTTTGTGGTCCCTAGTTTGGTTAGGACATTACAGGCTGATCACCTGCTTGTCCGAAAGTAAGATGATCCGTGCTTCGGAAGGCACGTTAAGCCGTTGGTCCCGGTTACTACTTACTGATGTAAGAAAGTAGTCGTTACATGAGCCATGTCAGGGGCCTTTGGCGGCTCAATAGTAACCCTGACACCAGGGTTGACGAGGTTGGTACTCCACCTCACAACCCACACGATAGAAGAAGAAGAAGAAGAATACAGATGACAGTGTTCACATTATAAGCTTGCGGCGCACAAAATTTTAGGTACCAAGTATATTATCTATATATAAAAAAAAATGAAAAAGTTAAAGGTTTTAAGCCTACAACAGAAAATATCTGCGGTTTTAACACCTCCATGCTAAGTGGTGTGACGCAACACCGGAAGATTTCAACTGTTTTAAACTTGAATGGGACGAAAAGAAACCGCGGTTTGTTAGTTATGTGAAAAGACCCACTTTCAACACACTGCCGCGGTGTGAAAATTGATTTTGTTGTATTTGAATGACAAATGTGTGACCTACAAAAAAAATCTACTGTAACATGTCACTTTGTGGTTGTATGAAGTCAAAAGAATACAGAGTGTTAGTGACATCGTAACGAATAGTAACGGGCATGATAGAATCTTCTCTCTACTTATCGTGTGATCCCCAGTTTGGTTAGGACATTACATGCTGATCACCTGATTGTCCGAAAGTAAGATGATCCACGGGCACGTTAAGCCGTTGGTCCCGATTACTACTTACTGATGTAAGTCAGTAATCGTTACATGAGCCATGTCAGGGGCCTTTGGCGGCTTAATAACCCTGACACCAGGGTTGATCAGGCCGGTATTCCACCTCACAACCCACACGATGAGAAGAAGAATCTTTCCATGCCCATACCATCAATCACAAACCATTACGACACAAAAATCTCAGTAATTACTAACCTGCCTACCCTGTTGTTACGTCATCGTGAAGGTCGGCGAGAGTCGTGTTAAAGGTAAAGGTTCAGCTTTCTTGTAGAAAGTAAAACCAGTCAGAGAGTTGGCTTGTTTTGCAGAAGCGACAGTGCGTTGATCTGTTGATTGCGTTTGTACTTTGTACCTACAGGCTCTCTATGAGGGAATGCAATCCCGATCGAATCCCGAGATCGGGATCCCGCGTCTATTTTTTCGGGATCAATCCCGATGCATAATACGACGGGATCCCATTCGAGATTGACGGGATTGGGCGAATCTCCTTGAGTTATACTTTTTGTTTTGATTATGCTGATTTCCAAAGAAAACTTAATTATTTAGTTAGTAAGTAATATTGAAGAGTAAAGGTTTTTGTTTTCTTTCAAAAAATATTTTGTTTTAATTAACCTCACTATCACAAACAAGCAGGTTTCATCGTTTTCAGACATCCTAACTTTACATATTTTTATGAACTAGACGAGATCCCGGAAATTTCAGGATCTCGTGGGATTGATATTTCCAATTCCGCGGGATCTCGAATTTGCGGTCTCGACTCGGGATTGCATTCTCTACTCTCTATTGTGTGGGTTGTGAGGTGGATGACCAACCTCATCAACCCTGGTGTCAGGGTTTATTATTGAGCCGCCAAAGGCTCATGACAATGTAACGATTACTCGCTCACCTCAGTAAGTAAGTAGTAACCGGGACCAACGGCAACGTGCCTTCCGAAGCACGGATCATCTTACTTATGGACAATCAGGTGATCAGCCTGTAATGTCCTAACCAAACTAGGGATCACAAAGTGATTTTTGTGATATGTCCCCACCGGGATTCGAACCCAGGACCTGCATCGTGAGCCCAACGCTCAACCAGTGGACCACGAAGGCAGTTCTCTCTACGTTTCTACTCTATGATCAAAATTTAAAGTCTAAAATTAAAATAAAACTCACCTAAAATGGCGAAGAAAGCAAAACAAGTTTGTCTTATTAATAAAACACGAGTTTCTATGGAAATTGTTGATCAATATGAGCTTTTCCGTTACGTAAACAATGCCCCCAATTATTTTAAGTTATACCCGTCATTTTCTTATCCGCCGAAAACGAAAGGGACGGACGATTGTCAACAAGTTAATCTTAAAACGAATGAATAACCCGGGCGAATAAAGTAGGCAGTTTGACGTGCTGTCTACTCAATTCCGTCGGGTTATTGGCTGATGTAAAATTTGTAGACGGTTGTTTTAGATTTCTGCTTAAAATTGACGTGTGTTCCATAAATTTTATGCTTGCCGATTACCCGTCCCTTTCCTTTTCGGCGGATAAGAAAATGACAAGTATAACTTAAAATAAAATTAGATGGTGTTTACAGGAATTAGGACCATTACAGTCATGAGCAATATAATGTACCCACTCTAGGACTCTGTCGCACTAACATATTTGACATTTAGTGAAACTTACAGTTCAATTTGTCAAAAAAGTTAATGTGACATGGTACCAAAGTGACCGTACCTAGCTAAATTTAAACCAAAAGTGTAACACTTAAACCTGTTAAACAAGTTTTACACAGCGCTATGCCCTAGGGGACTGAGCAGGTGGTTCACACACCATAATATCAATACAACCTGCGTACTTTCACTCAAGGAATGTTACCTGGTGACATTAAGACACTGCGTTTAGTGTGGGGAACTTTCGGATGTTATATAAACAAAATCAAATCGATCAAGGGCCTATTTCATAAGTACCTATAAATGAATTTTTGAACTTTTATTTGCATGCGAATAATAGTTAGCAGGTCTAGAGATTCTGTGAATACCATATTGTGACTCTGTACCTACCTATCCTAAGGGAATATATGATTTCTGATTTCTGAAAGAGCATTCCGTCTTAACATAACATGATATGGTTTGTACCCGCAATCTTGCAATTTTTACATTTTTCCTCGCCTTATGGTTGTCTGGGAGAAATCGCTTTAAGCGATAAGGCCGCCATTTTCCATGTACTTAGTTAAGAGTCAGTTGAGAGGTTGTAATTATTTATTTTTATTTTGATGCAATATACTGTATTTGTATTGTATTGTAACAAAAGAGAAATAGAATACACAAATGGCGGCCTTATTGCTAAGTAGCAATCTTTCCCAGGCAACATTTGAGGAGATATTTATAGTCATAAGGTCTTACGACTCTAAATCAACTGTCTCGTGAAGACAGACAAACATACACACCTGTAACTATAGACCGGCGCCCGCGCCGATCAATGAAACCTGTTTTTACTTTCACTTGGATAATGTAGTGTGACACCTGATGTAGCTCGTTTGAGAAGACCTTCACACACACATCACACACACACGCACACACACACATCACACACACACGCACACACACACAGTTTGTGTGGGAAGACTCACAATTCCGGCGGCAGTTAATATCATTTGAGACCACTTATAATAAGTCACACTTATAGTAAGTTATAACAAGTAACGTCCGTGGTCCAGTGGTTGAGCATCGGGCTCACGATCCGGAGGCCCCGGGTTCGAATCCCGGTGGGGTCATATCACAAAAATCACTTTGTGATCCCTAGTTTGGTTAGGACATTACAGGCTGATCACCTGATTGTCTGAAAGTAAGATGATCCGTGCTTCGGAAGGCACGTTAAGCCGTTGGTCCCGGTCACTATATATACTTACTGATGTAAGTAAGTAGTCGTTACATGAGCCACAAAGTAATTTTTGTGACATGTCCCCACCGGGAATCGAACACGGAATCTCCGGATTGTGAGCCCAACGCTCCACCACTGGACCACGGCGGTCGTTAATTGTTTTGTGAAATTTTTAAGTGATGTTATTGTCTTGTTTTTGTGTTTGGCGTCCTTTTCTATTATTTCTATTCTATTCTTGATTTTTCAAAATGGTTTTTACTAAGACAGTGGTGCTAATTCCTGTAAACACCATCTAATTTTATTTTAAGTTGTATCTGTCATTTTCTTATCCGCCGAAAAGGAAAGGGACGGGTAATCGACAAGCATAAAATTTATGGAACACACGTCAATTTGAAGCACAAATCTACAACAACCGTCTAAAAATTTTACACTGGCCAATAACCCGACAGAATTGTGTTGACAGCACACGTCAAACGGTTTGCATACCAGCGATATACCTTTTTGATTCGCCCGGGTTATCCATTCATTTACTCATTCTTCCTAAAATTAAGAGCTGACAATCATCCGTCCCTTTCCTTTTCGGTGGATAAGAAAATGACAGGTATAACTTGAAGTAAAATTAGGAGGTGTCTGCAGGAATCGGGGCCAATATGCAGACTGCAGTCTGGTAAATGTTATGATATTACACCGTATAATAGCATTTCATTCTCAAATCACATTCGCTATCATTCTAAAACCACAAAATGACGTAATGAGCAGAGAATTATGTTTGTTTATAACAGAATGTCTATGTTATTTTGTGGTTATTACCAGGTACAAACGTGATTTAACTGTTATAACGGTTATAACACGTTTTAACTTTTATTCCTATCACTTTTGTTGCAATAACTTGAATTGCTAACCATAATTCTAGATTAAGTAAATAAAATTCATCTTTTTGGGGTTATGTATACGTTTTTATAATAAAATACTAGACAATATTTTGAATTTGTCTGAAAATACATACATACATAAACGCACGCATATTTCCCACACGGGTAAGCAGAGACTATAGATAGAATTCCATTTGCTTCGATCCTGACTTTGCTTTCTCCACATTCATCAATCGCTTCATACACGCACGTCGGTTCAGAGTAGATCGTATTAAACCTTTTCTAAGGACATCTCCAATTTGGTCAATGTAAACCTACTCGGTCGGGCAAATGGAATTCTATTGTCTCTGCTTACCCCGGTGGGAAATAGGCGTGAGTTTATGTATGTATGTACTTATTTACTGGGTCGAAGATAAATTATAAAATGCAAAATGCTAATCTAGAAAAACCTACCACGTTGGTCTAACAGAAAGCTCGGTAAGGAGGTACTTAGTTCATCTTGTGATGGATGTACCTCTGCCTACCCCATTGCGATATAGTCGTGAGCTTATGAATGTCATTATTAATTGATAATTTGTTCTCTTTACAGATGGATCGGCGCAGAGCGGTAAGAGCCTTTCAAATAATATTTTTAAATAGTAAGTACTTATATACGTATATATAACGAGTGAGGAGCTCGGTGGCGCAGCGGTAAACGCGCTCGGTCTGCGATTGTTGAAGTTAAGCAACTTTCGCAAACGCCGGTCATAGGATGGGTCACCACAAAAAAAAAGTTTTCATCTCGAGCTCCTCCGTGCTTCGGAAGGCACGTTAAGCCGTTGGTCCCGGCTGCATTAGCAGTCGTTAATAACCACCAATCCGCACTGGGCCCGCGTGGTGGTTTAGGCCCGATCTCCCCATCCATAGGAAAGGCCCGTGCCCCAGCAGTGGGGACGTTAATGGGCTGATGATGATGATAGGTAAATATGACACCTAATCTAACGCTTTTTAGAGCGTACTGTACCTCGCTCTACACGTGCAGCCTGTGGGCGAACTTCACTCAGAAAGCATACAACGGTATTCGCGTCCAGTTCAACAACGCTTTTAGGGTGTTGTTGCGGCTGCCTCGCTTCTGTAGCGCCTCGGGCATGTTCGCTGAAGCTCGCGTCGACTGCTTTTATACGACTATGGGGAAGCGTAGCACGTCTCTGGTGCGCAGGGTGCGGGGCAGCGGCAACCCCGCCCTCTCCATGATAGGTGCGCGACTCGACTGCCCGTATCTGCGTAGATGCTGTGACATGCAAGTCTAATAATAGATTTTTTTTTTTTGACGTGACTTATTGTAGATTTGCCGCAGATGGCATTAACTACTTGGCCGGACAAATGGGGAGCGCTGAAGGCTCTCACCCGGTACAACGTTTAAAAAGACAACAGGCCTGAGGGTGCCCAGTTGGGCGCGAACCTCGGCTCAGGGCGTCGTCTGAGAGGAAAAATATTTGAAAGAATTAATCGACCCTAGTGGGTCGATAGCGATAAGCGCTGAATGAGGGAAATCGTCGACCACGCCGGCGGGGTCGGTATCGGGGACTCGCGTCGACTGCTTTTATACGACTATGAGGAAGCGATGCACGTCTCTGGTGCGCAGGGTGCGGGGCAGCGGCAACCCCGCCCTCTCGATGATAGGTGCGCGACTCGACTGCCCGTATCTGCGTAGATGCTGTGACTTGCATGTCACAGCATCTAATATTAGATAAGGCTACTAACATCTAGAATAAGTTTACTAACACAATGAGACATGTTTCGTGAAATAAATAAATTATTATTATATTATTATTATTAATCACAACGGCCTCTGTAGTCCAGTGGTTGAGCGTTGGTCTCACGATCCGGAGGCCCCGGGTTCGAATCCCGGTGGGATATCACAAAAATCACTTTGTGATCCCTAGTTTGGTTAGGACATTATAGGCTGATCACCTGATTGTCCGAAAATAAGATGATCCGTGCTTCGGAAGGCACGTTAAGCCGTTGGTCCCGGTTACTATTTACTGATGTAAGTGAGTAATCGTTACATGAGCCATGTCAGGGGCCTTTGGCGGCTCAATTATAACCCTGACAACAGGGTTGATGAGGTTGGTAATCTACCTCACAACCCACACGATAAGAAGATTAGATTAGTAGGTATATATGCTAGGTTATGTATATAGGTTAGGTATATATTATATTTGTAAGTATGTTATATATTTAATAAATTATTGTAATTATTTATTTTTAGTTTGGTGCAATAAAGTGTATTTGTATTGTATTGTATATTTATTTGCATGTATTTGTTGTTAAGTTGTATGTATAGTTTGTACCCGCAATCTTTCAATTTTTTTTTTAACTTTTTCCTCACCTTATGGTTGTCTGGAAGAAATCGCTTTAAGCGATAAGGCCGCCATTTGCCATGTACTTAGTTAAGAGACTTTTTGTAATTATTTCTTTTTATTTTGGTGCAATAAAGTGTATTTGTATTGTATTGTATTGTAAGATTATTAATCACAGATTAGGTAAGCGGGTCCTGTGAAAAACGGGAGAACGCCATGGAGACGAATTAAATTTAAAACAATAACGCACCCAACTACATCTTGAACACTATGTAAAACCTAGATCAGGTTTTCCGCGTCAATAAGCACTAGAATGCTAGCGGCTAGGTCATAGAAAGTTGTTGAAAGTGTATGCGCCTGCGCACCGGGTGACATCTCGGGAAGATGATGTGTTTCTCTGCGGGGTAGTAGCTCGGCCAAGTAGCGTGTGTCTTTTCGAAAACATACCGACCCCGCCGGCGTGGTCGACAATTTCCCTTCAACACCTATCGCTATTGTTATTTTTTTTTTGACGTGACTTATTGTAGATTTGCCGCATATGGCATTAACTACTTGGCCGGACAAATGGGAAGCGCTGAAGGCTCTCACCCGGTACAACGTTTAAGACAACAGGCCTGAGGGTGCCCAGTTGGGCGCGAACCTCGGCTCAGGGCGACGTCTGAGAGGAAAAATATTTGAAAGAATTAATCGACCCTAGTGAGTCGATAGCGATAAGCGCTGATTGAGAGAAGTTGTTTGTTTCGGATCATAAAAATTAGACGTGAATAGTGATTGGTTTCCGTTACACTACACTCAAACATGATATTTAGGAATCAGATTAATTTGTGTAAAACTTTCACTCCCGTGATAGCCAAGTTCGGAGAACGCGACACTGCTCGCTCGCTCTAAACCACTGAATTCGATTCTCCCACCTTACAAATAAAAAATAAACCAGGCATGAACGTGGGTTAAATAAATTCGTTGTGTAATAGGACACGTAAAAAAAACTAAATCTAGATTACTACAAGTATGGTCATAATATTTTATTCTCTTTCCACACTAATTCGGATGTGTCCGTTGAGAACGCATTTGAATGTTGAACTTGACTTTCTTCACGGCATATGCGCGTGCGCACACCGTGACGACATTACTTTGTTTATTCCATTTTATTTAATTTTATACTCTGTGGTCGCTGATAGTTAAATGTAGGGTTTCCAGTTTTTTTTTATTCTTCATACACCGGGCATATAACTTCTATCTTCTTCTTATCGTGTGGGTTGTGAGGTGGACTACCAGCCTCATCAACCCTGGTTTCAGGGTTGTGATTGAGCCGCCAAAGGCCCCTGACATGGCTCACCTCCTCCTGTCACTAGGGCCTTGCACTACATTAATGATATAGCGGAACGTAACTACGAGGTTGACTTATTTACTTGTTCGGTGGTGAAATTCACAGAACGGTCTCTAAATTATTTCAGTGGGTACTAGATGTTATGTTGTGTGTGTGTTCATACTTTGTTTTATAAAATATTTAATCGCATTTATGTATCGATATCGCATTGGGTATACCTGTAAAGATATTGTTTAAGAATTATGGAAAATAAATAAAAAAATAAAATAAAAACGTAACGATTACTCACTTACATCAGTAAATAGTAACCGGAACCAACGGTTTAACGTGCCTTCCGAAGCACGATAACTTGTATGGTCCAGTGGATGAGCGTTGGGCTCACGATCCGGAGGCTTCGGATTCGAATTCCGGTGGGGACATATTACAAAAATAACTTTGTGATCGAAAACCGGAGCCGTGGTAGATCAGTTGGTAGAACGCTTGCCTCTCACTTTGAGGTCGCAGGTTCGAATCCAGCACAGGCCTGTCGAATGATTGTCAAATTCATGTTCGGATCATAAATTATTATCACGTGCTCAACGGTGAAGGAAAACATCGTGAGGAAACCCACATCCCGAGAAATGCATTTTCGGAGGTATGTGACCTAACCTGTATTGGGCTGGTTATCCGCGGGTTGGAAGGGCAGACAGGCAGTCGCTTCTGTAAAAAACCGGACCTGTCAAATCTTCAGGTTACGTAAGCGGACCCTGTGAGAAACGGGATAATGCTATGGAGATGATGGATTTTAAATGGCATTAAGTATTAACACTTTCAAGGACAGAACGTCTTATGACGTTCCGATTCCAAAGTGTCATATTACCTATTATGAACCATCAATGACCCGTGATCTCTGTCCGTGAAAGGGGTAAGTAACTACTTTCAAGAATACACTGTAATTCTATACATAATCTGATCCAAATATCAAGCAACAATTATTTTTAATTCATACCTCTACCATAACATTTAAATGCTTATGAATAATTATGTAGACACTCCAGCAATGATTTCTTTTTTGGCGTGACTTATTGTAGATTTGCCGCAAATGACATTAACTACTTGGCCGGACAAATGGGGAGCGCTGAGAACAAATGCAAACTAAGCATCTTTCGTTTTGATGTACGTCAAGTCTGTTAAGCGTCTAAATATAAATATGACGTGAGACTGCAGGTCAGCCATCGCTTTTACCACCACTTTCGTTGATCTGCAGATAGCAACCATCTGCCTGAGAGGTGTGGTAAAGTCTGTGGCACACCGAGAACTTCTCATCTCAATCGTAATCAAATTGTACTGTATTCATGTGTTATGTCTGATTGTTGTTTGGTTTTTAGAAATTTAGTAGAAAAGTAATTTTTGTGATATGTTCCGGGAATCGAACCCAGAACCTCCGGATCGTGAGCCCAACGCTCAAGGTTGTCCAGTGACAACCGAGGTCGTTAATTCCGTGATACTAGTTTGCCGAAATAGTGTGGTATACAAAAGTTCTTAAAGCTAACTTATCTCTATGTTTACCTTAACAAGTAATATGAGCTACGCTACACTAGTTTCAATTTTGTACCGGGTGCGGGCGCTCAACGCTTCCTTCAATAGGTCACGTCACGGCAAAATTACGTTAAAGGTCAAAAAAGATGATACTTACTAACTTTTTTCTTGACGTGACTTATTGTAGATTTGCCGCAGATGGCATTAACTACTTGGCCGGACAAATGGGTAGGCACAAAATTTATAACAACAGGCCTGAGAGTGCTCAGTTGGGCGCGAACTTAGGCTCAGGACGTCTCATAAGATTAATAATGAAAATGTCTGGTATTAAATGTGTTCCTCTAATTATTAAATAACTTGTAATGTACTCTCATTGATTTAGAAGATGTGTTGCTGTTGCAGTTTCTTGTCATTTCTTCTCAGCCATAACACCTTGCGAAATGATGTAAATTCAAAAATGATACATTGACCTTCAACAAGTTAATCCATGATAATAAATGGATAAATGATTCTGATTTCTGATGTCCGTCGTGTGCTACCACTTAGTGTGTCACCAACCTAACTATAACTGTGTTGATGTATTCGTGTGAAACGCACGAATTTCTATAGCAATAGTGAAATGGAAACTGACTCTAGAACATGTTACTTTTTAGAAATTTCAATAGCAGGATTACATACTTACATAAGATCACGCTAAGTTCCTAATGGGGTAGGCAGAGATCACCGAATTAGACTTACTAAGAATAAAATACAAATTGTTTATAACACGACAGAAAAAAAAATATACGGTCGAATTGAGCACCTCCTCCTTTTTTGAAGTCGGTTAAAATAAAAAAAAGCGGTTTACCCGCCTCACCAACTCACTTCCACCCTGCGAGCGTATAGCTCTAACGCCCCACTCTGGCCGGCCAATGAAGGCAAGCCAGAGGTGAGAGTCCTGCGGCCCCCGCTGGGGTCCACTCCGGCCGGCCAGTGAAGGCAAGCCGGAGACGGAGGGCCTGACCGACTCTCGGGGGATCTCAGTTCCGTGGTGTCGTCACTCACCAACAGCTCGCCACAAGCTGGCCTGCGGAGACTGACTGCACTGCTGAATTTACCAGGTTCGCTGATGAATTCACCAGGGGGCGATGGGATCGTCACATCCTTACGCGTTTCTTTGTTTGTCTGTTTACTCTTTCTTGCTTTAAAATACAAAGAAAATTCACATATAATTTATCGTTAGATAAAGCATAGGCGAGCTTATCCCTAATTGGGATTTCTTCCAGCTAACCTTGGACAGCCTGAATGAAACTCAGTAGGCCGGTTATTACGCAATAAATGAGTTGATATCTATGAATTACAAGTAAACTAAATATATAGATAAAACAGCCTATATACGTCCCACTGCTGGGCACAGGCCTCCTCAATCAACCGGAGGGGGTAACTAAATATATACTTATTTACTAATATTACTAAATACGTATCATCATCATCACCAGCCCATTAACGTCCCACTGCTGGGGCACGGGCCTTCCCTATGGATGGATAGGGAGATCGGGCCTTAAACCACCACGCGGGCCCAGTGCGGATTGGTGGTTATTACCAACGGCTTAACGTGCCTTCCGAAGCACGGAGGAGTTCGAGATGAAAACTTTTTTTTTAAACTAAATGTATACTTATTACTTATATTACTAAATACGTATATATACTACTTATTAATAATTAAAAATAAGGAAACGGTTTATTAAATCATATATTTGGAGCATGGCACTCTATGGAAGTGAAACGTGGACTATGACACAGAGAGACAGAGAGAGGTTGGAAGCGTTTGAGATGTGGTGTTGGCGAAGGCTGGAGGGTATAAGCTGGACTGAAATGGTGTCAAATGAAAAAGTGCTGGAAAGAGTTGAAGAAAAGAGAACCGGAGAGGAAATATGATTGGCCACCTGATACGACACGATTCATTTATAACAAACATTATAGAAGGAAAAATTGAAGGGAAGAGAGGAAGGGGTAGACCTAGGATAACATTTATGAAACAAATAAAAGAGAAGGTGCAGGTCGTGTCGTATCGGGAGGGGAAGGATAATACTAATGTATTTTTAATGTGATTCAAGTGCAATGAGTTTTTGTATTGTATTGTATTGTAAGGTTTTGGCGAGAAGAAGAGAGGAATGGCGGTTACTCCACCGACAAGAGCGCAGCTCTTAAATAGAGAGAGATAAATAATTACACAAATAAGTAAGTATATTACAAGATAAGTATATAGATATATAAAACACATATAATATAATATATAGTATAGTTTAGCTCAAAGTCAATGTTCCAGATTTAAAGGCAGTGATTGAGGGTGCCTGCCGCACGCGCCTTTATCTAAATATATAAAAGAAAAACTGACTGACTGACATATCAACGCACAACGTAGGCACTTGAAATTTGGAAGGGACGTAGCTTAGGTACCGTAGAGGTGCACTAAGAAAGGAATTCCCGGAATTCCCACGGGAACGGGAATTAGCGGGAAAATCCTTTTGTATGAAAAATCTAAACCGCTTAAGTTAGACGCTTGAAATTTGGCATGCAGGTACCTTAGTTAACTTAAAGCTTAGTTGCAACAGGATATTGCAAAATTCCCACGGAAACGGGAGTTAGCGGGAAAAAACATTTGTATGAAAAAAATCGAAACCGCGTAAGATAGATGTTTTCAATCTAGCATGCATGCATACCTTAGTAAATATAAAGGCTGTATTTTGAAAAATAAGAAAAAATTGTATGAAAAAATATAAACTGCATAAGTTAGAATGATGCTTGAAATTTGATATGCACTCCCACACACACAAAGATCTCTCTTTTATAACACGCCACGCAGACGAAGTCGCTGGCAAAAGCTAGTATAATATATAGTATGGTTTAGCTCAAAGTCAATGTTCCAGAAAATACTTCTTCAATAGAACTTTAAAGGCAGTGATTGAGGGTGTTCCCTCATTCAGCGCTTATCGCTATCGACCCACTAGGGTCGATTAATTCTTTCAAATATTTTTCCTCTCAGACGACGCCCTGAGCCGAGGTTCGCGCCCAACTGGGCACCCTCAGGCCTGTTGTCTTAAACGTTGTACCGGGTGAGAGCCTTCAGCGCTCCCCATTTGTCCGGCCAAGTAGTTAATGCCATCTGCGGCAAATCTACAATAAGTCACGTCAAAAAAAAAAAAAAGATTGAGGGTGCCTGCCGCACGCGCCTTTATTATTATTATAGATAGATTGTGTGTGTAACGTGTGCAGTCGTGTGACGTATGTATGATCATACACACACGCTCATTAGCCCACTCAGCTCGACCTCTTAAACGCCCGGTCAGTACATCCGGCGAGGCGGCGGATGCTGCCGGTAGTAGAGAAATTGTTTGCTTTTTTAAACGATTTCTATCTAAACATACTTTGATCATAGAATAAGGAATAATACTGATATTCAAAATTATTTATTTGTTCATAAAACATGGTACAATAAATGTGAGAATCTCATGTTTTGCCGCAATTTGGCACGCAATAAATATTTACCAAGCTAACGCAAAATAAAAGGCAATATAATCTAACTTAAAGGTGACCGCAAATACATATCATAGAGTGAATTCATTCATCGCCAGCCCATTAACGTCCCCACTGCTGGGGCACGGGCCTTCCCTATGGATGGATAGGGAGATCGGGCCTTAAACCACCACGCGGGCCCAGTGCGGATTGATGGTTATTAACGATTACTAATGCAGCCGGTACCAACGGCTTAACGTGCCTTCCTAAGCACGGAGGAGCTCGAGATGAACTTATTTTTTTTTGTGGTCACCCATCCTATGACCGGCCTTTGCGAAAGTTGCCTGCGCAAAGGCCGGTCATAGGCTTGAACGCGTTTACCGCTGCGCCACCTTGCTCCTCGAAAGACTCATACAATTTCGACTATATGAGCCATGTCAGGGGCCTTTGGCGACTCAATAGTAACCCTAACACCAGGGTTGATGAGGTTGGTACTCCACCTCACAACCTACACGACAAAAGAAGCTAGTTTAGTCTGGCCATCAATCTGACCAGTGGGAAAAACTGGTATGACCTATCTTACAGTTCATTGAACATGGTAATAGTCACGACCACACGACACTCTCACTTACCGATCACACGAAGAAGAAAGCTCTAAACTAGATTACACTATAGTGATGTACATGTAAATATCGATAAAATCTTCCTTATTATAATTTTTCACTGTTAAAATTCATAAATAAGTTATTGTTGACAATTGCAACATAAAAATACCTTTAAAAAAAGGTTATAAAAAATATTAATTCTTTACTTTTTTAAATTAGTTTTTTATATTCATCGATCTATCTCTTATTTTCTGACGTGTTTGTAACTGTTGAGAGCGCATACGTGAAAAATATCGAAAACGCAAAAACATTGTAAGCTAATTTTATTATGAACGAAAAACTGTCATTTTTTTAAAACAACAGAACGTACAAGTATGACAATATATATATATATATATAAAAACAAAACTAAGGACGACCAAGAAGGCTGTCGTTAACAGTAACCTTTATCTACTAAAACTGAATTATATGCGAAGTCGCAAAACAATCAGCGTTTCTTTAAATACAGTCTACGAGTCGTGAAATAATCAATCCACACACATTTAAACAGTTATAAAAAATTAATAATACTTTTTTTGACAGTTTTAGATCTGTCTTTATTTAGTCATCAGAATTTTATAACTTATCTTTGACCTGGGAAACCAGTCAATTGTGTAGCTCACGACAACATCTGATTCCAGACTGATGAGTGGGAGAATGAAAATGAAAATTATCGGCGTGTGAAGGACGTAATATACGATCCCGACGACCCGATAACTCAAACCTCTAATACAACCTTAAAACCTCCTCGGTTAAATCTCTTTCGACGACTTTCCCGCGCAAATGTTTGTTTTCTTTACGCACGTTCCTTCGGTTTGTCTTCATTATTTAAATGGGTCAAAAATAAATAATAAATTGCTAATCTAGAAATAGAAGCCAGTTTAAAACCTTAAAAAATCAATCTCATTTTACTTTTCGACTTACTTTCAAATTTTATTCATGAATTAAGTAGCAATGACTACGTTTGAGGTTGGTAGTCCACCTCACAACCCACACGATAGAAGACGATAATCGATATCGATAAAAATCAATACAATTGTATCCCACCTCTAGTATATTAGCTCGACCGCGGAATCCACTGTTCTTTCATTCTTCATTCTTATATTACGCCACGGACAGACAGATAGTTCCAATAATCTGATTACTTACTTACCTACCAAATGGTTCGCACGTTTTTATTGTTTTCCGGTGGGAAACTTCCGATGTGTTAGGAATAACTAGGTTTAATTGTTCAGTTAATATCGGTAAATGGCCAATGGTGATCAGAGATTCATTAAGTTTTTTCCAGTTCATTTTTCATTTTTTATTTACAATGGTAACTTTCATCCGAAAACTAGTTATTAAGTATAATAATTCACAGAGAAATTATAAACGGGAGATGTCTTTGGGCTAAGAGTCGTGGTAGCCCAGTTGGTAGAACGCTTGCCTCTCACTTTGAGGTCGCACGTCGAATCCAGCACAGGCCTACACCAATTGTCGAATTTGTTTCGAATTCATGTTTGGATCATAAATGATTATCACGTGCTCAGCCGTGAAGGAAAACACGGTGAGGAAACCCATATTGCAACGCATTTCCTGAGGTATGTGACCTAACCTGTATTGGGCTGGTTTTCCCTTCGGGTTGGAAGGTCAGACAGGCAGTCGCTTCTGTAAAAAATCGGACCTGTCAAATCGTCAGGTAAGGTAAGCGGACCCTGTGGAAAACGGGATAATGCTAGGGAGATGATGATTTATGTGTTTGGGCTAGCTTTCCACTACATTTTACCTGCTACTTAAGTTATAGAAAGAAGAAAGAAAGAATGAAACGTTTATTATAAAGGGACACCACAGTAACATAAAAAAAAATAACAAATATACAGGGTGTTAGTGACATCGTAACGAAAACTTTGAGGGGTGATTGAGGCCATGATTCTGAGTTGATATCAAGTGGAATTTTCCGTCGCAAAAAGATGTGAAATTTTTTTTTTAAGAATTTTCCAACAGGAAATTCCGCTTAATATCAACTCAGAATCATGGTCTGAATCATTCCCCTGAGTATTCGTTACGATGTCACTAACACCCTGTATAATATAAAATCATCATCATCATCATCATCCAAGCCGTGTCCGGCGACGGCGACTCCTAAATGTCTATCCCAGGTCGATGTTATGATAGGCTCTAATATGACTAGCAAAACCGAACTTCGATTTGAAGATTCGGCCACATGGCGCACAGAATAACTGGCCAGCAGAATTAAATGTATATATAAATATAAAATACGGAGTAACACATAACTTACAATCAAAACACATAATAAAAACAACTTACACGAGAAATACAAATAATTTTATTGTGGTGTTATACGTGATCAGCGATGAAGGAAAACAGAGAACTGAGTTTAGGAAGTAGGTTTAGACCTAAAATTGGGTTGGTTTTCCCTTCGCGGGTTGGAAGGTCAGGCAGTCGCTTCTGTAAAAATAACCGGACTTATCAAACCTTCAGGTTAGGTACAGTCATGAGCAATATAATGTACCCACTTTAGGACTCTGTCGCACTAACATATTTGACATTTAGTGAGACTTACAGTTCAATTTGTCAAAAAAGTTAATGTGACATGGTACCAAAGTGTATACATATTAATGCTCGTGACCGTACGCGAACCAAAAGAGACTGCAAAATAGCGACAAAAGTTGCTCAGCCTACCCCTATAGGACGCGAGTCTACAGTGAATTGTTTTCGGATTCAACTTTTATAGTTGCGTGAAGCGGATGAACCATGATTAACTTTTTTGATAGGAAGTGACGAAAGTAATGAACTTTCGTGGCGGAAATTCTGAACAAAATGGCGGCGGGAGAGAAGTGAATCAATTGACTTTCTTACAGATGATTAATTGTTGAGTAATTATGATGTTCAATCTATATGCGGAGATGATTATACGAATGAGTGGTAGATAATTTATTTCCTGTTGGTGACATTTCCTATTTAACAGTGTTCGGCAGTGGTTGAGCGTTGGGCTCACGATCCGGAGGTCCTGGGTTCGATTCCCGGTGTCCCATACCACAAAAAATACTTTCTGGTCCCTAGTTTGGTAAGGAAATTACAGGCTGATCACCTGATTGTCCGAAAGTAAGATGATTCGTGCTTCGGAAGGCACGTTAAGCCGTTGGTCCCGGTTACTACTTACTGATGTAAGTAAGTAGTCGTTATATGAGCCATGTCAAGGGCCTTTGGCGGCTCAATAGTAACCCTGACACCAGGGTTGATGAGGTTGCTAATCCACCTCACAACCTAGAAGAGAAGAAATGGAGTAGCGTGGTGGAGTATGCTCCATACCCCCTCCGATTGATTGAAGGGAGGCCTGTTCCCAGCAGTGAGACATATTTAGGCTGTTTATAATATATTATGCTTACTTAAACCTTCGTCTATGATTCCAGTTGGTGTGGTGGTGCTGGGTGTTGCTGGTGGTGTCTGCTGAGGAGACTCCTCCTGGGCTGGTGGCCAAGGACAGCGAGCATGACCTGCAGGCTGAGGCTACGAACAACGGTAATTATGGCTTATAGAATAACACCACAGTACATTTTTTCTTATTTATTTTGTATGTTGTTAAGGTATCAAGCAGGTACTTCCAGGCAACTTTCCCCAAGAAAAATCAAGATGGCGCTACACAGTTTTAACGTGATAATCATCTATATACTTATTGAGGAGCTCGGTGGCGCAGCGGTAAACGCGCTCGGTCTGCGATTGTTGAAGCTAAGCAACTTTCGCAAAGGCCGGTCATAGGATGGGTAACCACAAAAAAAAAAGTTTTCATCTCGAGCTCCTCCGTGCTTCGGAAGGCACGTTAAGCCGTTGGTCCCGGTTGCATTAGCAGTCGTTAATAACCACCAATCCGCACTGGGCCCGCGTGGTGGTTTAAGGCCCGATCTCCCTATCCATCCATAGGGAAGGCCCGTGCCCCTGCAGTGGGGACGTTAATGGGCTGATGATGATGATACTTATTGCTCGGGACTTTGACGAAATAACCACGTCTTCTACTTTGCGACAATCATTTCTAATATTCTCTCGTGTGGGTTGAGAGGTGGTGTACCAACCTCATCAACCCTGGTGTCAGGGTCACTATTGAGCCGCCAAAGGCCCCTGACATGGCTCATGTAACGACTACTTACTTACATCAGTAGTAACCGGGACCAAAGGCTTAACGTGCCTTCCGAAGCACGGATCATCTTACTTCCGAACAATCAGGTGATCAGCCTGTAATGTTCTAACCAAACTACGGTAAAGTAATTTTTGTGATATTTCCCCACCGGGATTCGAACCCGGGACCTCCGGATCGTGAGCCTAATGCTCAATCACTGGACCACCGAGGCCGTTCATTCAATAATTTCTAATGAGGATAACACGCGCATCTTTTATCTTTGTTTTTGGGTATAACCCTAAGGTTGCCTGGCAGAAATTGCTGTTTAGCAATAAGGCCGCCTATTGTGCTTATGTTTTATTCGTATGTTTATGTCCTTTATATATGTTGTTGTGCAATAAAGTAGTATTGATTGATTGAAATGATGACCCTTGTTATTACACTCAGGCACAACACATCTTCCATCCATTATTATTCTGATCAAAATAAAGAGAAGCAATATAGGTAGCAACATCATTCTATACATAATGTGATCCAAATATCACGCAACAATTATATTTTATAAATGCCTCTGCCATTACAATGATGCTAATTCCTGTAAACACCATCTAATTTTATTTCAAGTTAAATCTGTCATTTTCTTATCCGCCGAAAAAGAAAGAGACGGGTAATCGACAAGCATAAAATTTATGGAGCACAAATCTACAACAGCCGTCTACAAATTTGGCATTGGCCAGTAACCCGAGAGAATTATGTTGACAGCACACGTCAAACGGTTTGCATACCAGCGAGATACCTTTTTAATTCGGCCGGGTTATTCATTCATTTACTCATTCTTCCCAAAATTAAGAGCTGTCAATCATCCGTCCCTTTCCTTTTCGGCGGATAAGAAAATGACAGATATAACTTAAAATAAAATTAGGTGTCTGCAGGAATCGGGACCATTATATTTATGAATATCATCATCATCAGCCCATTAACGTCCCCACTGCTGGGGCACGGGCCTTCCCTATGGATGGATAGGGAGATCGGGCCTTAAACCACCACGCGGGCCCAGTGCGGATTGATGGTTATTAACGACTGCTAATGCAGCCGGGACCAACGGCTTAACGTGCCTTCCGAAGCACGGAGGAGCTCGAGATGAAAACTTTTTTTTTGTGGTCACCCATCCTATGCGAAAGCATGGATGGCCTTTGCGAAAGTTGCTTTACTTCAACAATCGCAGACCGAGCGCGTTTACCGCTGCGCCACCGAGCTCTTCGATTTATGAATAATTATGTACTTATCTGAGTAATGAGAAAATAGGTAATTATCACGTTAAATCTGAACAGCGCCATCTGTATTATTTTTGGGGAAGGTTGCCTGGAAGGTCCCTCAGTGTTCTAAACTTTTGTACACTTAGATGGATATTCGGGTGTCACCCGAATAAGGGTGTCACCGGGGTCATATCGCCCCCAACGCACCCTGGTGACACCCCCACGGATGAGACAACCAGGTAGATAATCGCATGCATTCATATCTTCTACATAATCACTAATTTACCATTGTACCATCTTATCTGTGCATCCATGTATCTATTGTTTCTATATTTTATCATTATCATCATCAAAAAGAACAGGTACAGTGTGTGACTGAGACTGGCCACGGCCCATACAAAATTAACCCAGGTCCGGCGCGAATTAAACTTATCATTTTCGTAAAATTAGGTAAAGTTTAAAAAAAATATGTTTTAACTGGTAATAATGGATTTTAATATTTGTTCAATAAAAAAAAAACAATAAACAAAAAATAAACGAAAAACTAAAAATAAAATGTTGCGCCTTTACAAAAACCGCCTATTGTACTAATTCTATTTCTCTTTTGTTTTGTATTTTGTTTTTTCCTGTTTGTGCAATAAAGTATTTGTTATGTTATGTTATGTTATGTTAAAAACACTAGGCAAATTCAGTAAGTTCGCCATTTATTTCAGCGATGCGGATTTTTTCCATTTAATTTACTTACCTAATTTTACGAACATTATGAGATAAGTTTCTTTCGCGCCGGGCTTGGGGCAGAAATGACCAGTCTCCTTTAAAATATACATAAACATAAACAGCCTATATACGTCTCACTGCTGGACACTGGCCTCCCCTCAATCAACCGGAGGGGGTATGGAGCATACTTCACCACGCTGCTCTACTGCGAGTTGGTGGAGGCGTTTTGCGGCTAATAGCCAGGACCAACGGCTTAACGTGCCCACCGAAGCACGGAATCGTCTTACTTTTTCGGACAATCAGGTGATTCAAGCCTGAAAAGTCCTTACCAAACAAATGACAGTCTCACAAAGTAATTTCGACAATGTCCCCATCGGGAATCGAACCCGGACCTCCAGATCGTGAGCCTAACGCTCTAACCACTAGACCACGGAGGCTGCCTTTAAAATATAAAGAAGTTAATCTGAACATACTTTTTTCATTCGCCCCATCCTTTATACAAATAAATAAATACCTACTTAGTCTATTTTTTTTAAATTCCAGCACCCCAGGCCCAGAAGAGAGAGGCGGCCTTATCCAACTCTTACGGCGAGCCTCTTCCAGCCGACGCGTATGGACCGCCGAGGGATATACCCATTAGTAAGTTACTTACTTGTAAATGATTATCACGTGCTCAGCGGTAAGGAAACCCACATTCCCAAGAAATGCATTTTATAGAGGTATGTTACCTAACCTGTATTGGGCTGGTTTTCCCTTCGCGGGTTGGAAGGTCAGACAGGCAGTCGCTTCTGTAAAAAACCGGACTTGTCAAATCTTCAGGTTAGGTAAGCGGACCCTGTGAAAAACGGGATAATGCTAGGGAGACGGTTAAGTTACTTGTATGGTTAGCATACACTCATTTTGGAATACCCTTATTTCCTACAGCCTGTGCCCAGCAGTGGGACCAACGGCTTAACGTGCCCACCAAAGCACGGAATCATCTTACTTTTTCGGACAATCAGGTGATTCAAGCCTGAAAAGTCCTTACCAAACAAAGGACAGTCTCACAAAGTGATTTCGACAATGTCCCCATCGGGAATCGAACCCGGACCTCCAGATCGTGCGTGAGCCTAACGCTCTAACCACTAGACCATGGAGGCTGTTATGTATGTATGTAAGACTTATAATTTCTTTTTCTATCTCTTCCAGTCCCCGACGGCCAACCTGCTCCAGTATACGGCGTACCGGACAACAGCATCAACATCTTCCAACAGACTCCTCCTGGGGCGTACGGACCACCAGCCCCCGTGGTCTTCCCCTCTCAAACGTACCAGGGACCACCACCCCCACCGATATCCAAGCCTAAGCCCCTGTACGGACCTCCGAAGATCTATGGACCTCCAAAACCGGTTTACGGACCTCCAAAGTCTGTTTATGGGCCCCCCAAGAAAACTTACGGACCACCGAAGCAGAATCTTCCAAAGCCGACGTACGGAGCACCTTTTAAGCCGCCAAAGATAGTCTTTCCGAAAAATATTTATGGTGCACCAAAGCCGATTTACGGGCCACCTAAACCGATTTATGGTCCCCCTAAACTCAACTACGGACCACCTGTAAACGGACCTGCTATTCCACTTGATCTACCTCCAGTAAATCTTCCACCTAACTTCGCTATCAACAACAATATTGACTTGGGATTGAACCTACCAGCCCCTATTTACGGTACCCCTCTGCCAAATCTTCCGTTGGACTTAAAGCCTAACTTCCCGATCCCAGCTGATACGTACGGTCCGCCAGGGCATTCTTTAGGACCTATAGGTCCCGTGGGTCCTGAAGTGCTTCAGGGGATCAGCAACGTCCACTATGGTCCTCCACAACCGGATCCGAACCCTAGGCCTCCGCATCCAGGTATACCTGCACCACCAACACCTCCTCATGTCTTGTACGATGGTTGGAAGCCAATCCCTGGAGTATCGAAACCTCTAGTTGAAATCGAAGAGCATCATCATCACCAGCAAAATGTCCAAGACCAATATGGGCCTCCGCCACCCCCACCTCCAGAAATCCACATCAATTTGGATGGAAACTCCTTGCCAAATATTGATCAGCACCAACAATTCTCTGGAGCTCAGATCAACACTGGATACTCGAGTGTACATCAAGATGCTTTAGCTAATATTGACTTGAATGCAATCGTTGGCGGCGATTCGAACCATATCGACCAGTCTAAGACTGTCTTTGAGGCGCATTACACCGAGACTCAACATGGTGGTGACTTCGGTGGTACTCAACTTGGTGGAGATTTCGCTGGCTCAATCCACTCCGCGCCTTCAGGACCAGCGTTATCAGGTCCTGAGCCTTTGGACACTTATGGGGCTCCACCCGCGGAGTCCCTATCAAGCGGACCATACCCGGCTTCCATAAGACAGCAGGGCGCCAAAGGTCTGATTCCTCCATCAGGAATCTACGGAGTACCTCCTGGTAGCCAATACGGTGCACCACCCAGACCTCAACCGAACCTTCCAATTCCTTACGGATCCTTCTCTGGCGGTGGCCATTCTGGAGGAAACTCGCCAAGACATCCCATCAAATTCAGAGAGCCTGTACCTGATGGTCTGATTCAATCCGTCGGTCACATAACACATCATAAGGACCACCATGGCAATAACCATTTGTCTCAAGGCCCAGCTTACTTGCCTCCACCAATCCGCGAAGTAAAAGACGTCAATCAAGACCTTGGGAACCACGGACTGAGCAGCTTATCTCTATCCATAGAGCCTTCAAATCTCTACAGCCTGCCACATTCTGGTAACCCAATCACCTTCCAACAACAACAACAAAGTCATCATCATCAACAACCACAACAGCCTAACAATCTGTACGGTTCTCCTGTTGACTCCTATTCGGTGCCTCTGTTCACAGTGGGTGACCACACCGCTTCCGGATCAAACGTGAATGAAGTAAAAACCACCCTGGACGGATCAATTTTCGCCAATCTATCCAATCTGGAAGCTGCAGCGATTCTGAAACACTGTCCTTACCATGAAGCTATATTAAAAGCGGCGAAATTCGGTGACAAGATTCCTTCGGATTTAGCGTCCAGCTATGTCGCAAGTTTAAGCTCTTTAGGCTCGACTCTTTCTAAAAACCAGCAGACATTGATTTCACCACAAAATGATTTTAACAAACCAGCACCCGGGTCCCAATCCGTCTCCTACAGCACCAAGGACTTGTCAACAGCCTCACATACTTTAGTTCAGACTGTGGTAGCCAACGACATCAAAACAGAGAAGACAGAAAAGAACAGCGTCCAAAAAGGCAAGTCTATGAAAGACAAAGATGCTTACAAAGACGAAAGACTGCAGTTCGTTTCCAACCAAATTCAGCAGACGTCTGAGAAAATCAACAAACTAAGCGAGGAAGCGAAGCAGTTGCAACAAAAGATTGTTTCCACCAGTCAAAACATCAACCAAGTTAATGGACAACTAAGTAACTCGGCCGATATACCTATCAAAGGTAACCTAGGAAGTTACTCTCTGCAAATCCAAGCAGCTGATAGTCCTAACGGCAAGAACAACCCTACGATACCTCACGAGCAGTTACTCTCTGAAGGTTTACTGCAGAGCATTTTATCAGCCATTGAAGAACCTAGGCAAACCCAGGTCAAAGTCCAAAGTCAACCTGGACAAATATCCTTTAGCCAAGCCATGAACTATGCTAGCTTGGACACCGGAGGTCTCGTTTTACCAGCTGGATATGAACCTGTCGATCACACGAAGATCAAAGTCAATCAAAAGAGTCAACAGAATCAACAGTCACAACAGAATCAACAATCCCAACAAAGTCAACAACAGTATCAACAAAATCAACAGTATCAACAAAGCCAACAACCTCAACAACAGAATCAAAATCTACAAATCGACCAGGAAATCCAAAGCACAAATAAAGACATAAAGAAAATCTTACACAGTGAGATCATTCACAAACACCGTGGGGACATACCCTTCACAGAATGCGACTTGAAGAGCGAGAATTCAGTCAAACACAGTATCCGAGTGCCACCACCAAGTGTGGACAATATAAAACCAGTTGACGAAATCGACATGAACGATGTTGCGATATATTTCGATGAAAAAACAGAAGATAAGGAACCAGTAACCGAAATATCGGTTGCTACTAGCATAAGTGAAAACGTAGACGATTATAAGGATAAAGCGCCCGAATTTGGCGATAAAATAGCTAAGAAACAGTCCTGAGGATAGTCTAGTCTTAACCAGTGGGCCTTTCAGTACAAATATTTGAGTATTTCCTAAGAGGTTTAAGAATACAAATTTTGTTTACATACTTACACATAATTTTAAAGCACGAGTCAATGGCTGAATCCTCCATCTAAATACAAAGGAAAAAATCCTTAGAAGGAAACACGATCGAATTATAAGTAAGTAAGTAAAACAGTAGTTCACAAATATTTCCATCCTTTTCTGTCACTCAGAATAGTCATTTGTTAGAGTGAGATAAAATGACCGCACGCGGCGGAATCGACGCTCTTTAACTCGTTCTAGCAAATCGACGGGGAAGAAGCAAATACTCCTATCTTACACAGACCTAACTTTACAGGAGGAGGAAAAAACTGAATAACTTTTTTGTTAATAATTATAGCGCGACGTCATGTTCTGAAGGTAGTTTTGTTATTTCAAGAGACACTTTTTTAAACTAATATTATTTTTTTGTATATATAGAGGAATTAAAGTTAATGTAAGTTAGAGCCTATTGGTTTCTGTGTTGGGTCGAAAGTTTTGACGTTAGACGGTTTTTCCACTTGCAATTAATCCTTCAAATTCCTATTGTTTGACTTATTTCTCTTTGTAAACTATTCACTGTAGCTTCAAAAACCTATTAATAATTTAAAAAAAATAATAATAAGTATAAAACTAACGTAAATTATACATGATTTTGTAAGATAGGATGTATTGCTTTGAATGAATTTCAAATTATGTTCAAGTTAGGAGATATTATAAAGCAATGCCGCAACATTTAACTAGTAAATATTTAACTGTAAACTATTATAAAGCATGCAATATAATAACAAATAATCGTATTTTTTTTAAAAATACTGAAACGACAGCTTTTTTAAAGAAAGTGCTACGCTTAGCATTTTTCATGAAAATAAACTTTGATCTTAAACAAGGTTTAACAAATTATTTATTGATCATGATAAAGTAGGCACCTTCGTTTTTTAATTGGCATTTAAAAAAAAATATCAATATCGTACGAATTATATATTTATTAAGTCAATAATCAACTGAGATCAACAAGTAGGTACTTATTAAAATAATTATCAATAGCCCGGTCAATAAAGGGGTTGTAGAGTATGTGGGAGGAATCCTATGATTTTTCTTCAGGAATGTGTTCCGGAACACATTCCTGAATGTGTCCTTATTTATGGAGTTAACATAGTAAAAATTCCCACGTTAACATGGTGTCATTTCCGTAACTTAATGAACTTAATGTTTACCAAACCATACAAAAATATAAAATATCGATATTTTTGTATGGTATTGGTCGTTCGATTTACTTCTCACTTTTTATTCTAAATTCCTCTCCAAAATTAAAACTGTGGGAATTTTTTTGACAAAAAGATAATTATAAATAACCCAGTTATCCAATATCAAATAATTAACTTGTCAAACAATTTTTATTAATAACTGTCTTTAAAAAAATGTTTTGTGTTGCGGAATGGGTGTAGGTCAGAGATACCAATTTTGAGTTTTTCGCTGATATCTCAAAAACGATGCGTCCTAGAGAAAATAACTTTATATTAATTTAAAGAACATTCAATTGTCTACAAATTTGTTAATATAATATATTTTTGATATTTCGTCCGTTTTCGAGCTACACGCTTAGGAAAAAAATAATTTAATATTGAAAAGTGTCAGTGATCGAATCACCCCAAAAAGTAGATCTTGGGTCCATCATCTCTTATTTTTGAAACAAAGACACATTTCGTGCCATGCCCATTGCCCATCATCATCCATCGACCTCCATCATCTTCCATTAAACAAAAAGACTCATGCTTGATTCTGAAGATAGGAGCTATTATCGATTAAAACATGAGATAGGAGTTATTTATTTCTGTAGAAAGGAGATATTTTTACAAAAAATATTGCAACATATAAAATCTTTATTTTAAGAGCTATTTCTATTCATCGAAAATCACCGTAAAAGTAGGAAATATACAACGGAGATCTTGCCAGCCAACGTAAAATTTAATTTCGCAACGAACTACATCAAAAAGTCGATTTGCCTAAAAATGTAAGATAGGAGTATTTGCTTCTTCCCCGTCGAAATGGCGTTTCTGTTTGTGTGTATAATAACAAAGCAATTTGTGTTGCATAATTCCACAGTATCTTACCTTGAAAGACTTCTTTGTGAAGAATATAGTCAAAAACTGCCCACTGGTGCCATGTTGGTGTAGAAATGCCATCGTTAATCATTAAAAGGTGTGTACACGTCGAAAAATGCATGGACACCTTTTAAAACGAATTTAAATCTTAATCAGAGCCATCTATCGACAAATTTGGTGCACTCCCATAGTTCGTTAGATCTCCATAGTAGATCTTTCTGGAACTATCGGCATGGCTTCAAATTTTTACGTATTTTTATACCTTATTTAATGTAACTTACTTTAAATATTTATTCTGTTAACTTTAGGTTTAAGCTCTAACTTATTTAATTGAAAAATCTGTCGAAACTTATTGTGAAATTAAAGCTGAATAGTCTTTAGTGGTAAACACAGACACATTTCTCACAGGGTCCGCTTACCTAACCTGAAGATTTGACAGGTCCGGTTTTTACAGAAGCGACTGCCTGTCTGACCTTCCAACCTGGGAAAACCAGCCTAATACAGGTTAGGTCACATACCTCCGAAAATCCATTTCTCGGGAATGTGGGTTTCTTTACGATGTTTTTACACGAAGCTAAAATAAAGAGTCTATTTCTTAAGATCGTTTTACATACTCTAATTTTATGTACAATTCTGTGTTGAATGTTCCGTTTTGAGGAGGTACTTTGTTCATCTTGCGATGGATGTACCTCTGGCTACCCCAATTGGGATTTGTCGTGAGCTTATGTTATGTTTTGTTCTGTTTTCTTATTTATTTGGATGGAATGTATGTACAGTGTGGTACAAATTATTTATTACTATACATAGATTAAATTGTACAGTTTCATTTCGTTGTTTTATTTGATTTGGGGGCCCTAACATCTTCTTTATAAGAAAGCAAATAGAATTATGAGATTAAACTTACCTGTAAGTGAAGTTCTATCTCAATTATACGAAGCTCCTTGACCGAGAGGACTCCCTCCCTTAAATTTTAATATCCCGCCATAAAGTCTCCACAGGTGATGGAGTTGTCCGTGAAACATGCTTTTTTTTGGCGTCATGCGACTTGCATATTTGCCATTAATGTAGATTTTAATGTAGAGGATAAAAACTAAGGAAACGTTTATGGAGAAAGGAATTTGGATAGGTACGAAATTTTTGAAATAAAGGATCATAAGGTAAGGAATAAGTAATATCAATGCTTTAAACATAATGACATTAGTTGACAGGTGCGTTCAGGAAGCGCTAACGAATTTTTTTTTTAGCTTTGGATATGAGCTTTGAAAATTGTGACGATGCTGGAGCATAAGACGTAGACTACACTGTAAATCGTCTCGAACAAGAAGCGAGTATAATAGAAGAGAAAAAAGAAGGAACCCGTCCCTTTCTTCTTTTTTTTCTCTTTTGTTTTTTTTTTCTTCTCTTTACCGCCTGTAGGGCTCGAATAACAGATTTCCACTCCTCGCGATCTTTTGCAGCTCTTGAACTTGTTCCCATGACATGCCGAGCTTCGCCAGGTCTCTTTGGGTTGCCCCCTTTTGCGTTTTCCACGCGCACACCAGGTCAGAGCTCGTCGGGACGGGTGTTCCACAGATCTTCTAAGGACATGACCAATCCACCGTCATTTCTGTGTGCGGATATCAGCATACACAGTATTATAAAATACTTTTATAAAAATAGTTTGTTGGCTGTTGTCATTATTTTAGTTTTGCTTGCATTTATCTTTAACTGAAATTTTTTTGAAGGGAAGAGAGGAAGGGGTAGACCTAGGAGAACATTTATGAAACAAAAGAGAAGGTGCAGGTCGTGTCGTATCAGGAGGTGAAGGATTTGGCGGGAAGAAGAGAGGAATAGCGATTACTCCACCGACAAGAGCGCAGCTCTTAAATAAATAATAATAATAAAAGTTCTTTATTTACAGGCATGTAAACCCATTATTACAAAAATATTAGTAGAAAAAGGGTAAAGATAACAATAATAATATTAATATTAATAAGTTTGGGACTCCATAGGCCCGAGATACTTAAAACAACATACATTAATAATAACAAATTCAATGGACGTCCATACAAAAATAAAATAAAATTGCAATTACATCCAAGTCTTAAAAGTAACAGAAATAGCTTGAAAACAAGCTATTTCTTATTCCAGTCACGGTGCACGGAAATCCAATGGTTTAGGATGGGACTGTCCAGGCACTCACACAGGGTACAAAGAATCCCGTTACTGGACGCACGAAGACGACTCCAAAAGGCTGCAATGCGCGATCGTCTAATAGCAAAGAAGTCAGGAACCCCGGCCTCAGCAAACATGCTCGATGCGCTGCAGTATCTCGGCAACTTCATTAGAATACGGTATGCATCATTATACTGTACTCTAATAGTGCTCATCGCGCGCTTTGTGAAATTGGTCCAGAGCTGACATGTGTATAGGCATAGACAGTATGCCTATACACATGTCAGCTCTGTAAATAAAGAGAGAGATATATAAAAATAATTGTTCCTTGATATTTGTATCACATTATGTACAAAATTACATTGCTACCAATATTGTTTCTCTTTATTTTGATCAGATTAATACATACATACATACATAACTCACGCCTATTTCCCACCGGGTAAGTAGAGACTATAGAATTCCATTTGCTTCGATCCTGACACACTTCTCTTGCTTCCTCCACATTCATCAATCGCTTCATACACGCACGCCGGTTCAGAGTAGATCGTATTGAACCTTTTTAAGGACATCTCCAATTTGATCATCGTAAGTCCTTCTCGGTCTTCCTCTGCCAGCCCTACCATCAACTTTCGCTTTATATACCGCTTTTGCAATTCTATTATCCTTCATCCGCTCAACGTGTCCAAACCAACCTAACATTCCCTTCTCAATCCTAGTCACTATATCGTCTTTTACACCACATCTCTGTCTTATCACACTGTTTCTCACTCTATCACTCAACTTCACACTCAGATGCTACGCAAAGACCTCATTTCTCATCAGATTAATAATGGGTGGAAGATGTGTTGTGCCTGGGTGTAATAACAAGGGTCATCATTTATACCCAAAAATAAAGATAAAAGGTGCATATGTCTGTTATCCATGGAATTAGAAGGTTAAACGAAGGCAACTCTGTGCATCGCCATCTACATTTCTTTTGGGGAACTTAGCGTGGAAAATCCCTCATTGCTAGTTCAGGATAAAAAATAAAAGAAGAAAAGTATTTTTGTTTTTTTTTTTATTTTCCAAAAACTCCAATAACTATGATCACATTGAAAATACATTCTATATGTAGTTAACAAATGGGATATGATTAATAATTAACTTGATTATATCCGCTAATATTACGCTGAACTGAATCAAATAGTGTTTAGCATTTTGGTAGGAGAGTTGCCATAACCATTGCACCACGCCTGTATCCCTAAAGGGTTAGGCAGAAGTGTATAGTATACACAATTACACACCCATTCCTCAAAAAATTACGTTCTTTTTAAATCAAATCAATTTATTTGCGATAATACATAAAAATGGTAATTTACACTTGTCTTTGACAGTAATGTCATTAATCACCTTAAACGTGAATAAGTATTTGACAGCCAAGCAAAGTCCAGTCGAATTTTCTGGAAAAACAATTTTTTGTTTCGCGGCCATCTTGTTTTTCCGCCATTTTGTTTTTTATCACCGGCGATTGGATTTGTCAAAGATTTAAATATATTTTGCGGGAAAAAAATGATCCAGGTATAATAGTTGCGCCAGACCGTAGGGTGTCTCCCTGATGCGGAGCAGTTTTTCAAGATATGGAAGTTTTCCCATACTCACCGGGAGGTCCCGATCACACCCCCAATTTTGCTTGGCTGTCAAATACTTGTTATACCGAATGATAATGACAAAAAAATCTGAAAAGGAAATTCGCAAGAGAAGTTACAAGACAGTTTCACACATTGTAGTTTAGAAGGTGAATTTTTGAAAGTGCTTCTTTATTAGTCGGGGTAGCCGACTAGTCGCGAAAGCCGACTAATGGGCGAATACCATAGCTGGTCTTCTCGTCGTCTATCTGGTGTCAGGGTTATTATTGAGCCGCCAAAGGCCCCTGACATGGCTCATGTAACGATTACTCACTTACATCAGTAAGTAGCAACCGGGACCAACTGCTTAACGTGCCTTACGAAGCACGGATCATCTTACTTTCGGAAAATCAGGGGCCTGTTTAATAAAACTTACAATTGTAAATTACAATGACAATTTGATGTACATTGCGGAGTTATTGATCACAAATATTTTGCAGTTTCATATTAGCTACGTTATGAATACCAAATTGTCGTTGTAATTTACAATTGTAAGTTTTATGAAACAGGCCTCAGGTGATCAGCCTGTAATGTCCTAACCAAACTAGGGATCACAAAGTGATTTTTGTGATATGTCCCCACAAGGATTCGAACCCGGGACCTCCGGATGGTGAGCCCAACGCAATTTCTTCAATAATTCACCGTTCTATACATTTTTTTTTCTATTGCGAATTCCATTAAAATTCGTCATTAATTTATGTATGTACTTTTATCTGTTTCCTTTACAATTTTTCCTATCTTTTTTTTCTATTATGTACGATTTAAAAAAAAACAACCTAGACATTCAATTCCTACTGAGTTGACTGGCCTAACAAGTGTACTAGATTAACTGAACTAAAGGCAGTAAGTTCGATTCCAATCTTATATAATATTTTTTTTTATAAAAAAAAATATAAAAAGGGAAACAGGTGCGAACTTATGTAGTTTTTTTTTTCAAATAAAAAAGCAAGCAATATAGGGAAGTACAAAAGACTTACATCGTTTATAAGTTTCCCGGCGGGGACGCGGTTGTGTGCAATTGCGTTCCCGTATCCCCGCCACAGGGCGGCAAGGAGGAACACCGTTGGGTTTTAGTGGGTATACCGGGTGGCGACACCCGGGGAGTCCCACATAACCACGTCGCCCCGGCGTGGTATGCGTAATGCATTTCCCAACGTTAAAAAATAAAATAAAAAAATAGTGTTTATAAGTTTGAATTCATGTTTGGTAAATTGATATCGCGTGGTTTTCAGGATTTGTGCCCGGTTAATGGCAATAGGCTCGCCCTCTATTACATGGGACTTAACCATGGCGAGGAGTCTAATTTTCTATTATATCTCTGCCTACCCTTTCATACTTAAAGCACATAATAACGGGTTCTTACCGCGTTTAAATGGGGATATGAGACTCCCGATATTTCGACACTGTTGCAAGTGCCATGATCACGGGATGACTGATGAGATTGGAGTGGAGTAGGTAGATCCAAAAACATAAACAAGCGGCAGAGAAAGAGGGTAGACAGATATGTCTGCCCGTAGAAAATTATGGATCTACCTACTCCACTCCAATCTCATCAGTCATCCCGTGATCATGGCACTTGCAACAGTGTCGAAATATCGGGAGTCTCATATCCCCATTTAAACGCGGTAAGAACCCGTTATTATGTGCTTTAATTATGACAATAACCGCGTAAACCTAAAACAATGTACCCTTTCATACGTCAGTTAAACAGGGTAGTTAGTGACATCGTAACGAAAACTTTGAAAGACGACCCTTTTTTTTTGACGTGACTCATTGTAGATTTGCCGCAGATGGCATTAACTACTTGGCCGGACAAATGGGGTGCGCTGAAGGCTCTCACTCGGTACAACGTTTAAGACAACAGGCCTAAGGGTGCCTAGTTGGGCGCGAACCTCGGCTCAGGGCGTCGTCTGAGAGGAAAAATATTTGAAAGAATTAATCGACCCTAGTGGGTCGATAGCGATAAGCGCTGAATGAGGGAAGTCGTCGACAACGCCGGCGGGGTCGGTATCGGGGTCCTGAAGTGGTTGGTGTCGCGAGCTGATTGGCTGCCTCTATGGCTAGAGTAATTGGGTCGTCGGGATCGTATATTACGTCCTTCGGACACCGATAGTTTTCAGTACCGTCCCTAAGCGGGATGTATTCGGAAGCCGCAACTACCAGGAGATTTGGGGAGGGACGATCCAGACCACGATTCTGTGTTGATATCAAATGAAAATAATTACAAAAAAAAAAACACCAATGTTATCATGAATTTTTCGACAGGAAATTCCACTTGATATCAACTCAGAATCATGGTCTGAATCATACCCCTCAGCATTCGTTACGGTGTCACTAACACCCATACGTACTTGTATGTATGAGTTTGCCTGTATTACTTATTAGTTTCATATGCAGTTCAAAAGATAAAGTATTTTGATGCGATTACCGCTTGAAATTGTAGTTAAAACTTTGAGCAGCAAATGAAATATGAACAAAAATCGCATTAAATTAACAATCAGAATCGAACCCACTACTTAGCAATAGTGAAGAGAGCTAACACCAAATCTAAACATATACATTAATAATATAAATTATAAATAAATTATTACGATCAGAGGATCAAAAAGGCCATATTGAGCATTTCATCTAAAGAGTTTTATTAGTCATGATAATTGAAAGATATTTACGTATTAAAGAATTTTGTATTTATCATCGTGCATGTATTTATTGATAAGTCTCGCCTTATGGTTGTCTGGAAGGAATCGCTTAAAACGATAAGGCCGCCATTTGTCGTGTACCCAAGGGTGGTATTAATAAACGAATCTCAGCTGAGACCCTCAAGAATCACCTTGCGCATCAGCTCAAGTCCCTGTTTTATATAAGAACTGTCACATTAAGGGGATGGACAGTTTGTTTTAAGCCAAAAATTATTATTTTAGTTTAAGTTGCTTTTAGTTTGTGTAAAAGTCACTACGGAGTGACTTCTTCGATTCTACAACTTACACAATGCCACTCCACAATACATACATAATGTCACTCCGTAGTGACATTATCTTTTTGTAAGATAAAACTCCTTAAATAAAGAAAAAAAACTGTCACATTGACATGATCTTGAGGGCAGTCTCGAAGCTGAGATTGGTTTATTAATACCACCTTAAATCTCTTTTGTAACTATTTTTTTTAAATGCAATAAAGTATATTTGAATTTGATAGCTCTCGAAGACGCAATACCCAATTTGGCCTGTTCAGACCTCTAATATAAAGTTTCTTATTGAATTGTTTATTATATAATGGATGTTCTGACACACAGGCGGTTTCGTAACAACGGAAAACTGGCCAAGCACGAGTCGGACTCGGCGTTTCAGGGTCCAGAGTTGAGAAGATTTTTATTGCTAAATTTGACTACATTTTCGCTTTATTTTAAAGACATCAGTATTTTAAGACAGATATTTTTTAAGATTCAGAAATAATAAAAAAAACTTTATTTTCAAAATCTTTTTTTTTACCCGAAACCCCAAAGCGCTAGTAGCCAAAACAGATACATAATTGTTTTTATTAACTACATTAAGATTACAATATACAACATTTTAATTTGAAAAATATATATAGAAAAAAAAACTATATTTTGCTATTTATATTTTTATAGAGTATTTAATCAATACTTACATTTAAAAGAATATTTTTCTTAATATTGAACTTACATTATCTACAACTTTCAATAATAAATGCAGTTTTTTTTACCCTACATGGAGCAGCGTGGTGGAGTATGCTCCATACCCCCTCCGGTTGATTGAGGGGAGGCCTGTGCCCAGAAGTGGGACGTATATAGGCTGTTTACGTTATCAATCTAAACAGCAATTATTTGATCCTTAGCGTCAAATATAATTATTTTAACATCTATATGACGTCCAATTTACATAAATATTTTTAGTTATAAATGCAGCATGTTAGTGACTCCGTAACGAATACTCAGGGGGATGATTCAGCTCAAAATTCTGAGTTAATATCGAGTGGAATTTCCACCAAAACTCATGTTTTTTTATGTGTTATTTTATTCTTTTGCAATGGAAAATTCCACTTGATATCAACTCAAGAGTCATGAGCTGAATCATCCCCCTGAGTATTCGTTACGGTGTCATAGTTTTTGGTTATACATATAGTGTATACAGGGTGTTAGTGACATCGTAACGAAAACTTTGAAGCATGATTCAGATCATGATTCTGAGTTGATACCAAGTGTAATTTACACATGGACAGGAAATTCCTCTTGATATCAACTCAGAACCGTGGTCTGAATCATCCCCTTCAGTATTCGTTACGATGTCACTAACAGCTTGTATATTATAGCATCTATCTCAGTATTTACAAATGAAATATCTCACTAGGACATGGTCACGCCACGAACAAAATGTGTGCAGGGGATTAAAATGGCCACATCGAAGCAATTCATCTAAGAAAGCAATATTGCTGTTTGACATTTGTTTGCATTGCGCACTTACTTTTATACGCGCAAATGTCAAATTGCAACATTGCTCTCTTAGATGGATTGCTTCGATGTGGCCATTTTAAGCCCGTCTGATGGGAGAAATAGGTGGATTTTTTCCTCGCACACCGCTTAGCTTTCTCGCACAGCTCTGGTGGAAAAGCAACCTTAGATCATCTTGCAAAGGACCGAGCTTGTGTATATTTGTGACCTCACTTTATCGAATTGTTTTAAGGTCCTTGTCAGATAACTCTCTGAAAAGGCGCTGATAGCATCCAGCCTCATACCATACATTAACATTATTTTACATTTATTGTGACTACTAACCTATCACATTGATGAGAGAGACATTAAAGCTCGAAGAACAAAACATCTTACACGAAATTTGAAAAAAAAATAAAATAAAAAAAAATTAGTACGAATTTTTTTTTTAACTAACGATAAAATGCAGTCTTAAATTATTTGGCTGGGAAGTGGACTTCTCTCGTGGTCTGTGACTATGTAAACTTACATTTATCATGCTGATGTACTAGATTCCGTACACAAATGATTATCACGTGCTCAGCGGTGAAGGAAACCCACATGCCCGAGAAATACGTTTCGGAGGTATGTGACCTAACGTGTTCCGGCCAAGTAGTTAATGCCATCTGCGGCAAATCTACAATAAGTCACGTCAAAAGAAAAAAAAAAAACCTAACGTGTGAGGATGCCCTGCCGCCAAGGTATAATTTCGGGGTACCGAACAGAGCATAGTACCCCGCTAGCCTCAAGTTGGCAGTGTGACTAGGGATCGACGTTCCGACGGTGTTATGTTGGAAGTTGTATATATGCGTCTTGCTGTGTAAACTTCGATATCGCGTTTCACGACTGCTTGAAGACTGCATTATTGGATGTGGCGCCATCTGTTGCATGTGGGCTGAACTAGCTGGCCATCTAGTTGGGTCCATTTCGACGTGACATATTGTAGATTTGCCGCAGATGGCATTAACTACTTGGCCGGACAAATGGGGAGCGTTGAAGGCTCTCACCCGGTACAACGTTTAAGACTAGTTGGGTCCACCACACCTGTATTGAGCAGACAGGCAGTCGCTGATGTAAAAAACAGGACCTGTCAATTCTTCAGGGTTAGGGTTAGGTTAGGTTAGGGGACCCAGTGAGAACGGGATAACGCTAGGGAGATAATGTTGCCATTTATAATCAGAATCATTTATTCAACGTAATTTCGTAAATTCAAGAGATGACTTTCTTACTAATTGCATATCGAGGGTTAAAAGGCAAATGGGTTTAAGCGACATTTTGTGAACTTTACAGGAGAGCCATTTAAAGTTTTATTTTTTCGAAAAAAAAATCATATAAAAAAAACTACTGAATCAAAAGTGTTCAAAATATAACATATTATGTTACATGGTCTCTGAGAAAAAAAAAATCCTAAAAAATAAAATAAAAAAATTGTGCATTATTTGTGCTCTAAAGTACATTTTGTGACTTTTTTGAGATTATCACCATTGCTGTTAAGCAGATCTTTGTTTTAATTTAATAATAATTAGAATAATTGTCGAAAAAAAAATTGTTACTGATATATTCTGTACAGATTTTTTTTTTTTTAATAAAAATTATATGTAAATCCTACTCAATATCGTATATGGATCACAACATGATATTTAGATTTTATTTAACATATCATGTAATTATTAATCCATACATACATAACCTCACACCTATTCCCAACCGGGGTAAGCAGAGACTATAGACAAATTAACTCCATAGTCTGCTTACCCCGGTAGGAAATAGGCGTGAGTTTATCTATGTCAAATAGGTCAGGATCAAAACATAAAAAAAGGATATAAGCCAAAAACTACATTACGTACCTAGGTAGATGCGATCACGAGCATTACCATGTATATACTTTGGTACCATGTCACATTAACTTTTTTGACAAATTGAACTGTAAGTCTCACTAAATGTCAAATGTGTTAGTGCGACAGAGTCCTAAAGTGGGTACATTATATTGCTTATGACTGTACATACAATATCAAATATATATATATATTAAATAATAATTTATTATGATTATTATTATTTTACACAATAACGTCAAAGTATTGTCTATGTCTAAAACAACTAAGTTTTTTTTATTATTTTTTTACTATTTACATTATTACAAGAATTAATAAAACTCAAAATTTAAAGGAAAATGTAATAATAACATATAACAGGTGTTAGTGACACCGTAACGAATACTGAGGGGGACGATACAGCTCGTGATTCTGAGTCGAATTTTTGATCAAGTGGTATGTGGATTTCAACTGTTTTAAGACAGTAGTTAAACAAAAACTTTACAAAAAGGTTATTATAAAGTTAGTGATTATTTAGAAGATATGAATGCATGGGATTAACTGTCTGAGAACTGATATTAAGCAGCTAAATTACTCAATTGACAACATTTCAAATTTTTAAGCCGTGGTTTTTTTGTGCTATTTCGAAAGTAATTGTTTAAATAGAAGACACGTATTTTTTCTTTTCAAGATTTTTCCACTAGAAGTTACAAAAAATATTTTTTGAAAATTTGATTCTGCCATTGATAGAATGAAGGCAGTATAATGTAATGTACCTTTGCATGCGTATTTAAAACAAGTCGCAAACAAAGTGTCATGTTATGTATGACATTTACTTTTTTTATAATTTTTATGTAAAGGTCTGAACTTATTATGCCTTCCTCTTCTGACCTCGTGGATTTTTCAATATATTTCTATTATTACTGAATTAAAAAATCTGAAAAAATGTGTTTTGTGTAAATCATAGAAATATCTCGAAATGGTTTTCGATTTAAGGCACCTTAGTAAAAATGAAATGTTGTCAATTGTATACCAATATTTTATGTTTATTTTTATTTTTTTTAAAGAACGTCTAGGGCCCTGTGCCGAGGTTTTTCTTGCAGCTGCATTTCCCCGGCTATACAGGTTGTGAGAAGCTGCAGTAGTTTTAGGCGGATGAGACGTTCGTTATGTAAAAATTGACGATTCAAAGTGTAACTATGTTACCTACTGAATTTATTTATTTGTTTATTTTATCGTTTTATATGCATTGTTTTGTAAGTATTATGGTATTTCTTTCATGTATTTGTAGATACACTGCACACACACACGCTTTTAATATATGTTTTTGTAAACTACTTTGTTTTCATAGTATAAGTAAATATTATTATATATTCATTCAAGTTGTATTTGTGGGAGACACGGCTTCCGTGGCTCACTTAGCAGGGTCCACAGAATACCAGCGTCGTGGCTCGCGCCGCGGCTTATGCTGAGTGAGGCCCTTTTATAAAGGACACCACCACCATCGTTGACCAGTCCATACACTCAATTATTTGTATTTCTCGTGTATTTTGTTTTTATTATGTGTTTTGTTTGATTGTAAGTTGTGTGTTACTCCGTGTTTTAAATTATATATTTGTTATTTGTTTTGTATTTGTTACTGTGGTGTCCCTTTATAATAAACGTTTCTTTCTTTCTTTCTTTCGAATAAAGATATTTTTGAATTTGATTTTTTTTGTGTGGCAAACTTATGAAAATACATACACACTCCATTCATCATACTAATAAATTTTCGCATGCTTTTATTTAGCAGATCATGTGATACTTACAACATAAAACCTACCAACTGTTTACGAAACCATGAATCTTCTTTTCCTCTATCGTGTGGGTTGTGAGGTGGATTACCAACCTCATCATCCCTGGTGTCAGGGTTGATGAGGATGGAAATTGGTCGTAACAGTCATGTGGCAGTGGTGGACGTCCTCAATAAATTGTTAATCTTAATTTATGTAAATGCTTTTGTAACCTTCACTGTTTTGGGGATAAAGTTATTCTATTCTATAAAATATTAGTGTTTATTTAAATTATCTACAGTTCCTGTATGGAATTGCGACGGAAAATTCCACTTGATATCAACTCAGAATCATGAGCAGAATCATCCCCCTGAGTATTCGGTACGGTGTCACTAACACAAATAAATTTATAATACAGGGTGTTAGTGACGTCGTAACGAATACTGAGGGGGATGATTCAGATCATGATTCTGAGCTGATATCAAGTGGAATTTTCCGTCGCAAAATTCATGATTTTTATTTTAGTTTTTTTAAATTATTTTCCGTACTATAGGACGGAAAATTCCACTTGATGTCAACTCAGAATCATGGTCTCAATCATCCCCCTCAGTATTCGTTACGATGTCACTAACACCCTGTATATTTTTGGGCAGTTTATCTCATCGAACAGTCTTTTTTTTTGGATCTAAAGAAATAACTTTGGTTTAGAATGAGAATTAGTGTTGCTAATATTACTTTGAGGAGCTTGGTGGCGCAGCGGTAAACGCGCTCGGTCTGCGATTGTTGAAGTTAAGCAACTTTCGCATAGGCTTTTTTTTGACGTGACTTATTGTACATTTGACGCAGATGGCATTAACTACTTGGCCGGACAAATGGGGAGCGCTGAAGGCTCTCACCCGGTACAACGTTTAAGACAACATGCCTGAGGGTGCCCAGTTCCTCTAAAAAAGCAATATTGCTATTAAACATTTGTTTGCATTGCGCAATTACTTTTACATGCGCAAATGTCAAATTGCAGTATGCTTTCTTAGATGAATTGCTTCGATGTGGCCATTTTAACCCCGCAGATTGCCTTTGTGTTAACCTAACATTTACTTATTGTATACTTCTAACAGCCTCCGTGGTCTAGTGGTTACAGCCTACGCTCAGTATATGGGGGTCCGGGTTCGGTTCCCGTCATTCGAAATCACTTAGTTTGGCAAGGACTTTGCAGGCTTGTATCACCTGGTTGTCCGGGAAAAAAGTAAAAACACCTCCGCAGTGGAGCAGCGTGGTGGAGTATGCTCCATATCTCCTCCGGTTGATTGAGGGGAGGCCTGTGCCCAGCAGTGGGACGTATATAGGCTGTTTATGTATGTACGGACACGAGTACTAATATTTATAAACTTTGAAACCACGCAGGCGACAATAACTGATATATTTTTTTAATACCGTTATTTATATCCGCAAACCGTTTTTACCGATTTCTTTTTGCCTCGTTTCAACATTAGCAACATAACATTTCTCAAAATTTTAACGACTTACCTAAAATTAACACTGAAAGTACCAAACCGGTTTTGACCTTACAACAATCGGTATTTTACCGGTATTTTTACCGGTTATTTTTTTTTCTTTTCTTCATTCCCAAAGCTGTAGCAGCCGTCGTGCCCAGTGTTTGGCCCACTGTTGGGCAATCTTCCCACTACACATAGAATCTAACCGACATGACAATGATTGTTAGTTAGTAGACATCTCCTTGCGGGCCGTGAATGAGACTATGGACCGGATGCCTTTCACTGATGTCTGAAAGAGAAAGCAATATAGTGTTAGATAAGGAAAGAACATTTTGGTACCGATGTATTTTTGAATGCTTCGTTTTCGATTCGCTGGCGAAAGTATACAGGGTGTCCATCATCACCAGTCCATTAACGTCCCCACTGCTGGGGCACGGGCCTTCCCTATGGATGGATAGGGAGATCGGGCCTTAAACCACCACGCGGGCCCAGTGCGGATTGATGGTTATTAACGACTGCTAATGCAGCCGGGACCAACGGCTTAACGTGCACGAAGCACGGAGGAGCTCGAGATGAAAACTTTTTCTGTGGTCACCCATCCTATGACCGGCGTTTGCGAAAGTTGCTTAACTTCAACAATCGCAGACCGAGCGCGTTTACCGCTGCGCCACCGAGCTCCTCAAGTCCTCCTCCTTTTTGTAATTATTTCTTTTTATTTTGGTGCAATAACGTGTATTTGTATTGTATTGTATTGTATTGTGTGTGTAGTTAGTTCACCTAGCCATGGATGTACCTCTGACTACCCCAATTGGGATATAGTCGTGGGCTTGTGTTACTTTACCTTTTTCTTGGATCCGTTGAGGTAGTCCTTGTACATCTCAGACCTCAGGTACCGCGAGTAGCTATCCGACTTCATCAGATGGTACACATGCGCCTGAAACAAATTAATGAGCAATTCATATTAATATTGGTGCCTAATTCCTGTAAACAACATCTACTCCACACCACAAAAAAAAAGTTTTCATCTCGAGCTCCTCCGTGCTTCGGAAGGCACGTTAAGCCGTTGGTCCCGGCTGCATTAGCAGTCGTTAATAACCATCAATCCGCACTGGGCCCGCGTGATGGTTTAAGGCCCGATCTCCCTATCCATCCATAGGGAAGGCCCGTGCCCCAGCAGTGGGGACGTTAATGGACTGGTGATGATGATGATGACCATCTACTCAGGTGTCACAGAATACCAGCGTCGCGGCATAAGCTGAGTGCGGACCTTTATACGGGACACCATCCACTACACATGGGTAAGCCGACATGACGTCACATTTAATTTAGGTATAAGTTTCTGTGTTCGTTTTCCATGTTTCTATATAGAAAATATTTCGTGTGTGCGTTTGACTTCTGATGTAATGTCATTATAATGTATATATATGTAATCCGTGTCTGTGGTGTCCTAAATAATAAACGTTTCTTTCTTTTTAATTTTATTTCAAGTTATATCTGTCATTTTCTTATCCGCCGAAAAGGAAACAATAATTTTTTTTATTAATCCTTCCTATTTAAACAAAGTGATTTTTGTGATATATCCCCATTGGGCTAATAGCCGGGACCACCGGCTTAACGTGCCCTCCGAAGCACGGAATCATCTTACTTTTTTCGGACAATCAGGTGATTCAAGCCTGAATAGTCCTTACCAAACAAAGGACACTTCACTTTGTGAGAACAAAGTGATGAAAGTGAAGTCTCGTAAAAACACCTCCACCAACCCGCATTGGAGCAGCGTGGTGGAGTATGCTCCATACCCCCTCCGGTTGATTGAGGGGAGGCCTGTGCCCAGCAGTGGGACGTGTATAGGCTGTTTATGTATGTTATGTACGTCCCCATTGGGATTCGAACCCAGGGCCTCCGGATCGTGAGTCCAACGCTCAACCACTGGACCACAGAGGCCGTTAACCCAATTATTCTGTTGGATGTTGCCAACAATTATAGTTACCTGCGCTTGATCGAAGCAGTATCGGTCCGCGGTGCCGGAATCCACCTTCGCACGAGTCAGCTCCCTGCATAAAACAAATTATACATTTGTAACAACAACGGTGCTAATTCCTGTAAATACCATCTAATTTTATTTTAAGTTATATCTGTCATTTTCTTATCCGCCGAAAAGGAAAGGGACGGGTAATCGACAAGCATAAAATTTATGGAACACACGTCAATTTTAAGCACAAATCTAAACCAACATACATACATACATACATAAACTCACGCCCGTTATCCCTAATGGGGTGGGCAGAGCCACAAGTAATCAAAGAAAACTTGCAGCCACTGTTGAACCAACCAACCAACCGTCCAAAAATTTTACATCAGTCAATAACCCGACACATTCATTTACTCATTCTTCCTAAAATTAAGAGCTGTGAATCATCCGTCCCTTTCCTTTTCGACGGATATAAAAATGACGGATATAACTTAAAATAAAATTAGGCGGTGTTTGCAGGAATCGGGGCCTCTAGCATTAAAATAATATTCATAAAATAATATTTTTATTACCCGGAGGTCCCGGGTTCGATTCCCGGGACATATCACAAAAATTACTTTGTGGTCCCTAGTTTGGTTAGGTCCCTAGTTTGGTTAGGTCCCTAGTTTGGTTAGGACATTACAGGCTGATCACCTGTTTGTCTTCTATCGTGTGGGTTGTGAGGTGGATTACCAACCTCATCAACCCATCAAACCTGATTATCCGAGAGTAAGATGATCCGTGCTTCGGAAGGCACGTTAAGCCGTTGGTCCCGGTTGCTACTTACTGACGTAAGTAGTCGTTACATGAGCCATGTCATGCCTTTGGCGGGTCAATAGTAACCCTGACACCAGGGTTGATGAGGTTGGTAATCCACCTCACAACCCACACTATAGAAGACAATCAGGTGATCAGCCTGTAATGTCCTAAGAACAGAAGGGGAACGCCTGGAACGGCCATCATTGAAAATAATTCAAAAAAGACTTGATATTAACTCAGAATCAGGAGGGTATTAGCTGAATCATCCACCTTTGTAATCGGTACGGAATCACCCCTTGTATGGAATGCCTTCTGATGCGTCGTATCTGCCCACCCTTATAAGGGTCGCGGGCGTGGTGTTACCTGCTGGCGGCGTCAATGTTGACGGGAGACACGGCGTCCGAAGCGAGGAACTCCTTCCATATCTCCTTGGCTCGAGCGGCGACCCGTTGCACTGGCAGAGCTTTGAACTCCTGAACCGCCAGGTAGAACCTGGAAGAGAATAGAATACAATAAAATGGCACGATCCGGAGGTCCCGGGTTCGAATCCCGGTGGGGACATAATACAAAAATCACTTTGTGATCCCTAGTTTGGTTAGGACATTACAGGCTGATCATCTGATTGTCCGAATGTAAGATGATCCGTGCTTCGGAAGGCACGTTAAGCCCCGGTTAGCGTTGGTCCCGGTTACTACTTACCGATGTAAGTAATTAGTCGTTACGTGAGTCGTGTCAGGTCTTTGGCGGCTCAATAGTAACCCTGACACCAGGGTTGATGAGGTTGGTACTCCACCTCACTCACAACCCACACGAGAGAAGAAGACAGACAACTTACATTATATTTGTTGGCGTCAGATCTGGCAACCCCCGTTGCCTAGGTATTGTTGATTGTATGGCGCTTAGCAACGGGGGTGTAAGTTAGGTTTTTTACATTATTATAATTTTGTGATCTTTTACTCTTTATTATACATTAATACTGAGTTGGTCATCTTTCATTTCGCTCGCTAATAATATTAATATTAACAATGGTGCTAATTCCTGTAAGCACCATCTAATTTTATTTTATATCTGTCATTTTCTTATCCCCCGAAAAGGAATGGGACGGGTAATCGACAGGCATAAAATTTATGGAACACACGTCAATTTAAAAATCACACACAAATCTAAAATAAAAATTAAAAATTAATTATAATTTTTTTCTTTATAATTATTTTGAATTTATCACAAATCTAAAATAACCCTATTTTTTGCATTGGCTAATAACCCGACAGAATTAAGTTGACAGCACACGACAAACGGTTTGCATACCAGCGAGATACCTTTTTGATTCGCCCGGGTTATTCATTCATTTACTCATTTTTCCTAAAATTAACAGTTGTCAATCATCCGTCCCTTTCCTTTTCGGCGGATAAGAAAATGACGGGTATAACTTAAAGTAAAATTAGGAGGTGTCTGCAGGAATCGGGGCCAATTTATGACTAGAAGCTAACACTGCCCTGGGAAATGGGATTGACTCAGCATATTGTTGCTAAGAGTATGGTACGAGTACCCACTCTCACCAACACTGATATTCTGCCAGTGCCCAAGTTACGCTTATCTTATGGGGACTAAGGACACTAAAGGAAGGGGAATGGAGACTATGGACCAAAGAAAAGGGTTTGGGGACTAAGGACTAAAGAAAGGGGACCATGGGCTAAGGAAAGGGAAATGGGGACTAAGGACTAAATAAAGGGGGCTAGGGATTATGGACTAAAGAAAGGGGAAGGGGGACTAAGGACTAAAGGAAGGGGAATGGGATCTAAGGACTAAAAAAGGGTAGGGGAAAAGGGACTAAAGAAAGCGGACTATGGGGGTAAGGAAATGGTAATGGGACTAAGAACTAAAGAAAGGGGACTAGGGACTAAAGAAAGCGGACTATGGGCTAAGGAAAGGGAAATGGGGACTAAGGACTAAATAAAGGGGACTAGGGATTATGGACTAAAGAAAGGGGAAGGGGGACTAAGGACTAAAGGAAGGGGAATGGGATCTAATGACTAAAGAAGGGTAGGGGACTAGGGACTAAAGAAAGCGGAATATGGGGGTAAGGAAATGGTAATGGGGACTAAGAACTAAAGAAAGGGGATTAGGGACTAAAGAAAGCGGACTATGGGCTAAGGAAAGGGAAATGGGGACTAAGGACTAAAGAAAGAGATATGGGGAGTAGAGAAAGGGGAATGAGGACTGAATACGATTACTTACGAGAGGTTCTCCCCGCTGAACTCCTTGTTGAGGAACTTGGCGAAGTGCTGCCGGCCGGCCGCGTCCTGCAGCAGCTCGCGCAGCCCGAACGACCAGCGGCGCACGCGCCGCAGCGGCAGCGGGTCTTTACTGCGGGGGGAAAGTTCCTTAGATATTGTGGAGAATATATTTTTATGACCCAGTCTTGTTCCCCATTAATTTATTTTTTTACTCTGTCATCAGCCTACAGCCTAAATCATCATCATTAATTTAAAAGCCACGCTCTTGTCTATTATTCTCCATTCCTGTCTATCAACGGTCAATTCTTTAACTTCCTTATAAGACACGACGTTTACCTTCTGAACCATCTGTTCCATGTAAGCTCTTCTTGGTCAAAAATCTACACAACTTCCCAACCATAACAGCTTAATATAACGCTAACCTTTGCTTCTCCTGGTCCCACAGCTCAGTGGTATCGCTGATCCACGGATTGGGCCACTCCGGCGGGGTCAGGAACGCGTCGTATTCCGCGTACTGCTCGCAGTAAGCTATGAACCTGAAACAAATAGGCATAGCACATAAGGGTCGTTCTTCTTTTTTATCGACAATAAAAAGACATTTTCTCGATTTATCGGATTTAACATCTTTAAAATTATAACGGCAATAAATATTTTAAAACATCATATAAAGATGTGTCTGTAGAGGACTATTTAGTGGTTCTCTTTATCTTGGTAACATACTTTTCTTTGCAGGCGCATTCCAAAAAATATTGTGACAGAGTGGCCCTTTTCATCGGAGACAGCATTTCAATTTACCACTCTGTCACATAATTTTGTGAAAAACGATCAAGCTACGTTAATAACTAATTGAGGAACCGATTAGTATTTTGCTTGTATTTTGAGTATAATAAGATAACTATATTTTTGGACAATCAAAACATGAAATAAAATTCTAAAACATAACTTATCAGAAGCAGAACGAAGGACAGATCATTGTCGATAAAAAAGAAGAACAACCCATAAACAGCCTGTCACAGTTTGTTGAATAAACATTTTCTCTCTCTCTCCCACACTCACATCTCGTGCACCTTGCTGACCCGCACGTTCCGCCGCTCCAGCCGCGCCCGCAGCATGGCCAGCTGGCGCCGCGCCGCCTCCAGCTGCTGCGCCCGCGCCGGGGGCTCCGCAGGGGGGGGCGCGCCTGAGGGGCCAAGGGCGGGGGTACATTAACACGTTGAACGCTATAACGGACACCATATGCCCGCCGATGGACTTACCCCTGGGGCCACGCCAAAAATGTGAAAATTGTCCAAATATCGTAGAGACTTTTATGTGAATATTGTCTGGAAATAACTAAAAAATAATAGTCCGCTTAAGGAAAACACGATTTACTTACTCATTATTTTCCGAAATGTCAAACACCAATGTCTACCATTTGACATTTGTGCCGCAACTAACCCGGCTAGACCATGAATTTTAGTCTGGCGTGGCGTGGCGTGGCGTGGCGTGGCGTGTTAACTAGTTACTGTTTACAACTACGCTAGTTTCTAACCAGTCAAATCAGTTGCTTTTTACGAACGGCCTCCGTGGTCCAGTGGTTGAGGCCCCGGGTTCAAATCCCGGTGGGGACATATCACAAAAATCACTTTGTGATCCCTAGTTTGGTTAGGACATTGCAGGCTGATCACCTGATTGTTCGACAGTAAGATGATCCGTGCTTCGGAAGGCACGTTAAGCCGGTTACAACTTACTGATGTAAGTAAGTAGTCGTTACATGAGCCATGTCGGGGGCCTTTGGCGGCTCAATAATAACCATGACACCAGGGTTGATGAGGTTGGTATTCCACCTCACAAGTTCACAACCCACACGATTAGAAGAAGAACGAACTCTAGGGAGATGATGACGTAGGCCTATACGATAATCTTCTTCTATCGTGTGGGTTGTGAGGTGGATTACCAACCTCATCAACCCTGGTGTCAGGGTTACTATTGACAATAATAATAAGGTTATTGTTACCATTTTCCTTGATGGCGTTATCGGAGTTCTGTTTCTGTATTTCCTCTTCACTCTCCTGCGGGTTTGTGATCGTAACTATTGGATTATTCTGCAAATTAAATAAATAATTGATTAACAATAGCTCACGAGAAACTATGGACGGAAGTTGGGGTGTGGGATGGGATGAGTTGGGGGTGAATAGGAGGTGAGTGTTGTGGTGGTTTTGGGTAAGTCGGGGGTGTGGTGTGGGGTGAGTTGTGGGTGTGGGGTGGGGTGAGTTGGGGGTGTGGGGTGGGGTGAGTTGGGGGTGAATAGGAGGTGAGTGTTGTGGTGGTTTTGGGTGAGTCGGGGGTGTGGTGTGGGGTGAGTTTGGGGTAAGGCGTGGTGTGGGTTGGGGGGGTGGGGTGGGGTGGTGATGGGGATGTCGGGTGGGGTAAGTTGGGGGCGAATAGAGAGTGAGTGATGTGGTGGGTCTGGGTGGGTTGGGATGAGTTGGGGGTGTGCTATGGGGTGGGGTGACTCGGGCTTGTGGGGTGAGTTGGGGGTGTAGGGTGCATAATTATAATCTTTTTTTTTACCTTCAAATTGTGCTGCAGTATGAGCTCCTGGCACTGCCTCAGCCGCTTGTCCTTGAGCGCGTTGATGCGAGACAACTTGCGGGGGTCCAGCTCTGTTGTGTTCACGCACCCCGGCTGGAATGATTGACAAATATATGTTAGAACACATGATACACTACAGAAAACGACCTCCGTGGTCCAGTGGTTGAGTCTTGGGCTCACGATCCGGAGGTCTCGGGTTCGATTCCCGGTGGGGACATATCACAAAAGTTGCTTTGTGTTCCCTAGTTTGGTTAGGACTCAATTCCATAGTAGTTTTGTGTTTTCACGTTTAGTAAAAAGTAATTCATTTGACTAGTTGGAAACTAGTCTGATATTCCCAATTCGCATGTTGAAGTACCCACGCCACACCGAACCTCCTGTTAGACCATAAAGCTCACCATAGGTCTGTGCACGTCCCAGAAGGCGCGTTCTTGACTATCCAGCACCTTCCTCTCCAGCTTATCTCGTTTCTTGTCAACCTGCAAACGAAACATTTGGTTTTCACCAGCCGAATACAAAAAGGAAGTCCTTGATGAGTGAGGAAGCGAGAGTGTCAGGATCGTAGTAAGTCGAATTCTATGGTCTCAGCCGACCCCAAAGGGATATAAGTGGTATCTTATGTATGCATGTGAAAAGATTGTGTCGTGTACATTGGTTGACAAGAACAGTAAATTATAAATTGGTTGACAAAAACACTCTCAGCCATGTAGAATTGTTTGACAAGAACTCTCTAGTCGTACAGAGTGGTGGACAAAACACTCTAGTCGTGTAGATTGGTTGACAACAACACTAGATTATAGATTGCCTGACAAAAACACTAGTCATGTAAATTATTTAATAAGAACTCTCTAGTCATGTCGATTGGTTGACAAGAACACTCTAGTCATGTAAATTGCTTGACAAGAGCACTATAGTCATGTAGATTGTTTGACAAGAACACTCTAGTCGTGTAGAATGGTAGACAAGAACACTCTAGTCGTGTACAGTCATGAGCAATATAATGTACCCACTTTAGGACTCTGTCGCACTAACATATTTGACATTTAGTGAGACTTACAGTTCAATTTGTCAAAAAAAGTTAATGTGACATGGTACCAAAGTGTATACATATTAATGCTCGTGACCGTAGAACGGTTGACAAACACATTCTAAGTAGTCATGTTGTTTGGTTGACAAAAACACTAGTCGTGTAGATTGGTAGACAAAAACACTCTAGTCGTGTAAATTGGTGGTCAAAACACTCTAGTCATGTAGATTGGTTGAAAAGAACACTCTATTCATGTAAAATAATTGACAAGAACACTCTAGTCATGTAGAATTCTTGACAAAACACTAAGTCATGTAGATTGGTGGTCAAAACACTCTGATCATGTAGATTGGTTGACAAGAACACTCTAGTCGTGTAGAATTGTCGACAAAATATTATAAGTCATGTAGATTGGTGGACAAAAACACTATAGTCATGTAGATTGGTTGACAAGAACACTCTAGTCATGTAGATTGGGTAACAAAAATACCTTGCTCTGCGCCTCGGCCTGCATAAATATGAACTCCCACTTGCGTGAGAACATCTTCTGAAGCCGCGCCAGCGACTCGGCTTCGTAGTCGGCGAGTTCAAGACGAGCTTTGTTCTGCATTGTGCGCTTGCACAGGTAGACCGCTGGGGAAAAAAAAAAAATTTATCAAATAAGTATAATTAATATATACAAGGTCCGTGATAGCCATTGTATTACCAATACCAATACCTTTATATTTAAGTCTATAAATTATGTAATACAAACTGGATTTAAAAAAAAAGAAAAGAAAGGAAAACACGAAACAGTAGGACTAGGGCCCTGTGCTGGGAGGTTTTCTGGCCACGTCTTTCCCTCAGCGTTACATATTCCGATGTGGTAGTAGTTTTACAGCTAGTTACATAATATGTAATTTAATTTTTTGACGTTCAAAAAGCGCTAACTTTGTAAGCCAATTTTGAAAAATAAATATTTTTGAATTTTTTGAATTTTTGAATAGCCTCAGTGGTCTAGTGGTTAGAGCGTTGGGCTCACGATCTGGAGGTCCGAGTTCGATTCCCGATGGCATTGTCGGAATGACTTTATGAGAATCCATTGTTTGGTAAGGGCATTGCAGGCAAAGTAGGATGGAGAATGCTGCACCGACAAGAGCGTGGCTCTTCAATTAATGATGTAATGTCCTAACCAAACTAGGGATCACAGAGTGTTTTTTTTTTATTTCAATACATTTAATTACATTATATTGAGTATTTATTAATATATGTACGTATAGTATAGAGTATTTATTATATTAACTTTTAGGTATTTATTTATTTTTATTTTATTTATTTTTTATTTATATATTTTTTTTTTTTTTTTCTGTTGCACCATCCCGCATCCAAGCTATAAATGTTTGTTTCCTTTTGTTGGTTGCCTGGAAGAAATTGCTCTAGAGCAATAAGGCCGCCCAAATTGTACTGTATTCATGTGTTTTGTCTGATTGTTGAATTTTTAGTTCTGTGCAATAAAGTATATTTGATTTGATTTGATTTGATTTAATTACATACCATAGTCGGTATTCTCCGGCTCCCATTGGTTCGACGGCCAGAAGTACGGTGTTTGGAACCTGCAACGATTGTTATTGTTTTAGTAACCATTTTAGTATCCAGTATCTCGACACTCGACATGACTCGAATGGCGTGTCGAGTGTCTAGTCACATCGAGTGTCTAGTCATATCCTGCGTCTAGTCATATCGAGTGTCTATTCATAATCATTGTCTAATCATATCGAGGATTTAGTCACATCGAATGTTTAGTCACATCGAGTGTCTTAGTCACATCGAGTGTCTAGTCATATCCAGTGTCAAGTCATATCGAGTGTCTAATCACATCGAGTGTTTAGTCACATCGAGTGTCTAGTCATATCGAGTATTTAGTCATATCCAGTGTCAAGTCATATCGAGTGTCTAATCACATCGAGTGTTTAGTCACATCGAGTGTTTAGTCACATCTAGTGTTTAGTCATATATAGTGTCTAGTCATATCCAGTGTCTAGTTATATCGAGAATGTAGTCACATCGAGTGTCTAGTCATATCGAGTATTTAGTCATATCCAGTGTCTAGTTATATCGAGGATGTAGTCACATCGAGTGTCTAGTCATATCGAGTATTTAGTCACATCGAGTGTTTAGTCACATCTAGTGTTTAGTCATATATAGTGTCTAGTCATATCCAGTGTCTAGTTATATCGAGGATGTAGTCACATCGAGTGTCTAGTCATATCGAGTATTTAGTCACATCGAGTGTTTAGTCACATCTAGTGTTTAGTCATATATAGTGTCTAGTCATATCCAGTGTCTAGTTATATCGAGGATGTAGTCACATCGAGTGTCTAGTCATATCGAGTATTTAGTCACATCGAGTGTTTAGTCACATCTAGTGTTTAGTCATATATAGTGTCTAGTCATATCCAGTGTCTAGTTATATCGAGGATGTAGTCACATCGAGTGTCTAGTCATATCGAGTGTCTAGTCACATCGAGTGTCTAGTCATATCGAGTATTTAGTCATATCCAGTTTTTAGTCACATCTAGTGTTTAGTCATATATAGTGTCTAGTCATATCCAGTGTCTAGTTATATCGAGGATGTAGTCACATCGAGTGTCTAGTCATATCGAGTATTTAGTCATATCCAGTGTCTAGTTATATCGAGGATGTAGTCACATCGAGTGTCTAGTCATATCGAGAATTTAGTCACATCGAGTGTTTAGTCACATCTAGTGTTTAGTCATATATAGTGTCTAGTCATATCCAATGTCTAGTTATATCGAGTATTTAGTCATATCCAGTGTCTAGTTATATCGAGGATGTAGTCACATCGAGTGTCTAGTCATATCGAGTATTTAGTCACATCGAGTGTTTAGTCACATCTAGTGTTTAGTCATATATAGTGTCTAGTCATATCCAATGTCTAGTTATATCGAGTATTTAGTCATATCCAGTGTCTAGTTATATCGAGGATGTAGTCACATCGAGTGTCTAGTCATATCGAGTATTTAGTCATATCGAGTATTTAGTCACATCGAGTGTTTAGTCACATCTAGTGTTTAGTCATATATAGTGTCTAGTCATATCCAATGTCTAGTTATATCGAGTATTTAGTCATATCCAGTGTCTAGTTATATCGAGGATGTAGTCACATCGAGTGTCTAGTCATATCGAGTATTTAGTCACATCGAGTGTTTAGTCACATCTAGTGTTTAGTCATATATAGTGTCTAGTCATATCCAGTGTCTAGTTATATCGAGGATGTAGTCACATCGAGTGTCTAGTCATATCGAGTATTTAGTCACATCGAGTGTTTAGTCACATCGAGTGTCTTAGTCACATCGAGTGTCTAGTCATATCCAGTGTCTAGTCATATCGAGTGTCTAATCACATCTAGTGTTTAGTCATATATAGTGTCTAGTCATATCCAGTGTCTAGTTATATCGAGGATGTAGTCACATCGAGTGTCTAGTCATATCGAGTGTCTAATCACATCGAGTGTTTAGTCACATCGAGTGTCTAGTCACATCTAGTGTTTAGTCATATATAGTGTCTAGTCATATCCAATGTCTAGTTATATCGAGGATGTAGTCACATCGAGTGTCTAGTCATATCGAGTATTTAGTCATATCCAGTGTCTAGTTATATCGAGGATGTAGTCACATCGAGTGTCTAGTCATATCGAGTATTTAGTCACATCGAGTGTTTAGTCACATCGAGTGTCTTAGTCACATCGAGTGTCTAGTCATATCGAGTATTTAGTCACATCGAGTGTTTAGTCACATCGAGTGTCTTAGTCACATCGAGTGTCTAGTCATATCGAGTGTCTAATCACATCGAGTGTTTAGTCACATCGAGTGTCTAGTCATATCGAGTATTTAGTCATATCCAGTGTCTAGTCATATCGAGTATTTAGTCATATCCAGTGTCTAGTTATATCGAGGATGTAGTCACATCGAGTGTCTAGTCATATCGAGTGTTTAGTCACATCGAGTGTCTAGTCATATCGAGTATTTAGTCATATCCAGTGTCTAGTCATATCCAGTATTTAGTCACATCGAGTGTATAGTCATATCGACTCGAGTGTTCAGTAACTATTATAACTCACCTATAATAAGTGTTGTCATTCCGCACAGTGAGGCAGTGGTCGTCGATTGGGAACAAGTATCCGTGTGCGGCCAACAGGTGAGCGATGTGGAGGGCTTCCCATGTCTCTTCCAAGTTGAGGTGGCGTTGGAGCCAGGCCACTAGGTCCGAGCCTGTGAATACCTGGGGGTGATGAGATGAATAATTAGCACTCACGCGTGAAAAACTTACAAAGAGAAAATTAAATCGAGAAAATCTGACTCGGACGGGATGTTGGCAACACCAACACGCGCGCGCGTGCGCGGTTCAACAGAAAAGAATAACAGGAACGCTGCGCCGCGGACCTCGCTCCACTTCTCGACCCGACTCTGCCACCGCCGCACGCGCGCGCTCTATCAGTATATATACAGTTTTAGAATGTGCTAACTCGTTTTTATTTAATTTACTGAATCATCAATCTGAGCTGTGGTAGCCCAGTTGGTAGAAAGCTTGCCTATCACTTTGAGGTCACAGATCCGAGTCCAGCACAGGCCTAAACCAATGATTGTCGAATTTGTTTTCGAATTCATCATGTTTGGATCATAAATGATTACCACGTGCTCAGCGGTGGAGGAAAACATCGTGAGGAAACCCGTATTCCCGAGATATGCATTTTCGGCGGTATGTGACCTAACCTGTATTGGGCTGGTTTTCCCTTGCCGGCTTGACAGGAGCTGCGGGTTTAAGCCCCGTCAGATTTTTCTCGATTAAATTTTCTTTTTATGAATAATAATAATCATATATTTCAGCCAATAAGTCGCTATGGTCCTTCTTCTATCGTGTGGGTTGTGTGATTACCAACCTCATCAACCCTAGTGTCAGGGTTACTGTGCCTATGGGTTGAGTTGCTATGGTTTCCTAGTGTATGGGTTGTGGTCCTGTGGTTCACCGGTTTGGTTCTCAAATGAGGAGCGCCGGTACTCACCGAGGGTATCTTGGTCATGAAGCTTTTGACAGTACGCACGGGTACCCCCGTGTTTTCATCCTGCATCTTCTCTATTATCGCCTCCATCTGGAAAGAAATATGTCTATGTGTATGTTTTTTTTTTACATTATTATTTTAATTTTTTTTTTTTGTGTGATAGTTTACCTTTTAATTTTGAAATTGTAATTTTTTTTTTATTGTTTTTCATGTTCATAGTCTTATTTTTCTTTTTGTTTCTTTTTTTTTCATTCATTGTTTATTTTGTGTTATATTAGTTTTTATATTGTCTTTTTTTTCTCGTCATACAGCGCATTGGATTACACTGTAATGTTGTATGTACCTTTATAAATAAAATAAATAAATAAATAAATAATAAATGTCATAGATAAACTTGTTGAAGGTGGGCTGAGTTTGGGGTCCTGTGTGGGTCGCCTGTAGGTAATTCTGAGTCGAGTATGAGTCGACTATGGGTCGAGACTGGCTCCAGTATGTGTCAATTAGCATAAGGCATAAGCTGAGTGAGGACTTTAATATGGGACACCATCCACTACACATGGGTAAGCCGACATGACGTCACATTTAATTTAGATATAAGTTTCTGTGTTCGTTTTCCATGTTTCTATATAGAAAATATTTCGTGTGTGCGTTGACTTTTGATGTGATGACATTATAATGTATACAGAGTGTTAGTGACATCGTAACGAAAAAAAAATGGAACGTCTATTTGATTGTACTAAAAACGATGGTGGGTGTTTTTCTTGTCGCTAACTCAGAATCATGGTCTGAATCATCCCTCAAAGTTTTCAATACGATGTCACTAACACCCTGTATACAGGGTAGGGTGTCGTAGGTACGTTACCCTGTATAGGTACTATATGTTATCCGAGTCTTTAGTGTCCTAAATAATAAATTATTCTTTCTTTCTTTCTTTCAGTTAGCATACCTTCTGATAAATGAGATAGTTGGGTGCCTCCTCCGGTGAGGGGATGGTGGACATAAGCGCCTGCACGGTCGGGGGCGGAGCCTCCTTCTTCTGTTTCTCTTTGTCTTTCTCTTCCTTCACGCATTTCGAGTTTTCTCTGGAATAAAACGGTTATGTTTCTAAATAGTATTCATTTTGCGCATTGCTCACCTCATCAACCGTGGTGTTAGGATTATTTTTGAGCCACCAAACCCATGTTTAATTCACTTTAAAATTACTATTTAATTTACTTACAAATGTAGTCTTCGTTACACACACACCTAAACCACACACAAACACACACACAGCACAGGCCTAAAACAATGATTGTCGAATTTGTTATCGAATTCATGTTTGGATCATAAATGATTATCACGTGCTCAGCGATGAAGGAAAACATCGTGAGGAAACGAGATACCTAAGTAAATTAATACAGTAAGTAAATTAAATAGTAGCTTGGACCAATAGTTTAACATACCCTCCGAAGCATGGATCATCTTACTTTTAGACAAGGGTGTTCAGCCTGCCTTGTCCTAAACATTCTCTCTCTCCCTCTCTCTCTCTCTCTCTCCCCCTCCCCTCCCCTGCCACACCCCTCCCCTGCCACACCCCTCCCCCTCCCAACCCTCCCCCTCCCCCACCTTCCTTTCGGGTTACTGGCTAATATAAAATTTTAGAAGGGTTTCTTAAATTTCTGCCTAAAATTAACATGTGTTCCATAAATTTTATGTTTTATTTCTTTTCATTGGAAAAGAAAATGACAGGTATCATCATCATCATCGTCATCATCATTGGCCTTATATGTCTGTTTCAGACGATTTATGACGTCATAAACGGTATAAATTACAATAAAATGAAATGGTGTCTACAAGAATCAGCACCACTTTATAGTTAGTTGTATATGTATGTGTTTTATGAGTAAAAAAAGGTTGAAAATAAAAAAAAACCTTGAAAGTAACAGCTCACACCAACTTCCTCTATGCCACATTTAGTTGATTAAAAATAATTATTGACACAACACAAATAAAACTAAGGATAGACTAGACTTCTAGGCACGAAAGTCATGGAAAAAAAATGTGCTTAAAATCAATTTTTCAATTCTGGAACAGATGCACTTTTAATAAAAAAATAGGCACTAGACTTTCTCCAATAAATACCTAATTGTATTGTAATTCTGTTTAAATTTAAATTAATTAATTATTCACAGGACTTGCCTGTTAGCCATAACAGGCAAAAGCATAATAAGGAATAATAAAAATAGTTTATATGCAAATTACAATGTTAAATTATAACTAATTATGTAATATAGGTAGGACAGTTAAAGCTTAGGTTCAGTACACACTTGTGGCCAAGCAAACAGATCCACATGGTTCCTCTTTTTATTTATTTGGAATGATTAGGGACTTTACAGACTGTGGAGGAAGCAAGAGAATGGAATGGAATTCCATAATCTCTGCCTACCCTGGTGGGAAATAGGCGTGAGTTTATGTATGTATGTGTTTCCAGACTATGTTCCTCAAAAACCAAAAAGACTGGCTTCTAATTCTAAATTAGCACTTTATAATCTATCTTTGACCCAGTCAAATACCCTATTACGTACATATTTCGTAGGTACAGTCATGAGCAATATAATGTACCCACTTTAGGACTCTGTCGCACTAACATATTTGACATTTAGTGAGACTTACAGTTCAATTTGTCAAAAAAGTTAATGTGACATGGTACCAAAGTGTATACATATTAATGCTCGTGACCGTACTTCGTAGCAACAGCAACTGCCCACCCCATTAGGGATTACGGGCGTCAGTTTATGCATGTGCATAAAACATATTATGCAAATGTAAGCTAACCCTTATAGTATGTATATTAATTAATTTTACACAAACAGGAAAATAACTCCTTACTTACATTCTTCTTGCTTATATCCATTAGCTTTGCAAGTACGGTCACGAGCATTAATATGTATACACTTTGGTACCATGTAATATTAACTTTTTTTGACAAATTGAACTGTAAGTCTCACTTAATGTCAAATATGTTAGTGCGACAGAGTCCTAAAGTGGGTACATTATTTTGCTCATGACTGTACAATATGTAATTCTGATTGAAGAAAGATGAAACTCTCATACACTAAACACTGGTTGATTGTGGGGAGGTCTGTGCCAAAAAACTTGGGCTGTTTACTTTTTATGTTATGGGCCTTTGATGGGGGCAACTAAGACAAATGACTGATGCAAAAAAACTAGACACTTCATGTCAAGGAGGTTGCATACTAATGAGGTGCACAACATGGGTTGAAATGACAATGGATTTTTCAAAAACTTGTGGCCTAAGTTTGTTCTACATCATAAACTCGCATAATGGCTGATGAGGTGGGCAGAGCCACAAGTTATCAAAGACAACTTGCAGCCACTGTCAATATGAAGTCCTAATATGGATATTATGAAGCTTATGATGACAAGGGATCAGCTGTCGCCCATAACATTAGTCCATCATGTGAGGAAGAAATGTTGATGTATATAAATTATTTAACTTACCTGGATGGCCCCTGTTGACAGGCCTTCTGTGCCGCCTTCTCCGAAGAGTTCATCGTAACCATTTTAATCCAAAAATCACTCTAAAAACACTTTAAAATCTAATTTCGACAATACACTTTCCCTCCATAATGCACATTTTTCAAACGCTCAAACAGTACATGCTTCCGTTCTGTACTGCCACTAGAGTTATTATTTTTCTTTGGCACGGATTTTAGGCCACCAAGCCTGTGGGTTTTTTATAGTACCACAAATTACTCAGTTATATTTTATGGGTTTCAGACATAAATATTTACATTACCGCCTATAGAGATACTTTGTGAAGAACTTTGTACAGTTTTACTAGTCAGAAACTTTATTTTCGCACAGATTTCTTACCAAAAGGACATAAAATACGTCTAAACTATTTTGCACTGGACTTGATTGTGATAACACGATTTACCCTAATTTATACGTTTGTCTTGAAAGGAACTACACACTGAAGATTCTAACGGAGATTTCCTACAGTTTTGACTAAATAAACACAGTTATTACACAAAAACTAAGGAGAAATTTGGCTAAATATGATACACTTTACTGTTCACGATTTTGTTCGATTTCTTATCAATGGACGTCCACACACGCGTCACACATGGTCTCTAAATGTTCGTGTGCAACAAAAACTATCATGTTTTATTCATAAAAAGTAAATAATAACAGCCGATAGGGTAAATTCAACATTTTTGATAAGAAGAGATTCTGCGAAATGTCAAAGAAGGATCGCCATTACGGTTTTTTTCGTTCCCCTTTTCTGAAAAGAGATAGATAATCCATTACGGTCGTGCCAGAATGAGATGGCAAATCCAAGGTCTATAATGCCACTGAATTAAAAGCATCCATTTTCCCTAGCACAACGCTCTGTTAGTAGTCTTTCTAATTTAGATATATGTTTTGCTAGAAATCTTTCAATGAGCGATGGCGCATGTGTTTACGAGTTTATTGAACGCCTTATTTTTGACGTTATTTTTAGAACATTTATTTTAATGATTCTATTTATTAGCTTGTATCTATTAGAAATAATGAGCAGTGATTATTTTATGATTTCTAATAATTTCACAAAAAATATTCTTACAAAAAAATTTGAATGGAACCGAGGTTGAAATAGTTCGCATGAAGTGTAAGAGATGGCAGCACGTTATAATGAAACAAACTAAAGACAAAACAATGCAACTTAAATATTTTAAATTCATTGTTTCCTATACGTAGATTATAAAGATAGGTACTTTTATAATCATTTGTGATTTTTCGGTCGAATTAATTTAATTAAAGAACAAATACTTTACTAAATTGTATCGGGTCTTGCTCTGGAAGGTGTCCTTTCAGTGTTCTTTTGGAATTCCAGACGCTTGAAGCTTAGATTTATACACTTTGATTGGAGAGAGAACCCAACCTCAGTATCGTATTTTATTTTTTAATTAATATTTTATCAAACGTCTTTATGATATAAGTTCTTAAAATCTTATGAAAACTCTTTAATAATCATATAACATTACCTAATTTATAATGCCCATTGTTAAATTTATTATAAAAGACGATGTATAGGTAACATCGTGTTATATTTTGTGTGGCATTCACTTTTATTACAACCTTGAGATTCTTGCATTTCTAATGCAATGTTGAGTTGAATTTACATACCTACTTCGGTATTATTCGCATTTTCAATGCATCAAGATGTCTTTTGAGAAGATCATCCTTCTATATTTGCATACCTAATAGGTTTTTTAAATAAATGACGCCCGTAAAATAGTAAAGCCTCATCACTTATTATTATCTAGATATCTCATTACTGGGTAAATGTTTCTCCTTTATGTATAGGATGTATATGAGGTGGCCTAGGTGGGGCCATGCTTACCATACTCAAACAAAATACGTTTATTCAGTTGGTAACATGGTTGGTCGATAGTTACATTCGCCAAAAACTGCTGCAGCTTCTCAACCAACAATACAAATAGTTACCTACTACATATCGTCACTAAAAAGGCAAAAATACGTAAGCGCCAAAATTGAATTTCAAGAAAAAGCCGTTTAAAGTAGCTTTCTCGTTTTTTTTAATCATAACCTTTTACTAATTTATTCAATTTAGATGACGTCAACGTAAGATTAAACTGTTTTTTATTTTCTATATCTTGCAATACATATTAAAATGGACTGCTATTTTAGGATATTTTGGCTCTTATGTAATTTTGCCTTTCCAGTGACGATATAATTTATTTTATTAAATCAAAATTTACATAATAATTTAAGACGAGTTAAACAAGCTTATCTATTTGTCTGTCTCGTTAACCTGTGGTCCGGACTTTGACCAGGACTTTTAATTTGTCTAAGTATATTTTTTACTGCGAGGCCCTCCTCACCTATCATTCCTGTCGAATAAAACATTGCACAATAAAACATACACTCACCACTATGATTTCACACTTTAGAGCTGCATCCATCGCAAGATGAATTAAATGCCTACCCACGAACTCCCGAGCTTTCTGTGAGACCAACGTGCGCGATAGGTGGGCCAAATAGTAATAATACTATTTGAACACTCAAAAAAATAAAAATTCACGTCAAAAAAAAAAAAAAAAAGTTAATTTGTTATTTCATTTTTCACGCGAATTCTCCTCTTATTCTTGCTTTGCGTCTCCTCTCCGCGATGTTAGAATCAACACCACAATGTGATGTGTTCGCTGATAGATGGTGAAGTGTATGGAGAGTGTTTGGCTTTTTGCGAGATTTACTTATTATTTACTGTTTTTTTTTCTATTAATATATTTTTTGTGTGCTAGTTTACCTTTTAATTTTATAATTGTATTTTTTGTGTTTGTCATGTTATTTAGTCTCATTTTTCTTTTAGTTTGTTTTTCATTCTCTGTTTATTTTGTATATTAGTTTTTATGTTGTTTTCTCGTCATACAACGCATTGGGTTCACTATAATTTTGTATGTACCTTTATAAATAAAATAAATATAATAATAATAATAAATTTTTATCCGAATAATTCTCATGTCTTTTCAAATACTATTTTATACTTTAGCAGCATAAACTACTACAGCGGGTTGATGCAACAAATGTAATATATCAAAATAAAATAATAAACCTACGAAATATTTCGCTATCCAATCACTCCTTACATTTCAAAAGTAACAGTTTCAATTCTGCATTACTGCACGGTTTGTATTATTTCCTTGTAACGGAGACTTTACAATAACATATCGAGTATTTTTGATGAACTGTGCTTACTAAACACACGCCTTACCAGGCATTCTGTTGACCAACGTGATAGGTGGTGAGCCGCATCACCGTATATAATGGCCGAGCCAAATGTGTTAGTTGAAACTGTACTAAGATAAATTAATAATTCACCGAGGTTTGAACCGGCGGCCCCGTTTGAGAACCAAGGCGATAAACCACAGGACCACAGTGACTATTTTGGTCTATTTAAACAATGATTCCGTTCTGCTAGACATAATATTTAAAAACATAATAAAAATATTTTATTCTGACGAACTATGTAGTGCATTGATTAAATTATACACCTCGATAACCGATGCAGATGCAGAGGTCTCGGTTTCGATTCCCGAGAGGGTCACTTTAATTTTTTTTCTAATACAGCTGTGGTCTAGTGATAGGTTGGCTCACGATCTGAAGGTCCGGATCCGGTTCCCTCCCGGTGGGGACATTATTGAAATCACTTCGTGAGAGGTGAGACTAATGTCCTGTTTGGTAAGGTCGTTGTAGGTTTGGATCACCTGATTGTCCGTAAAAGGTGATTTGCTGCTTCGGAGGGTACTTTTGATATGCCATTTGTCCCGGCCATTAGGTATAAAAACACATCCATCAAGCTGCATGTGTGCAGTGTGGTAAAATTGGATAAGGAGCAACCTTATTCCCTCCGGTTGATTGAGGGGAGGCCTGTGCCCAGCAGTGGGACGTATACAAGCTGTTTATATACCTTCTAAAAAAACCTTACCTTTTTCTAAAAAAGGTTCAGTACTATCTATATTGTATACGTATGTATGGAGTGTTGTGATGTTTTGTTATTTTACTTTTTTATGCGCTACCCTGCAGTTGCTGCAGTTCTACAAGTGTATCATATCCTCTGCGCAAGGGTGTCTGGAAGAGATCGCTCTAAACGGTGACGCCTTCTTTGCCACCTTAGAATAAATTTCTTTTTTTTTCTTTTTTTTCATTTATTATTATTATGCAAATTATTTTTTTACATTATAATAACGTTCAACAGCACGCAAACCTGTAAATGTCTTGAAAAAATTGTGTCCAATAAAGTGTTTTATTATTATTATAATGTACAGGCCCCTTTACACAACGTCAACCGGCTCAGACTAAGGCACTGAGGTCATTTACTTTCAAACTTCAAGGCTATCAGGCGCCACCCTTTCTTAACATTGGAGTTACGGCAGTTTAAAATATAATACAATCCTTCCGTTCTTAGAGCACAGACACTCACGCCTGTATTGCCTACCGGGGTGGGCAGATCACAAGATATTACTAGGCTAAAGCTCTGAGCGCAGCAAAGAAGCGAAAAATTTATTTTATGAGCAACGTAACCAAAAGAATCTGGGATATTATTGTTCAAATGATATTGACTCTGTGCTCTAAAATCTACCCACAACAGCCACAAAAATATTCATATTTTTTTTATTCTAAATGCACTTACTTATCACCTGCCTGCCAGCAATAGCAGCAATTTCTGCCTGGTTGCCTGGCAGAAATTGCTGTTTAGCAATAAGGCCGCCTATTGTGCTTATGTTTTATTCGTATGTTTATGTCCTTTATATATGTTGTTGTGCAATAAAGTATTATTGATTGATTGATTGATTGATCAAGTTTTCACTCATAAATACTGTCTAAATATTCTAAAGTAATTCGCTATACTTTATAACAAAAAGTAGTTTTAGATTAAAAATAGGTGTAATAATACGTACAGAATAATAACTTGTCAAAATCTTGTGAAAGTTTTAAAATATCAAACCATTGATGTTGCGTTAAAAGCTAAACAAAAGACCTACGTGCACAAAGTCACGACCAATCCTGTTGGTTACTAATATACATAACCCAACTTTCGCAATTGGGTAAACATCTTCTGTCTTCTTCTCTCGTGTGGGTTGTGAGATCAATGACCAACCTCATCAACCCTGGTGTCAGGGTTACTATTGAGGGCCCCTGACATGGCTCATGTAACGACTACTTACTTACTTAAGTAAATAGTAGCCGGGACCTACTGCTTAACACTCCGAAGCACGAATCAACTTACTTACGGTCAATCGGGTGATCAGCCTGCAATAAATAATATTTATATCGATAAAAATGTTTTATTCGTAAATTAAATACAATTAGTCACTTATAAATTAAAACTACAATTAATTAAAACATGTCAGGGGCCTTTGGCGGCTCAATAATTACTATGACACCAGGGTTGATGAGGTTAGTAATTCACCTCACAACTCACACGATAAAAGAAGATTAATTAAAACATTTTATTATTGCACAAACAGGTCAGTCTAACATTCCGCCCCCTCTCGTACCTGGTTCAAATCCCTAAACAATCCTGCAATGTCCTAATCAATCTAGGGATCACAGTGATTTTCTGTGATGTGTAACCCTCTGGGATTCGAACCCGATACCTCCGGATCGTGAGCCCAATGCCTCGCCTATTATTCGCCACCTTATGCATGTACTTATAAAATGATTGAATTTATTATAATTATGATTTAAATTGATTTATTTATTAAATTGAAATTTATTTGTTTGACATTAATCTTAATTATTATTTTTAATTTTTAGTTTTTATTTACCGAATAATAAACACAATCATTTTAATTTAACTTAATTAATAAGTCTATTAATTTTGCTAACACAATTTTAAGACTCATTGTACCAACACATTTGGTGGAGCATTGTTGTCTTTAAATAAAAAAATATTATTATTATATAAGTTTTGTTATTAACAAAATATGAGTCCTAGTAACTTAAATAAAGATTTATAATTAAAATTAAATTATTATTTTATTAATGCTCAACGACTGGATTTTTTTTTGCTATTTTTTTTTGACGTGACTTATTGTAGATTTGCCGCAGATGGCATTACCTACTTGGCCGGACAAATGGGGAGCGCTGAAGGCTCTCACCCGGTACAACGTTTAAGACAACAGGTCTGAGGGTGCCCAGTTGGGCGCGGACCTCGGCTCAGGGCGTCGTCTGAGAGGGAAAATATTTGAAAGAATTAATCGACCCTCAACGACTGGAACATGAAGACCCAAATCTATACTAATTAATTATCACATTCAAAAATCATTTGCAATGGCGTAAAATACTGAGATTTATTTGATAAGCAATTGTTATTGCGATAAAGATTATTTTATGTGCACAAATTCGTTTTTCTTTGATGTACCTACCTACCTACTTACCTAACATCCGCGGAAATTATAGTCGCATTAAATGATAGGATATGATATGACGTAAGTAAACTATCAACATCAGTCAATCCCGGTTACTATTTACTTAAGTATGTTTCCAACTAGTCAAATCAGTTACGTTTTACTAAACGTTAAAACACGAAATTACTAAGTATGAAACAGCAACCTATTTTATCATAGAAAAACGTGTCAAACTGTCCCACTTATTATTACATTTTTTTTATTAAAATCCATAAACAAGTTCATTTCAACTACTGAAGGTTTCTCCAGCAGTGTCCGGTAAAATTTGCCGCTCCAGAATTCGCTTGCATAGCCATGAAAAAAAAAATGCATAACTCTTCGACAATGATAGTCGTGAATGAATCATCATTTAGGCCTATGATGGTGATAGTATCGTCGTTATATGAGTCATGTAGATCGGTGGGATTTTTGGCGGCTTAATAATGAGCCTGACACCAGGGCACGCGGCTCTGCGGTGAAGAAAAACATCGTGAGGAAACCCAAATGCATTTTCGGAGGTATGTGACCTAACCCGTATTGGGCTGGTTCTCCCTTCGCGGATTGGAATGTCAGACAGGCAGTCGCTTCTGTAACAAACTGGACCAGTCAAATCTTCAGGTTAGGTAAATAGACCATGTGAAAAACGAGATAATGCTAGGGAGATGATGAACAATCCCTGAGCGACATGGTGTAGTGCTGTAATATTGGTCTTTTGTAAAGTGATGGTTTGATCATTAACCACTGTAAACGTCCAGCAAGCCTCGATAAAAATTAGATATAAAAAAGTGTCAACATGCGTTCAAGGATTCTTCATACTGCGTTTATTACGCAGTATGAAGTAGTATTACCTTCACTTAACACTTGTCTAATTGAAAACAAAGACATCGGTATCAATATTTATCTACCAATCGAAAGATAGGCGTGAAGTATCGGAGATTAAAGCGGTTAAATGGATTGTTTTACGAACTTTAGCACTAACAAGATGGTACTTTTTCAGATAGGTACCACGTTGAACCATGTCAAATATGATATGGTAGGTAGGTACCATAGATACGTAAACATGTTAACCTAATAGTGCTAATTCCGGTACACACCATCTAAGTTTAAGTTATACCTGTCATTTTGTTATCCGCTAAAAAGGAAAGGGACGGGTAATCGTCAGGTATGAAATTTATGGAGCACACGTCAATTTTAAGCAGATTTAAAAAGCCCTTCCAAAATTGTATATTGGCACACGTCAATCGGATTGCATATGAGCGAGATGGCCATTTTATTTGCCCGGGTTAAACCGCACACAGGTTGCCCGAAGTAAAGATAACCTGTCCAGGTGGGGTTTCCTCATCGGATCAGACCTGAGCTGCGTGTGTGGTGTTACGCCACAGACTATGGCTCATCTGACAACTTGCCCCGCGTGCCCTGATACCTGCACGCGAGAGGGGCTGATGAATTCTATCGAGGATGCTGTCCGAGTGGCGGAATACTGGACTGAAAAAATCTAAATGCCATCGAAACGACAAGAAGAAGAAAGTAATAGTTGTCAATCATCCGTTCCTTTCCTATTCGGCGAATAAAAAAAATACAAATTGCAATATTGCCTTTTTAGATGAATGCTCCCATGGTTTAGTTCAGAAGGGATTCCTTAAAAAATCTGCAAATTTGCAATTAATACACTAATAGCCTAAAGGCCTTCGTAACAGATTTTTGTACAATTTGATATAAAACAAGTTATTATACCGAACGACGTGTTACTTAATCGTTAATAACGTTATCTTCGCATTATTTTCCACTAACGAGGTTGTTTCAATAATTACTTTTGAGCAAGAAATGAGACTATAATTAATTTCGAGTTTATTGCAAAGTATGGAACAAAAATGAAATGATATCACTCATGAATGAGTATGCTGCATAATATGTGTAATTGGTTAGATTTGAGCAGTCAATAAAAAATAAAATAATGACCCATAAATGACCCATACGGTCTGTTCTCTTTAAATACATGTACGACTGGCGTATTGTTTGGAGTATCGGGGAGGGATATACGGTACACACATAGGTAAGAGCGATGTACTGCCGTGTCTACCGGGTGAGCTGCAATATCCTACTACCCACAATATTATTTTTATTTTATTATGTTCTGTACTTTAATTGTTCTTGATGTATATAATGTTTTTGTTAATTGATTGATGACAGGAAACCTAGCATCGAGACAAACCATTCCTGGTTTAGCGATGCTATGCGTCAAAACTGTATACCTACTCAGTTTATCAAATAAAAAAAAAAAAAAAATTATGGGTCATTCATTGGTCAGCATTCATCTAGGTTGTAAGGTGTATTACAAACCTCATCAAATCTGGTGTCAGGGTTATTTTTATCCGCCAAAGGCCTCTGATGTGGCTCACGTAACGACTACATACATCGGTAAGTAGTAACCGGGACCAACGGCCTAACCTGCCTTCCGAAACACGAAACATCTTACTTACGGACGTGAGCACAACGCTCGACCACTCGACCACGGAGGCCGTTAACCCATAAAAACTTATTATTTACTCGAAATGATTTAAATACTTAACTAAAAAAGTAAACCTATTCGTAAATGGTAGTCATCTGCAAAAAAATAAACATTTTTAAATAAGTACAATAAATAATTCAAATAAATACAAAGAAAATAAAATCCTCAAAAATTTTAAATTTGAGGATACATACAACGTAATACAACGGATCGTCTTAAAAAATCACTTTCGCGCTCTTTTTAAATGTCAACAGCGGAATCATGAAATGTCAAGGCCAATACAATCACTTTTAAACGCATAATATTGAAGACGAATCCTGATTCACTGTAGAATATTGTTAAAATTCTGATTTTTATTATCTTAAAATATCTGGTGAAGGATCTACTTAGATTGTTGATAATTATTTTTTTGTGGGAATTAAATATTTTTCCTTCGTTAAATTAGTAGGTACCTAAGATGGTGAGATAATTATTATTTTTTTTGTATAAAAAGTCATCTTAGATAAAAACTTAAATACACTAAGTAATTCGGTAAGTATCCTCCAGCTTAGGGACGGTACTGAAAAGTATCGGCATCCGAAGGACGTAATATACGATCCCGACGACCCGATTACTCTAGCCATAGAGGCAGCCATTCAGCTCGCGACACCAAACACTTCAGGACCCCGATACCGACCCCGCCGTCGTCGACGATTTCCCTCTATCAGCGCTTATCGCTATCGACCCACTAGGGTCGATTTATTTTTTCAAATATTTTTCCTCTCAGACGACGCCGAGGTTCGCGCCCAACTGAGCACCCTCAGGCCTGTTGTCTTAAACGTTGTACCGGGTGAGAGCCTTCAGCGCTCCCCATTTGTCCGGCCAAGTAGTTAATGCCATCTGCGTCAAATGTACAATAAGTCACGTCAAAAAAAAGAAAAATGGTTTATAAGCGAAGTTTATTGCCCTTTACAGAATATCGTTGACGGAGATTTGAGAATTTTTTCCTTATAGCAACAAAAGATTTGGCAATCACAACGGTTGAGTCAGAAAGCTCACGACTATATCCCAATTGGGGTAGTCAGAGGTACATCCATCGCAAGATGAACTAAGTACCCACACCTCACCGAGCTTTCTGTTAGACCAACGTGATAGGTGAGCCGTATCGCCGTCTATAATGGTCGAGACAACTGTGTTAGTGAGTGCACTTAAGATAAATTAATAACTCATTGGTGCAAGTACGGTACCGGGGTTCGAGGCGCTGCCCGTTTGAGAAGCAAGCCGTCCAAATCCGTGACTAACTGGGGGGTAAAATGACCACATCGGAGCAATTCATCTAAGAAAGCAATATTGCTATTTGACATTTGTTTGCATTGCGCACTTACTTTCATATGCGCAAATGTCAAATTGCAATATTACTTTTTTAAATGAATTGCATGTGGCCATTTTAATCCAATCCCGCGGGATCTCGAATTTGCGAACTGGAGTCGGGATTGAATCGCCTAGTGTGTACGGTCACGAGCATTAATATGTATACACTTTGGTACCATGTCACATTAACTTTTTTGACAAATTGAACTGTAAGTCTCACTAAATGTCAAATATGATAGTGCGACGTTAGTATTATATGATCTGTGGTGGGCACATTATATTGCTCATGACTGTACTTACTTATGATTAGCGAAAATATTTGAGTATTTATTCGCGCAGTGGCATGGCGTAAGAATATTGTAGTTCGATGTAGTAAGAACTACAGACTGTTGTAATGTAAAAAGTAGGTATGTCTCGTTTTGAAACAACCATTAATAAAAGATAATTCTTCTGTCATGTTAATAATTAGGTTATTGTTGTTAGTAACAAGTTAACAACACAATTTCATAATGAGGTACTTTTCAGGTTACGTTCCCCAAATTCAAATTCAAATATATCTTTATTCATTCTTTGTTGTTTTTTTTTTTTTGACTTGACTTATTTTAGATTTGCCGCAGATAGCATTAACTACTTGGCCGGAAAATCTTTATTCAGTAGGTAAGATAGTTACACTTTGAATCGTCAATTTTTACATAACGAACGTCTCATCCGTCTAAAACTACTGCAGCTTCTCACAACCTGTATAGCCGGGGAAAAGCTGCAAGAAAAACCTCGGCACAAGGCCCTAGACGTTCTTTAAAAAAAATAAACATAAAATATTGATGAAACACAAAAGATGGCGAATAAAGAGTTGCCTTCGTTTAGCCTTATAATTTCATGGATAACAGACATGCTAAGACGTGCTAAGCTAATCTCCATAGCCTAGACCACCGCCGTAAAGTCGACTGCTTGTCGGTCAGATTTCCAGCCTTCCGAAGCACGGATCATCTTTACTTTTCGGACAATCAGGTGATCAACCTGTAATGTCCTAACCAAACTAGGGATCACAAAGTGATTTTTGTGATGTGTCCCCACCGGGATTCGAACCCGGGACTTCCGGATCGTGAGCCCAACGCTCAACCACTGGACCACTTGGCCGTTGCCCAAGAAATGAGAAAATAGGTTATTATCACGTTAAATCTGTACAAAGCCATCTATACATTTTTTGGGAAACATAGTCTGAAAAGTGCTTGATTATTAAATCGTGTTAGTAATAAGTTCGTGTTAATACTTAGTAACAACAGAAAGCATATTTGTTGAGGAGCTCGGTGGCGCAGCGGTAAACGCGCTCGGTCTGCGATTGTTGAAGTTAAGCAACTTTCGCAAAGGCCGGTCATAGGATGGGTGACCACAAAAAAGAAAAGTTTTCATCTCGAGCTCCTCCGTGCTGCGGAAGGCACGTTAAGCCGTTGGTCCCGGCTGCATTAGCAGTCGTTTCAATCCGCACTCCGCACCGTGTGATGGTTTAAGGCCCGATCTCCCTATCCATCCATAGGGAAGGCCCGTGCCCCAGCAGTGGGGACGTTAATGGGCTGATGATGATGATGAATACTTAGTAACAACAGAGAACGTATTTGTTGCTCGACACAACTCGACTATATGCATGAGTCCTAACTTTATCGTGTTTCATTTTATGATTCAAAACACGTACTTACCTCAAGAAAATAAACGAGTACAATGACCTATGGAACTTATACATATATTAATAAACTCACGCATATTTCCCACCGGGGTAAGCGGATGTTGCTGGCAACACAAGTTTAAAAATATATAACTAGGAATATTTTTATATGCCCAAAGTTAATAATACAAAGTTATAAAAAGTTTATACTTTTAATTTCAATACAGTACAATTTTTGTTTAAAACAAAATGTAGAAATAACAGAAGTACAATAGCCGACCTTATTGCTAAATAACAATCTCTTTTCGCAAACTAGAAATAGAAAATAGGAGCTAAGTATATTATTGCTTATAGGTTTATATATTTTTTTTTAAATTGGCAGTTCTCTTTGAGTGTAAAATAATAATTTAATTGACAACTGAAAATATATGCTTTTTTAGATAAAAAGCTATTTTATAATAAATATAATAAACTATATTATAGAGAAACGACCCAGGCAGTTTAAGCTAAAAATAATATGTTTTTTTTTATAAATTGAATAGGTAGCCGCCCTATAAAAGACCTAATAATTCGCGCCAAAAATTGCACAATGACACGTAACTTTAATAGACAAAAAAATAATTACAATTTATGTAAAAATATTATGCTTTTATGTGATGAAGAAATTGTATAAGTACTTATTTATTAATAACTATTTACAATAGGCATATTTTATATGAATATTTAAAGATGTATATACAGATTAGTTGGCTGTTTTGTTATATAACTTTGTAAATACGTTAATAAACGAAATGAATATTTGGAGTTTCACTACATACCATAGCATAAAGATATATTTATTTGTTTTTTTTTTTAATTATCTTTTCTATTTATGTAAGGAGTGTTTTTAACAGTTTTTTTTTACTGTTATTCGCTGTTTTTTTGCGCTTTTTAGAGTTTCTCTTGATAAATAAACCATAAAATGTTAATACTGTAATTTTCGCAGAGATATGTTTCATTTAGATGCTTGCTTAATCAGTGTATCACCAAAATAAATTAGTTATTATAATTTATTAAGTCTCTCAGCCACATCAAATGGTCCCTCAACCTTAATTTTATTACGGTCTTTTGGATTTTTTTATAATTGCAGTTACATAACAAAGCAGCCTAAAATTATATCGATGAATTACAATTACAAATGAGTCTTAAAGCATCAAACTCCGAATTTTATCTACAATTTTAATTATTTTTAATAGATTTTAAATCATGAAACTGACACTTTACTTATAACAAATCTGCTCATAGTAAACAGAAAAAAAAAAGATACTGATTGCAGATTTAGAAAAAAAAATCATGAAACTAAGTGGTACTAAGCTAAAATTTATAATTTTTATGATGTATTTGTGTCTATTGTGTATTGTTTTATTGAAATGAATATTTTTTTTATTGATAACTCTAACTTTTTTTTTTAATTTGGTAGGTAGCTCTAAAATAGTGTTGCATTTACGATAAATGATAAATTACTGATAGTTTTAGAACTGTCGAACTAATTAATACAGAATTTGATTCTTTAGGACTTAAATGTCATATTTGGAACAATACTTGCTAATGAACACCGTTACCATTCACACCGTTGGTCGTGGACTCATGCATACTCTTTAAATGGAATGGTGAGATCGTGAACACTTCGTTCTTCACTAAATCTTCTAAGTTTTCTCCGCCGTAAGACAATAGTGGGGAAATCTCCACGTCAATATTGTCTTCAATAATTCCACCTGCTTGTCTAATATATTTCCTATGCAACCGTAACAAATCTTCCCGGGCAGTCGAAGGGCAGTCTTTTTTAGCCGAATCAGCATTCTTCAACGCAGAAAACTCTACGTCTCTCGCTACTTCTAAACAGATAAAGTTTTTCGCAAACTCAAATACATCAAAGATGAACTTTTCCATTTTAATACCGTTAGGTTCAGTTGGTTTTTGACGGATTCCATTGTCATCTACGTATGGAATCTTTTTGTTGGCAACATGAAGTTTTAATTTCGTTTCATAATCACAGATTCTTGAGAGGAATTCAGCTGAGAAATAGTGGTTGCAGATATTACCAGCAGAGAATGTCAACCGTCCATACGGGTTTCTCCTCTCAGCTGCTTCATCCGTTAATTCTGAATACTCAACAACCCTGTAATGACCGTTAACTCTGCATACAACACCAACAGCTTCACTGGGAGACGACTTCTGAACAACTTTGGCAGCACAATCCGCATCCTTGCTCTTGCAATAACCAATGAAAACCGGATCAGCAACTTTGATAAGGATGTTATCAACGGAATGAGCGTGTAAATGTTCCACACCACGTCTGGCAATATCTTCTAGGACTCCTTGAGCTTTCAAAGCCCTATAAAGGCCTCCGTTGCCATCTGGAGCCGAAGACAAATGATGTTTCTCATCTAGAAAGATCTTACCGTTGAAATCAAAGCACGGTAACCTTCCCTGCTCAAAGAAAACAATATCCTCTTCGTTCAAACCGAAATGAGAGTGGTCCCTGAAGAATTCAGCAGTCGGTGCCATAGTGTGCTCAGAAGTCATGATGTACCAGGTAATTTTACCCGATTTTCCAGTTTTCTCCGCAGCCATTTGTTGGATGCGCACAATTCTTTCCGCTTGGATTTGGAATAATGTTTTTCTTGACGGTAATCCGACATCATACATGCCTTTGGGGTGACCGAAGCCCAACCGAGTAGCTTGACCACCAGCTAAGAGAAGAACACCAACTTTATTCTCAGAGATTTCTTTAAAACCAATATCTTCGTATTCTTGAAGCTTTTCCTTGGTCAATCCGGGGACAGATTCGTAGTGCGCCTGCGGTATCGGCTTCAAATCGTCGTCTAGCTTATCTAAAATCAGTTTTGTAGAATCCATAGCGCGTTGGAAGAGAGAAGTTAGTTCCGCGAAATCTAACTTTTTAATCTCACTAGCTAGGATTTCCCGCTCATTTTGCTCCAGTTCCGGCCAATACTTGATAAGGTGCTCTTGACCATGACGAGTTAATACCTCTTTCAACTCTTCATAAGACATTTTCGAATGGAATTATCGCGAAGTTGTAACAGGTAAGCTACAGTCAAAACAACCGAACGGCGCGATTAGAAAGCGTATACTGGCTCATAATCGGCGATTTTGAAACCATTTCGCTTCTCCCACCACGCCGCACGAAAACACGTAGCCTCAGAAGCTGACATTTGCCGATTTCCACAACATTTTGTATTTACATTTCCGTGGTGGCTTGTCAATTACGAAATTCCGATAAGACAGTAAGTAGTTTCGCATACATTGATGCAGTTTCTTAGTGTTATAATTTTGTACTCCAAGTAAGCAGGCAATGTATACCGTTATATTTGAAGTTTTCGCAATCCTGACAGTCTTGTCGGTGACATTTAAAGATACGTTTTGAACATAATATAATCTGAAACAATATTGTGCAGCCGCATTAAATAAAAAATAAAATCGTTATTGTAGTTTATGCAATAGTTTACCAATCAATTAAAATATTTTTGACCCCTTTCCCTTTAGCTTTATATAATTTAAAAACAAAATTATTTCTGAATTCCAACAAAAAATTTATTAATAGATTAGGTTTCAGACCAATCTTGTTTATGGTATATAGAGGTGCTCTAAGTATCGATTATAGTTGTAATTAACTGACATCGATTCTGACAAGTATTTTTTTTGATATTTGAATTTTTCCTCTTGGAAGTTAGATAGATAGATAAATCATTTATTTGGTCTACAGTTACACATGCATACAATACAAATCAACAACAATACACACCACATACAAAATGTTTAACATGCCAGGTATGTATGTGTGGGTATGTAAGTTCTTGAACATAATAACATAAGTTCACGACAATATCGCAATTGTGGTAGTCAGAGGTACATCCATCATAAGATGAACTGGTACAAAAAAATTGACAACGGGACTTATTAAGAACTGAAATAAAATTATTACAGAAATAAACTGAACAGCCAGAATTACAGCAAAAATTGTTTGATTTCATTTACAAATAATAATTTTCAGTGAAGTTCTATTTATTTCAATTAGTCGATCGATTTAGCATCGTAGCACAATTCCGAAGTCCTGAACACCACTATTAAGAAAAAAAAATTGTCCATGCTTTCCATGCGCATTTTGTCAAAAAATGACAAGAGGTCTCTTCGGAGACGCGTGTTATTTTTTGCTAATTATCGTCGAATTTTTACTTAAAATTATATTTGGCATAACTCAAAGTGTAGTTCGTGTGTCCAGTTTCCTGCTGCAACAAATTTTTCATGTCACCATGACTGAATCATCGAAAAAACGGAAGAGGAGCAACAACGAGAAACCTAACCAAACTGTTGTGAATCGAGGCATAATAGACGCGAACTGGCAAAAATTTCTATCAAACAACCTCATAATGGACACGAAAACGGAAAAACCCGTCGAGAAAACCAATACCGAGCACTTCACTGGCACTTTCAGACGCGCGAGAAAGAAAAAACATAGTTTAAAAGAAGTTTCTAATTCTGTCCAAAATGACTTGAAAACGCTTAATATTAGCACGGAAACAACGAATTTAGTGTCTAACAACACATCTTTACCTACAAAAGACTCAAAGACAGTGACTAATGACGTGAAAAACAACCAGAATCCACAAAATAAGTTAACAAAGTTTATAGCGATGGATTGTGAGATGGTGGGCATAGGATATGATGGTAACGACCACATGTTAGCTAGAGTGTCCCTCGTTAACAAATTCGGCGACTGTATTTATGACAAATTCGTGAAACCGAGAGAGGAAGTGATAGACTATAGAACTAATATAAGCGGTGTCCGGAAGGAAGACATGTTGAACGGAGAAGACTTTACGAAGGTGCAGAAAGAAGTGTCAGATATCCTTAGAGGGAGAATTCTGGTTGGACATTCGTTAAAGAATGATCTGAGCGTCCTTTTCCTATCGCATCCGAAGAGGAATATTAGAGATACATCAAGATATAAACCATTTAGAAAGGTAAGCTTTACTACGTAAATTTCTTAATGTACTTTGAAGCTACCAAGGAGGCTCATTAACATATGGATCCAGGCATAATATGTATAAACCTATAAATACATCTATAGGAGGAACATATTTAACTTATGCATTGTATTGTATAATAAACTTCCTGATAATTTTAAGTTAATGACAAGCGCTTCTTTAAAAATACACTTGACAAAATGGTTACTGCAACATCGCTTCTATAGTGTAAATGAATTTTTAAATTTCAAATTCGGACTTTAACATTTTAAATTTTATTTAATTTTAATTGTATTATCATTGTTATTAAAATTTTGTTTTTTTTTTTTATATATATTGGCGACGATGTGATTTTTGCATGCTTACGTGTAAGCTGAAAACACTGGACATAAAATTGTAACAACATCTTATTGTACTGTTTTCTGGCAAATAAACTATTCTATTCTATTCTATTCTAAACTTGTTACGTTCTGTATATTTTTGTCTGTGTTTATTTTTATTTTTAACGAGGCTTTGAGCACCCTGAGTGATCATGCCAGCTTCATACCAGCAATTGACTTCTCTGTTGCCAAGGTAAATCACACCCTGAGAGCGAAAAACTTGTGTTTGTTTTATAAAAAAGAAAAAAGGGGTGATTGTCGGTTGTTATATTTTTCCTGGCAACAATTGGATAGTTTCCTAGGTCAAAGATAAATTATGAAATTCTGATTACTAAAAAAAACCGGTCTAAAGGTGACAAAAAATGTTTTCTTTTTTCTATTTAACTTATTTCTGGATTTTAATGAAGAAAAACGTAAAGTCTGATATTACGTTTTTCTATGATGTCACGGTTGCCTTTTAATACAAACTCCATAATTGACATTTAGTAAAAAGTAACTGATTTGACTAGTTGGTAACTAGCCTATTAAATTTTTTATTCTTTATTTTTTTCTTTTATGTATCCTGCTATTCCTGCTCAATACAGCAATCTGTCATCATGGACATTTAGCTGCTTCTTTGTTTGTTTTTTTTTTTTTTATTTCTTCTGTATTTGGTCCTTGTAGCGGTGAGAAATGATCCACTGTCTCACTTTCCAGCAGGAAGTCTGTCTATTAAAGATGGAACACTGTTCCTCTTAAGTCTTGTGTAAACAATACTTCCAGACTCCGATAAGTCAGCAGCCGGAGAGTTGACATGACAAGATAGATACAAAAAAAACAAACTAGTTAGTTTTTACCGACTTCAAAAAAGGAGGAGGTACTCAATTCAACCGCATTTTTTGTTAAAAAAAAATCTGGTAGTTTACTAAACCTCTTGTAGAACTTTTTAAACTATTTTGTCTTTAATTCAGCAATCCTGTTACACTCAGAAGACACACAGATCTCTGGATTTTGTGAAAACTCAATATTTGTCTTCTTTCCTTAACTCTTTGTAGAGTAACACTTCACTTCACCTTATAATGTTTATTCTGAATCATCCTCATCCTTAGTGAATATTAAAAGTGGACTGTATTGGGAAAATTGCGATATACTAAATTTGGGTAAAAAATTGATACGAAAGTGCAACTTATAAAAATACGACAATAGACGAGAAAATGCCTTTAAAAGAGAAAGACTCACCTAGATGACCTGCTGTGACATACGCAGGCTCGAGAACCAACAGCCAGGGAGGCTCCTGCAGTACCTTCAGCTCGCCGACTTACCTCAGATTACCGAGTTACCTATAACTGTGGCAAAACACTCGAGCGATGGATTGTCTTCCCAATCTAAAGGCACTGTTGCACTAGGAATATTTTCGGCAATTACGACAATGGTTCGAAAGATTCGAAATTATTCGAGGGTCACACGTCTGACCTCTATAACGACACGAAAGCAAGAGAGTGAGGGAGACGTTCCAAAACTAAATTTTCAAAAAGTTATTTTTTTTTTTAAAGTTATGTTTGTGATGTTGCCAGGCGAAATATAGTACAATTCTGAACATTCCGCCCACCAAAATACATTGTATTTTAACCGAAATTAAATTATAACACGATATATAAGCAAAAATTAAAACTATAAAACGACACGAACGAAAAAATATTTGTTTACGACATTACAAGTTAACAAAGAGTACTGTTTTATTTCAAATCCTCCATTGGCAGAGGGCAAAGTTTAACGATAGGTCGTTTGAATTCGCCAACTTCTGTACGCACCGTGACAACTCTACAGACACCATCAGTCCCGGGATGAAGTTTCGAGACGCGACCGATTTTCCATTTCATTGGACTGCATTGCTCGTTAACAATGAGTACAAGAGTACCGATCGAAATTTCCCTTCGACTATTATACCACTTGTGACGCTGTTGCAAAGTGTGTAAATATTCAAGGTGCCATTTGCGCCAAAAATCTTGATGGATTTGTTGCAACAATTTCCATCTCTGCAATGAACCTAACTTTACATCAAGGAAGTTGTTTTCGGGTAAAATAGTAAGGGGTTCCATAGTTAGAAAATGACCAGGGGTCAATACCGAGAAGTCGTTAGGGTCTGAGCTAACGGGCGAAAGAGGACGAGAGTTTAACATGGATTCAATCTGCGTGAGGACTGTGTAAAATTCCTCGTAAGTTAGGCGTTGCGAGCCAACGACACGCGACAAATGCGTTTTTACAGACTTGACCCCAGCTTCGGCCAAGCCTGAAAAGTGTGGACTACCAGGGGGGTTGAACACGAACTCGATTCGTTCGGCTCCGGAAGCCCCTTTCATAAGGTCACTAAGTATATTGTAGGCTCCGATGAAATTTCTACCTTGGTCGGAAATGAGTTTCGAGCAGCGACCACGCCGTGCGATGAAACGCCTCAAGGCGGCTAGATAGGCCTCGGAGGTCAACTCCGACACGAGCTCAAAATGAAGAGCCTTGGTGGCTGTACATACGAAGACACAAATATATGCCTTAAACGTGCGCACACCTCGACCCCGACCCAAACACACATCAAAAGGCCCCGCATAATCTACAGCAGCAGACGAGAATGGTTTTATCTGGTTGATACGAAAGGCTGGCAAATTACCCATAAGAGGAGGTGGTGCCACTTTCGGATGGGCGCGAAAACATTTTATACAACGCGACACAACAGAGTGTATTGCTCTTTTCGAAGACAAGATCCAAAATTCTTGGGCCAACAAGTTTTGGAGAGTTTGCAGTCCAGGGTGCATAAAGCGCTGATGATAATCATCAACTATTAATTTCGTGAGCCTATGATCACGAGGCAATAATAGCTGATGTCTAACGTCATAAGTCAGCCTTCCTTTAGATAGGCGACCGCCCACCCTCAAAAGCCCATGTTCATCCAAAAACGGAGATAACTTTCTCATGGGTTTAGGTAAGGGACGAGAAGAACTATCTTTCGACAACAGACGAATTTCTGTAGCAAAGGCACACTCTTGGACATGCTTCACGAGGAAGCGAAATGAATTATTTATTTCCTCAGGCGACAATTGTGATTTTAAATCCTTCGAAGAAGAGTTTTTCAAATTATTTTTGAACCGAAAACAATAAGCTAGGATGTTTAAAATCCGCTTAAAAGATGAATATCGATTGAGAATTTCATCTACGAACGATATGTTAGATGCTGTAAAGAGGCTATAAATCTTCTGTTCATCAGATGCAAGGTGGTCAAACTGTATCTCAGACTGTGGCCAAAACTCTTGAGGTTGAGAAAGCCAATTAGGCCCCGCCCACCATGTTACGTTCTGGATGAGGTCAGCAGGATGTAAACCGCGAGAACCGCAATCCGCTGGATTTTCAGAACCAGCCACGTGGTACCAGTTTTGAGGGGACACTTTCTCCTGAATATCCGAGACTCTATTGGCCACGAAGGTTTTCCACTTCGATGGACAAGAGCGGATCCATGTCAGAGCGACACTTGAATCTGACCAACAGTAGATGTCGTCAAAATTATAAAAACCATCTAAAGCCTTTTTGAACGAAGCGATTAAGTTCGATAATAAAACAGCAGCTAGCAGCTCCAAACGAGGAACGGAACACCTACGAAGGGGGGCCACTTTCGACTTCGCACAGCAAAGTCGCACAACGATAGTGCTGTCATTTTTAACGACACGACAATAAATGACCGCACAATAACCCTTTTCTGAGGCGTCACAGAAACCGTGAAGCTGCAACGACGTAAAAGATTCGACCATTCGACGAGGAATGGAAAGCGAGCTCAAGGATGATAGCTGCGACTTAAATCTACGCCACTCCTGCGCGATAGTAACAGGAACTTCGCTATCCCAATCGGTTCCAGACAACCACAACAGTTGTATTAGATATTTCGCAAAAAATACGACCGGCGATAATAAACCCAAAGGGTCGAAAATCTTTGCGATATCCGAGAGGATAGATCGCTTAGTACAGCGTGAATCATCCATTGAAGTACGAAAAGTAAATTTGTCCTCTTGTGGGAGCCAAGAGAGACCCAGAATTTTAAGCGATAAATCACTTATATCTTCGAAACTCCGGAGGCGGTCGGAATATAAGTCAGAGTCCGGACAAGAGTTCAAAAATTCAGGGCTATTGGAGGCCCATTTCCGCAAATGGAGACAAGACGACGACAAGATGTCCAGCAACTCCTTGCGCATTAGTAGAGCACTCTCAATAGAGTCTGCGCCTGACACAATGTCATCTACGTAAGTATCTCTCGCCAAGACAGCAGCACCTTGAGGAGCACGAGATGAGAATTCCTCAGCTACCTTAGCGATGCACCAAAGCGCCTGGTACGGAGCGCAGGATACCCCATAAGTTACGGTAAGGAGGCGAAAATCCTTCACAGGATCCTCTGGAGACGCTCGCCAAAGAATGCGCTGATAGTCGCAGTCTCGCAACTCGACCAAGAATTGGCGATACATCTGCTTGATGTCCCCGGTGAAGACTACAGCATGCCAACGAAACCTAACCAGAAGATCGAAAATGTTCTTCTGTAACTTAGGGCCAGGGAGCAACGAATCGTTCAAGGACACGCCAGCGGCATCCTTAGCACTTGCGTCAAAGACCGTACGCAAGGGTGTGGTAACCGAGTCAGGGCGTAGAACTCCGTGATGAGGGATATAATAGAAGTGGCCTTCAGACGACAGAGGCGGCTCAACTTCTTCCATATGACCACATTTGAGGTAATCGTCCATGAAGTTAATATAAGCAGTACGAAAGAGAGGGTTTATTTTAAACTTCCTCTCTAAATTCAGAAGTCGCTTAAGTGCGACCTCACGAGAATTTAAAAACCTTGGCTTCTCCTGAGGGTCGACAAAGGTCAACGGGACAATCATCCTACCTTCAGGGTTACGACAATAAGAAGCCTCCATATAGGTTTCACACGACAATTCAGCTTTCGAAAAAACGACAGGCTTAGGAGGATCTAAATTCTCCAACTCCCAGAACTTCTTTAAACTGTTGTCCAAAGACAAACTCGACACTAAAAGACAGTCCTTAGTCACAACACAGGAACCTTTACGAAAACGAGAACGACAAGTGTCAACATCAATTGCACATTCACCCATTACTATCCAGCCGAAAACAGTGCGGATAGCAATAGGCTGACCTGACTCGCCCTTGACAAGACCAGGTTGAAGTGCCGAAGCGAGAATATTGGCGTTGACCAACATGTCAATAGGCCCAGGCTGGTGGAAGAATGGATCAGCAAGATCTAATCCCCTAATATGTTTCCAAGAGGAAATATCAATTTGTCCCGACGGCATGTCAGTACAAATTTGCGACAAAACGAGAGCATTAAACGAAAAGTTACATGAGGAGCCACCATTAGATGGTACTATCTCACATTCGACAGTGCCAAGAGTATCGGCCGATACCGTACCAATACCATTCACAGGATGGGCGTTGTCCTTTATGTCAAGTCCAAGCTTCCGAGCACAAGTCAAAGTAATAAAATTGCAGGCACTAGCACTGTCCAAAAGTATGCGAATAGGAGTCAATTTATTAAATTTATTTTTAATTAAGACCATAGCAGTCGAAAATAAAATTTGGGAATGACCTCCAGGAACAGTCAACGCTGTGGGAATATTCGACGAAGTCCCTTCGATACATTGTTGAGAAATGTCATCATCAGCAGACGTGTGGAAATGAAGTAGCGCGTGATGCCTATACTTACATTTGTCACAGTGAACTGATGACTTACAATGTTTGACTGTATGAGAGGGATGAAGACATACAATACAAAGTCGTTTATCCTTCACACAAGCAAACCTCTCACGAGGTGTCAATTTTAAAAATTTGGGACATTTGTCTATATTATGGCCAACCGTTAAACACAACGTACAGCTGATCACAGGTGGTACAATAAGCGATGACTTTGTTTTAGACACTGGCTTTGTAGTAACAATGTTCAATTTACCAGAATTTTCCAAAGCTTGACTTCGCTTTTCTATAAATTTACACAAGTCAGCATATTCCGGAATATCAACATCAGACTCTAATTGTAACTCGAAAGCCTCTCTAGTAGCTACATCAAGCTTGGACCATAACAAATGGAACAGCATAAAATTCCTATCTGGTAACTGGTATTTATCTAAAATTTCAATATTTTCTTTAAAGGTACGAAAAACTCTATTTAATTCTGTACTACTTTTAGACTTCACAGATTCACAGTGTAATAATTTTTCATAGAATATTGACGCTAACACTCTTTTACGTTCATAATGATTTTTCAAAACATTGTATGCATTTAAATAATTCTCATCTGAAATTGGATAATTCTTTATTAAATCCAATGCACATCCTCGAACATAGGTCAATAAATAATGTAGCTTTTCCACTGCTGGAATTTCCCTATTATGAATAAGTGAGTCATAAAGCTGTTTAAAAGAAATCCAATTTTCAATCCTTCCATCAAAAGGCGTTATGTTTATTTTAGGCAGCTTTACACTTAAGCACTGATTATCCGAAACTGAAACTGAAGGTTTTATATCAGCTTGCGACTTTTTCAACATACGATACTTTATTGACCTCACTTTTGTTTCAAACTGAGCCGAAAAATTTAACTCGCCTGGTCTATGTTCTTTCGAAACTGACGCCAATACTTCTATCTGCGCTCTGTGAAACTCATCCGTAATTTCTTTCACGTCCTGTAAAGTATATCCTACCAAGTCCGTGTTTTCCATACTCTCGATACGGGCAAATGCATAATCCCGAGCAATGCGGTTCCTGTCTCCAGTAACCGACATACTATCATCGTTACTCATTGTTAATTTAAGTTATTTTAACAAAAACAACACGAAAAACAATCGAAACCAACAAAAACAATGAATAACAATGTGATATGTATGAGGTTATTTTTAGACTCGATTGACAAGTAGTCAACTTGACGTACGGATGACAGTGACAGCAGACTGACAAGGTGCGTTCAGAAGCAAGTTCAAAAATTAAAAATAATATTTGAAACAAAACGGTCTTCAATCTTTTGAAGGTTAACACAAAATAAAATATATTGTGTCGTTTTAAAGTTACCTTCAAGTTTTTTATAATTAATTTTCAACTTCAAAAATTTGATTATGGAATCCTTAGATCGCCTTACAAATGAAATATCGTGCTCAAAGGACCAAAAAATGAATATTAAAAGTGGACTGTATTGGGAAAATTGCGATATACTAAATTTGGGTAAAAAATTGATACGAAAGTGCAACTTATAAAAATACGACAATAGACGAGAAAATGCCTTTAAAAGAGAAAGACTCACCTAGATGACCTGCTGTGACATACGCAGGCTCGAGAACCAACAGCCAGGGAGGCTCCTGCAGTACCTTCAGCTCGCCGACTTACCTCAGATTACCGAGTTACCTATAACTGTGGCAAAACACTCGAGCGATGGATTGTCTTCCCAATCTAAAGGCACTGTTGCACTAGGAATATTTTCGGCAATTACGACAATGGTTCGAAAGATTCGAAATTATTCGAGGGTCACACGTCTGACCTCTATAACGACACGAAAGCAAGAGAGTGAGGGAGACGTTCCAAAACTAAATTTTCAAAAAGTTATTTTTTTTTTTAAAGTTATGTTTGTGATGTTGCCAGGCGAAATATAGTACAATTCTGAACACTTAGTATTTGTTACAATGTCACAAACACCCTGTATAGTAAAGGTCATCGGTCTTCTGACAGACATTGCAGAGAAGTGACGGTATAATACCCACCATCATCACCCTAGCATTATCCTGTTTTAAACAGGGTCTTACCTAACCTGAAGATGTGACAGGTCCAGTTTTTTACCAGAAACAACTGCCTGTCTGACCTTTCAACCCGCGAAGGGAAAACCAGCCCAATACAGGTTAGGTCAAATAATTCCGAAAATGCATTTATTAAATGTGGGTTTCCTCACGATGTTTTCCTTCACCGCTGAGCATCATTTATGATCCAAACATGAATTCGAAAATAAATTCGACAATCATTGGTTTAGGCCTGTGCTGGATTCGAACTTGTGAGCTCAAAGTGAGAGGCAAGCGTTTAATACCCATCATTTTTTTTTTCAAATCTTTTTCGAAGCATTAGCCATTCTTGGTGGTTATGCCAGCTTCATAGTTTAGAGTGTTTAAATATACCCGTACGACGCCCACTGCTGGGCATAGGCCTCCCTCAAGTATCTCCACGACGATTGGTCCTGCGCTGCCTGCATCCTTCGACCTTCACCATGTGATAAAACTTATTTGTTTAAATGTGCATCCTCTTTTTATAAGATACTTAAATATTAAACATTATTAACCTCTCCATTCCAGATAACAAAAGGCAGTACACCGTCTCTGAAGCGTCTTGCGAAGGAAATCCTTGGCATTGACATCCAGAGCGCGGAACACAGCTCGGTAGAAGATGCCAGAGCAGCGATGCAGCTGTATTGCACCGTAGCAAAGAAATGGGAAGCAATGATGAGTGAGAAACGTGGGGGACGGAGAATTGATGACTCCAGTTGAAAGATATTCAGGGTTGCCAACTTTTTTTAAAAAGAAACATGTAATATAGGGAGTATTTTTATGACAAACGGTCTAAATATAAAAAAAAAAAATACGAAAATCCAGGAAAATAAATTACATACATTTTAGGACTGTCAATCATCCGTCCCTTTCCTTATCGGCGGATAAGAAAATGTCAGGTATAATTTCAAATGAAATTAAAAGATGTATGCAGGAATCAGTGCTAATGTTGACACTGAAACACATTATATCGAAAACCACCGACCCGCTAGGATCGAATAATTCTTTGAAATGTAATCCCTCAGCCAACGCCCTGAGCCGCGGTTCGCGCCCTAAATTTTGTACCGCCCTCAGCGCTCCCCATTTGTCCGGCCAAGTAGTTAATGCCATCTGCGGCAAATCTACAATAAGTAACTTAAAAAAAAGCACAAATAACAAAACACGAGGCAGAGGAGAACGCATGCGCTAATGCAAAAATTCTTCATGAAAAGAATTGACTCCTGGTTGTGACTCTGTCCACCCCCTTTGGGTTTACGAGCGTGACTTTATGTGTAACGAATAAAATGACTTTCCAGGCTATAAGTGAGATTCCGTAATAAAAATATAGATTGCGCTGTATAATGTTGGCTTAACCTCCTAATTTCATGGATTTTAGCCAAATAAGATGCATTTGGACATAACTCATTTCCAATACAATGTAGAACTGCACTTCTAACAATTCATAATTGTCTTAACCATGATATAAGAAACCCTGGGGGGTTAAAATGGCCACATCGAAGCAATTCATCTAAGAAAGCAATATTGCTATTAAATTTTGACATTTGTTTGCATTGCGCACTTACTTTTATATGCGCAATGTGGCTCCGATGTGGCCATTTTAACCCCCCGGTATTCTCAAAAGTGACAGCTAACATTTCAAGGTTAACCCAGCTGACGTCACACGCCATACGCCGCCATACAAGTACATACAAGTAGTCATACAAATACATATAAAACTAAAAAAATCAAAAATTTTGCGATGGAAAATTCCACTTCATATCAACTCAGAATCATGGCCTGAATCATCCCTCAAAGTTTTCGTTACGATGTCACTAACACTTTTAATAACTTGTCACATTGTTTATTGACACAAGAAATTAACTTACTTTTCAATAATAAAATTTACTTTCTTGGAATGTTGGAGATACCAATTTAATGGTAACACTTACGTCATCAATGGGCTAGCAATGGCGGCTTGTTATAGGATTGAGCATACCTACCTGGTTTTCTTATACACTTCTCATCAAAAAAATCGAAACACCTTGCAAGTTTACGTTTTGTCAGGATTATCAGAAAAATGTGTACATTTAGGAATAAATGTTAAATGTCGTTTAATAGTGAGTAATATGAGCTTATCAAATCTTAATGTTCTAAATTTAAATGAATTTTTCATAGGTTTCGTATTTTGTTAAATGAGTCATTTTTATTCCGTATGGAGTATAAATGAAATGGATAAAACAACAAACGTAAATGAAAAAAAAAAGCTAAAAAACGTTTATTTAATAACTTGTATTCCCTCCCCGAGCTCTAATTACTGCTTCCATACGGTTCTTCATCGATCGGATGAGAGTCACGATCACATGCTGTGGTATATTGTCCCATTCCTCTTGGATTGCATCTTGCAGCTGGCTAAGTGTTTCTGGGGCAGGATCTCTTGCTCGAATTCGTCTGTTTAATTCATCCCACAGATGTTCAATGGGATTCATGTCCGGGCTTCTTGCTGGCCATTCCATAATAGAGATATCGACTTCGTTAAGATAATCTCGTACGACGCCCGCGGTGTGAGCCCTAGCATTGTCGTGCATGAATATGAAGCCGTTGCCAATAAAATGTGCATAGGGCATCACATGAGGCTCGAGACACTCTTCGACGTACCGATGACAGTTTAGTGCAGGCAGACGTGGCCCAGACACGAAAGCAAGCTCTGTCTTACCGTCGGCGCTGATTCCTCCCCAAACCGTCCACGAACCGCCACCATAGCTGACCTTTTCATTGTGCATAGCGTTCTCCGTCTCTTCTGTAGACCTTGTTCCTTCCGTCGTTACCATACAGCATAATTTTACACTCATCAGAAAAGAGAACTTTGCTCCACTGTAGGTATGACCAATTTAGGTGCTCACGTGCAAAGTTAAGGCGCGCTCTTCGATGGTCTGCAGTTAATTTCGGCCCATTTGCTGGCTTATGCGGTACCAGTCCACGATCCTTCAACCTTCTTCTAATTGTAGAGTCACTTACAGCCACCCTTCGTACAACACGAAGCCGCTGCTGCAGTTGAAAAGCGTTAAGGCGTCGATTTCTTAAAGAAGTTGTTACAATAAATCGATCATCTATCTCGCTCAGAAGTGACCCGATTCCTGCCAGATCCTGAACGGCGCGTGAACAAACCAGTCTCCCGATAACGTTTATAGACTCTATGAACAGATGACAGGCTTAGATGCAGTCTTGCAGCCACAACACGCTGACTAAGGCCAGAATCCAGCAATGCCACAACTTGGGCGGCTTCTGTGGGCGAAGTATCCATACGTTTTAGAAAAAAAACCTTTTTTCAGACGTCCCAAAGTCACAGTATTGAAATAAAAAACAAAAAGTTTAAGGATAGGCGCCAATTTTTAGTTTTTAAACGCTAAATGTACTCCAACCCTAAACACACATTTGTCTCAAAACAGTGATTCATTTCGTTTATAAGATAAACAAATGAAATTCTAATTTTGAATTTAGAATTTTCGCTTATTACTGTAATGGCCAAACTGCCAGCTATACATTTATGTATTTTTTTTCATCGTATGAATTCTTTTTTGTGTTAAATTCGGACAGAAACAATGAAAACGGAAGTGTTTCGATTTTTTTGATGAGAAGTGTATAATAGTCTTAACTAAAAATGTATGTTTTTTACTTAGTAATAATAAAGTTTGTGTGATACTGTTTAATTTTGTTTCATTTTATTTGATAATCCGCCTCCATGGTCCAGTGGTTGATCCGGAGGTCCCGGGTTCGAAGCCCGGTGGGGACATATCACAAAAATCACTTTGTGATCCCTAGTTTGGTTAGGATATTACAGGCTGATCACCTGTAAGAAAATCCGTGCTTCGGAAGGCACGTCAAGCCGTTGGTCCCGGTTAATACTTACTGATGTAAGTTAGTAGTCGTTACATGGGCCATGTTGGCGGTTCAATAACAATAACCACAACACCAGGGTTGATGAGGTTGGTAATTCGCCTCACAACCCACACGATAGAAGAATGTGGTATAATTTCTCCTCAGAGAGGACGTGCGTCGAATGGTCAAGGGACGGGTGTAATAAACACCGTAAAAGTACCTAAACTCTTAAAGTTAGATTTGTATTTCCCGCATTATTCATATTCCGTTTTTAAAAGTTAGACGGAACGTTCGTTTAAAGTGCGTGAATGTATTGAAATGTAGTTGTAACGTTGTAATCAGGATTTTAATGAAAATACTTTCTGTGTCAGCATATAATAATTATGAAATATATTTTACTAAATTCGTTATCTTTAAATATTAGCGAAAAACCGTTGATATTATATAGTATGTTTTGTCGTAATTTTAAACAAAACATTGTATCATACTATTTCTTCAAATGGGTTTCATGCTAGTTTCATGGCTTTCTCAAGAATTTTTCGTTATATTTCTCAGTGCAATTTCTTTTTATTTATACTGAATTATCAAAAACACTACGAAACGAACAGTCCGCTCGTTTCATTTCTTCTTCAAGCCGCCATTGGTAGTACTTTTGTGTTTGTTCTGTTTGACTTTTACTTTTTCTTGCTTTATTATTAAAAATATCACTATGTCTTTAACAAATTACATCGCGATTGATTGCGAAATGGTCGCCACGGGGGTTAGGCGAGAATACGATATGTTAGCAAGGGTGTCAATTGTGAATGAATATTGCCAAAAAGTTTATGATGAATATGTTTTCCCAACTGAACGAGTTACCGACTACCGGACGCCTATTAGCGGGATCCGAAGACAGGACTTGATGAATGGCGAAGACTTTGACGAAGTAAGGTAAGTACCTATGCAGAATTTATCGTCTATAAATAGATAAATCGGTAAGTAAGTAGTTACATCAATAGATAAAATCGTATAAGAAATAAAGTTTGTCCTTTGCACCTATTTTCACCTATGATCTAGAAAACCACTACGGATTTGCTTGTGATTTTTACTGTAACTATCTTCGTTTCTTCGAGACGACTAGTCTAGAATTTATATAGAATGGATCGAATCACTAATTAACATTTAAAAATGTATTTTTGCGACGCAGTAGACAACAAATACCTATTGTTAACATTGTTGCTAATGTCGTAGGATTCAAGTCCTATTAGTTAGTTTCTTATCAAGGGTTATAAACAGAGCAGGGACTTAAAATACTAAAGAAACAGACTAAAGCCTTGTGCAGTAAGTAGGTAGGTACCTACCTAAGTATCTAGAAATTAGTACCTATTTTATGTCAATAAAAAAAATTATGGGGATTCCCCTTTTTACAAGGTACATATTATTTATAGAAATAAGACAGAGGAATTTGTGTGTTATGATTTATGATGTTATGAGAGGTACCTATTACACCATCTATGCACCAATTTTTCGTCAATCTCGACATTTTATTCAAACAACAATCGACCTTATTATTACTATACTGCGACCGTTATTTATAGGGTCGTATGCCGATTGACGGGATACCAAAATTATTGCTAAGTTTAGAAAAATCGACCTTATTAATATTGTATTGTGATCGTTATTTGTAGAGTCGTATGCTGATTGTCTATGGGTGATTGTGGTTTTACCACGGCATTCCGTCAATCACCATACGACCCTACAAATAACGATCACAGTTAAGTAATAATAAGGTCGATTTTTGTTTGAATAAAAAGTCATGATTGACGAATGTTGGATAGATGTTATATCTCTCTAAGGGGATTCCCCTTTTTACCAGGTGCAAATTATTTATAGAAATAGGACAAAGGATTTTGTGTGTCGTGTGAAACCTGCCCATCATGCTATGCGTCAAGGTCGCGGGCTTGCCGATCAGGATCGTGTAGTCTGATAGCAAATTGGCGGGGCGTATCCATGGTATGGTTACCATGGTTACGCCCGAGTTGGTGTAGTGTAGAGTAACCATGGTAACCGCGATAAAGAGTAAATAAAAAAATAAAAATAAATAAAAACATTTATTTCTTCTTCTACAAACAATCTTATAAACTACCATACTAACAAAATAATATATATATATTTTTTTTATTTATTTAGTAATCATGTTAAAGCGTCAATTGTCCCGAACTCGATGCGCCAGCCCATGACCTTGACCTTGACCAGTGATGTCCCGTTTCTCGGAATGTTCCCACTTTGGGTTTCCAAAGCGGGAACATGCGGGAAATGACTGCGGGGACTGTTTATTCCCCGCAGTAAAAAGGCGCAATATTTATGTAAAAAGACCTTTTATTACGCAACCTTTAGGCGAATGAGACCAGAGTACAAGATAGAACAATTTGACTAAGAAAAGCAGCTAGGGTTTTTTTTTACCAACAAAACGGGGAAACATTTCAGAATAATAAAAGGGACCGTCCATTAATCATGTGACGTTTTTTTAGCATTTTTAACGGACGGCCCCAAAGGAATTTAGTGAAACAGGAATTTTACTATTAAAGAATTTTTACAACGGGAACATTCTTAGGAACGGCACACCACAGACCTTGATAGTATAATATAACTCCCGGAAAATGAGCAATAACAAAAAAAACTAACAAAAGAGCAATAACAAAAACGTGACAGTTTCACTGCACGCAAGTGTATTCGGGAGTCAAAGGGACGAAGACAGAGTGTGCGGGGGAAGTATCGACTGATCTACCAATAGCCGATCGATGCGGGACTCACCCGCCCCCGCGCCCCGTACCGCACCACCAATGAGATCTAAAATTCGGTTGTGCGCAGTCAAGGTCGATGCTCAAGAAGTTTACCGGGACCTATAACATAACCGCTTGTGACACTTCAAAATACTGGAAATATGATGCCTGGCCTTGAGTCATTCATAGTCACGAAGGACCGGTACACAGTAGGACCCCTTTCAAAAGACCTTGTTCTACCTGTCCGACAGGCCATGGTATAAGAAGACCAGAGATGTTAAAATGGCCACATCGAAGCAATTAATCTGAGAAAGCAATATTGTTATGACATTACCTTGTACCTAAGTGACAAGGTTTTTTCTTGCAGCTTCTTTTCCCCGGCTATACAGGTTGTGAGAAGCTGCGGTAGTTTTAGGCGGATTAGACGTTCGTTATGTAAACATTTATGATTCAAAGTGTAACTATGTTACCTAATGAATAAAGATATATTTGAATAAGAATAAAAATAATAACATATTTTGCAGTTGAATAAACTTTTTTGTTTATTTATTTTACTTACAGTGGGGTTAAAATGGCCACATCGAAGCAATTCACCTAAGAATGCCATATTGCAATTTGACATTTGCGCATATAAAAGTAAGTGCGCAATGCAAGCAATGTGGCCATTTTAACCCCCAGGTATGCTCAGTCCCATGACAAGCCGCCATTGCTAGCCCCTTGATGACGTAAGTGTTACCATTAAATTGGTATCTCCAACATTCCAAGGACGTAAATTTTATTATTGAAAGTTAAACAAATCACCGACTAATATTATTAATTACTATTATTTGTCACAAATATAAAAAAAACAGTAAATCTTTTACTGAAAGGTCAAAATTCCCTTGAAAAGTAAAAATATAAAATCGTTGGTCGTGGTTAATTTATTTTTTACGTAATGGCAACTCAGGGCGGGATGACGTCAGTTGGGCTAACCTTGAAATGTTAGCTGTCACTTTTGAGCATACCTGGTTTTATTATACCATTCGACAGGCAAGATGCGTTAAGGTCACGTCCGAAAGTAAGATCCGCGCCTCGGAAGGCACGTCAAGCTGATGGTCCCTGTTACTACTTAGTGATGCTGTAGTTACATGAGCCATGTCAGGGGCCTTTGGCGGCTGAATAGTAACCCTGACACCAGGGTTGATGAGGTTGGTAATTCACCTCACAACCACAGAAGAAGAATGTGGTTTAATGTCTCCTCTTGTCCTCAGAGAGGACGTGCGTCGAATGATCAAGCGCCGGGTGATTGTCGGCCATGGGTTGGAGCATGACTTGCGCGTACTTCACCTGTCTCACCCGGAATGGAACATACGCGATACTGCCAACTATCCGCCTTTTATCAGGGTATGTATACCATACTACCTGACAGAGGGCAGCAGTAACTGTCAGTACTATTCAGAGGCAGAGGACAGGAGTCTTAGTATGGCTTTGTAATAGACTACTCTGGGCGCCATCCCACTCGCGTCAGACAGAGTACTGCGGGGTGGAAGGCAAGAGGGAAACCACTGCCCTATTTTTCCCTAAAAAAGTAGCATGGAGAGTATGTTACAGAAATGCTGCACCGACAAGAGCGTGGCTCTTAAATTGATGATGATGATACCATACTATTCAGAGGCGGAGGATAGGAGTCCTAGTACAGCTTTGAAATAGAATATCGAAGTTTATACAGCAGACGCAATATATGTATATGTCGCAGTCGGATTTTACAATCCGCTGCATGACAATACGGCTAATCGTTGAACAGCTGCATTACAAAACGGCCCTGTTTTTGAAAACAGCTAGCCGTAATGTAATACAGCTGATTATACAATCCGACTGCGACATATACATATATTGCGTCTGCTGTATAAACTTCGATATCGCGTTTCAGGACTGCATTATTGAATGTGCCGCCATCTGTTGCATGTGCGCCGAACTAACTGGTCAACTAGTTGGGTCCTGCTCGCTACCTTACCTATCCTAATCACTGCTTATAATGCTGTCTTCCATTCCTTCACAGATGAATCGCAACCGAACTCCGTCCCTAAAGTGGCTGGCGCGAAGGATTCTCCGCGAGAATATACAACAGGTAATTGAATACATTGTTTTAAGTTTACGCCGTTAATGGTGCTAATTCCTGTAAATACCATCTAATTTTATTTTAATTTATATCTGTCATTTTCTTATCCGCCGAAAAGGAAAGGGACGGGTAATTGACAAGCATAAAATTTATGGAACACACGTCAATTTTAAGCACAAATCTAAACCAACCGTCTAAAAATTTTACATCAGTCAATAACCCGACACATTCATTTACTCATTCTTCCTAAAATTAAGAGCTGTGAATCATCCGTCCCTTTCCTTTTCGACGGATATGAAAATGACGGATATAACTTAAAATAAAATTAGGCGGTGTTTGCAGGAATCGGGGCCATTACCTTAATTAAAGCACATAATGCGGGTTCTTACCGCGTTTAAATGGGGATATGAGACTCCCGATATTTCGACACTGTTGCAAGTGCCATGATCACGGGACGACTGATGAGATTGGAGAGTTTAGTGCGAGTTCAGATGGTTCCGAACATTCCGATATCAAAAACATAAACAAGCGGCAAAGAAAGAGGGTAGACAGATATGTCTGCCCGTAGAAAATTATGGATCTACCTACTCCACTCCAATCTCATCAGTCATCCCGTGATCATGGCACTTGCAACAGTGTCGAAATATCGGGAGTCTCATATCCGCATTTAAACGCGGTAAGAACCCGTTATTATGTGCTTTAATTAAGGTAATTGAATGTTTAAACGGCTTATGAAAAATTTAAAGAACGTCTAGGGCCCTGTGCCCAGGTTTTTCTTGCAGCTTCTTTCCCCCGGCTATACAGGTTGTGAGAAGCTGCAGTAGTTTTAGGTGGACGGGACGTTCGTTATATAAAGAATGACGATTCAAAGTGTAACTACACTTCTCATCAAAAAAATCGAAACACTTCCGTTTTCATTGTTTCTGTCCGAATTTAACACAAAAAAGAATTCATACGATGAAAAAAAATACATAAATGTATAGCTGGCAGTTTGGCCATTACAGTAATAAGCGAAAATTCTAAATTCAAAATTAGAATTTCATTTGTTTATCTTATAAACGAAATGAATCACTGTTTTGAGACAAATGTGTGTTTAGGGTTGGAGTACATTTAGCGTTTAAAAACTAAAAATTGGCGCCTATCCTTAAACTTTTTGTTTTTTATTTCAATACTGTGACTTTGGGACGTCTGAAAAAAGGTTTTTTTTCTAAAACGTATGGATACTTCGCCCACAGAAGCCGCCCAAGTTGTGGCATTGCTGGATTCTGGCCTTAGTCAGCGTGTTGTGGCTGCAAGACTGCATCTAAGCCTGTCATCTGTTCATAGAGTCTATAAACGTTATCGGGAGACTGGTTTGTTCACGCGCCGTTCAGGATCTGGCAGGAATCGGGTCACTTCTGAGCGAGATGATCGATTTATTGTAACAACTTCTTTAAGAAATCGACGCCTTAACGCTTTTCAACTGCAGCAGCGGCTTCGTGTTGTACGAAGGGTGGCTGTAAGTGACTCTACAATTAGAAGAAGGTTGAAGGATCGTGGACTGGTACCGCATAAGCCAGCAAATGGGCCGAAATTAACTGCAGACCATCGAAGAGCGCGCCTTAACTTTGCACGTGAGCACCTAAATTGGTCATACCTACAGTGGAGCAAAGTTCTCTTTTCTGATGAGTGTAAAATTATGCTGTATGGTAACGACGGAAGGAACAAGGTCTACAGAAGAGACGGAGAACGCTATGCACAATGCTGCATTGAAGAAAAGGTCAGCTATGGTGGCGGTTCGTGGACGGTTTGGGGAGGAATCAGCGCCGACGGTAAGACAGAGCTTGCTTTCGTGTCTGGGCCACGTCTGCCTGCACTAAACTGTCATCGGTACGTCGAAGAGTGTCTCGAGCCTCATGTGATGCCCTATGCACATTTTATTGGCAACGGCTTCATATTCATGCACGACAATGCTAGGGCTCACACCGCGGGCGTCGTACGAGATTATCTTAACGAAGTCGATATCTCTATTATGGAATGGCCAGCAAGAAGCCCGGACATGAATCCCATTGAACATCTGTGGGATGAATTAAAGAGACGAATTCGAGCAAGAGATCCTGCCCCAGAAACACTTAGCCAGCTGCAAGATGCAATCCAAGAGGAATGGGACAATATACCACAGCATGTGATCGTGACTCTCATCCGATCGATGAAGAACCGTATGGAAGCAGTAATTAGAGCTCGGGGAGGGAATACAAGTTATTAAATAAACGTTTTTTTGCTTTTTTTTTCATTTACGTGTGTCGTTTTATCCATTTCCTTTATACTCCATACGGAATAAAAATGACTCATTTAACAAAATACGAAACCTATGAAAAATTCATTTAAATTTAGAACATTAACATTAAGATTTGATAAGCTCATATTACTCACTATTAAACGACATTTAACATTTATTCCTAAATGTACACATTTTTCTGATAATCCTGACAAAACGTAAACTTGCAAGGTGTTTCGATTTTTTTGATGAGAAGTGTATGTTACCTACTTATTACACTTGCCAATAACCCGACAGAATTAAGTTGATAGTTTGATAGCACGTGAAATGGGTTGCGCACTAGCGAGATGACTATCTGATTCGTCCAGATTATTCTTTTATTCCTTCATTTTAAAATTAACAGATATCTCAAATTGACACATAGGCGCACGAAGCGAAAATAGGTAGATGCACTTTGTCCACCGAATACTCCGATATAATAACACTGTCGCGAATGTCTTCCGACTAACTTAATGCGATCATTAACCACAAAGCACCACTTCGTATTAATTATTTAGATTATTCAATGAAGAAAGCAACTGGCCCGTTACCGTTTCCCGCCAAAAAGCCTTGCCCTCGTTGAATTGTTCTTTTCTTTTTTTTAGGGTGAGCACAGCTCGGTGGAGGATGCAGCCACTGCCATGAGGTTGTACTTGCACGTTGCGCAAGAGTGGGAAGACTGGCTGGACAGCGACAGTGACAGTTCAAGTGACTGATTGATGAGTCACATATTATCAAAAACTTAAAAAAAAATTTCTGACTGCAAAATTATGTTTATCAAAAAGGTGATTCTTCTGAACAAGGAAAATTTTTAAAATACCAAGGCGATTATAAAGGCCACATTGAAGCGATTCATCTAAAAAAAACAATATTGCTGTTTTACATTTGTTTACATGCGCGAAAGTCAATTTGCAATATTGCTTTTTTAGATGAATTGCTTCGATGTGGCATTTTTAACTCGCCAGGTGAAAATCTGACACGGGGTTTCTTTTTTTTTTTTGTGAGTTTCATTTATGCAAGTACAGTGCTTGCTTCAAAATAAAATTAAAGCATGTTTTTTCGCATTGTTTGTGATTTATTTAGTCCGATTAACAAAGTTAACAATCTCGGAGAAAACAAAATAAAAAATGAAAAAACCGTCTTTGGGTGAATATCAAAATGTGTCAAGTTTGGTGGCGAACTGTCATATTATTTTTTCGTGAAAAATTGGGTTCCGACATGAAAAAGACCCAAAAGGATCCTCGGTTCCGACATGAAAAAGGAATTTTTCAATTCCCAATTTTCCCAATTTCCCCAATTTTTCACGAAAAAATTATATGACAGTTCGCCACCAAACTTGACACATTTTGATATTCACCCAAAGACGGCTTTTTCATTTTTTATTTTGTTTTCTCCGAGATTGTTAACTTTGTTAATCGGACTAAATAAATATAATACTACTGGGATAAGATTACATTTTTATTAAAGACTCGTAAAATCATAAAGGTTTCGAGCAGAAAGATTAAAAAAAAATGCCATTATGTTTTTATTCAATATATTCTATTCTTATTTTAAATAATAATTATGTCGATCAACAATTTTGAGGTTAGGATTTTGTTGTTTTTTATGTTATATAAATATAAGGTAAGGGAACTAGGTACCTACATACAATTACGAAGAGTAAATGATTAAGTTTAATGTAAAGTTACATTCGATATTTTTGTAATTTTCTATTAAAAGTGTAATAAAAAATATGTTTTATTGTTTAATTTTCAATGACGGCGTTCCCCAAACACACGATAGATGGCGTTGTTCACTTTTAACGTGATAATTACCTATTTTCTGATTGCTGGGGTACATAATGATTCAAAAATTTTACAATGGCCCCGATTCCTGCAGACACCGCCTAATTTTATTTTAAGTTATATCCGTCATTTTCATATCCGTCGAAAAGGAAAGGGACGGATGATTCACAGCTCTTAATTTTAGGAAGAATGAGTAAATGAATGAATAACCCGGGCGAATCAAAAGGTACGTCGCTGGTATGCAATCCGTTTGACGTGCTGTCTACTTAACTGTGTCGGGTTATTGACGGACGTAAAATTTTTAGACGGTTGGTTTAGATTTGTGCTTAAAATTGACGTGTGTTCCATAAATTTTATGCTTGTCGATTACCCGTCCCTTTCCTTTTCGGCGGATAAGAAAATGACAGATATAACTTAAAATAAAATTAAATGGTATTTACAGGAATTAGCACCAATTTCTATTCTAAAATGTAATGTAATGGCAGAAGCATAATATATAGGTATACCAGATAGGTACAGTCATGCATGAGCAATATAATGTACCCACTTTAGGACTCTGTCGCACTAACATATTTGACATTTAGCGAGACTTACAGTACAATTTGTCAAAAAAGTTAATGTGACAAGGTACCAAAGTGTATACATATCGTGCTCGTGCGTGTGCGTATAGAATTGTATTTAGCGTCACGGGTGGTTAACATGGTTACTCCCCGCCAACTCCCGTTTGCCGATCAGATCGTGTGTCATTTTCTTATCCGCCGAAAAGGAAAGGGACGGGTAATCGATAGGTATAAATATTATGGAACACACAATTTCAGGCAGGAATTTTAAAAACCCTGCCAAAATTTTATAATTATATTGGCCAATACCCCGACAGAATTAAGTTGGCAGCACATATCAAACAAGTTGCATACTTGCGAGATGCCCATTTTATACACCCGGGTTATTAATTTATTTTAAAATGACCAGTTGGTAATCATCCGTCCCTTTTCTTAACGGCCGGTAAGAATATGACGGGTATAACTCATTGCTCAAAATAATATTAGGTGTTTGCAGGAATCGGGGCCACTCTAGAAACCATATCTTACTTCCAGCCAGACGTCAACATGTAACGTAAAATCATGTAAAATCGCAACAATACCATCAAAAAACGATTATCATAATTAAATACAAGGGTTTGATCCATTGGTTTTTTGTTTAATAAATTTCTTAATAATCTATATTTAATTTTGTCTCAATAGGGTGAAATTAAAGTATTTTAAAACTCAAATTATATTTTAATTTATATATTTTTGATGCAATTTATTGGACGAAGTACTATCGCAAAACGGAACGTTAACGTCAAATCGGGGTGGCCATTAAGTAATATTAATTTCAAATTCTACAATTTGTACCATTTGTGAAAACTACTGAATACTAAGTAAAATTCCGCGTTAGACTCTTTCGTCTGTACTTATTTCGTACGTTTAGGGGAGGTCTTTAAAAGCATCGGTGGTTAATTGAACTTGATTTAAATCGACGCAATCTATAAATAAATTGATGAAATAGTTGGTTGTAAGACGCGGAAATATATGACCCTGTATACCGTTAATATAATAATTGCATATTTTGTCCTACCTCACATAAATAATTATTCAAAAACATGAGGTAATGTCAGAGGCATACGTAAAAACAATTTTTACTTGACATTTGGATCATACATAAATAATTATGTTCATACCTATATTGCTTCTCTTCATTTTGATCAGAATAATATTGGGTGGAAGATGTCATGTGCTTAGGTGTTTAAACAAGAGTCATCATTTATACCCAAAAATATATATTTGCTATTAGATTACACGATCGGATCGGCAAACGGGAGTTGGTGGGGGAGTAACCATGGTAACCACCGTGACCTTGACACATCTAGTCTATCAGACCGGTAGGTGTAATAAGCTCTATTAGAAGGTTAACCGAAGGTAACGTTGAACAGCGTCATCTATATATATGTATTTTGGGGGAACGTGGCTCTGTTTATAATAGTTTACAGGCTATTTATGTATTTTTTGTTGCAATTAATTGGCAACACTGTCACTTAACTGTCATCCATAGTCCATATGTAGATGATGAACGCAGTTAGATTGGTCAACTAAGGCTTTTTGGCGGGAGGCGGGAACGGGACAGTTGCTTTCTTCATTGAATGATCTAAATAATTAATACGAAGTGGTGTTTTGTGGTTAATGATCGCATTAAGTTAGTCGGAAGACATTCGCGAGTGTTATTATATTGGAGTATTCAATAAACAAAGTGTATCTGCCTATTTTCGCTTCGTGTCAGGAAGCCGCTTCATAACTCAAAAGTTTATGCGGACTTTTGAGTTAATTCGTTTGGGGTTCGGAGTAGGAGTCTACTCCGAGGGTGGGGGCTTAGGTTTCATCATCATCACCTTTCATCATTTCATTAATCATCAAGAAAAAAAATACGTCAGACATGGCTGTATGGGCATAGTTCCCTTTGCCTTACCCTTCGGGGAAAATCAAACCAAAAAAAAAAAAAAAATTGGTCAACTAATAGGTAATCCGCAAGTGCTTCGTCGAACGGCCGTGCACTTGTCATGTGGTTAAATGTATTTAATTCAACCATTTTTCCTTGTTAACATCATGTGACTGACCAACCGGCCTAACACAGCACCTTTTATGACTCTAAACTATCAAGCTCTGACTTCCTTTCCACTAATTTCCCTCAGAAATAACCGTAGAAGAGCTATGGTGTCGTATTTGGGATCGATAAGTCGGTCATAATTTTTGCATATTACTGCAAATGTATAGTGTAGTGGACAAAATTAGTGTGTCAGTGTAATTTACAGTTATATCGCGCAGTTTTTACGTGCTAGATACATGTCTACATTGCGTTATGTGCAAATATAGGTAGTTGTGGTATTATTTACTATACTACGATCAGTTTTTACGTAATATTAATAGAGTTAACGGCTATTTGGACGACAAGAGAAGGTGTTTACACGGTTTTCTGGTGAGTAAACTCGTTATTTCTTCATATAATAGCTGGATTCTTATGTAATTCTACATCCATTCTTGATGAATGTTTACGAATAGTTTAGCATACATTGAGAATAAAGGCAATAATATTTAGTAGCTACAGACACCTTATAAAAGTTCAACAAAGCCTGTTTTGCTTTTAAACTTATATATAAACTCTTATTCAAATATCAAAGCTAAATCTAGGTATATGAATATAACTTTTCTTACTTTTCTTATTTGATTTGAACTAGTGTCATTTAAAACTTAAATAATTATTTCAAACTTTAATTTATAGCTATCTTTAATTTTTAGCATCTTAATTGTATTTTTTTCTTAAAAGGCAGCAAGCACTTAGGCATATTAATACCTATAACTTTTATAATAGAAAGTCTGTTGTTTTAGATTGTAATGTGTTTGAGCTTGTTTTTATTTTTATTTCCAATTTCCAACACAATGTAAAGTTGTTCTAAGGAATAAATGAATATGAATAATATAATATGACTATATTCATATTATATATCCACTGAAAACTAGGCATCATAGTTTCATGATCTTAGCCTGACCCTTAATGGGCAAAAAAGAAAACAAAGTCTTATTAGGTATTTTAAAAATTTTATCTGTGTTAAAAATTTATTATTTATTTATTTATTTATTTTATTTTTATTTATTAATATAATAAAATGTAATTATTTATTTCTTAAAAGTGTAGGATGTAGAATTTTTTCATAAAAAGGAAAATAATCTAAAAAAAATGTAATTTCATACCTGCAAGTATATATTTTTTCTTTCTGGCCATTTAAGGGACAGGCTAAAATCGTACATTTACATTTTTACATTGTACAGTACATTTTCTTTGGCGCTGATTCCTGTAGACACTTTATCTAATTTTATTTTAAGTTATAGTTACCTGTCATTTTCTTATCAGCCGAAAAGGAAAGGGACAGGTAATCGATAGGCATAAAATGAAACATACATCAATTTTAGGTAGGAATTTCAAAAACCCTCCCAAATTTTTATATTCACCGATAACCCAATGCCAATGACCAGAATTAAGTTGACAGCACACATCAAACGGGTTGCATATGAGCGACATGTCTGTTTTATTCGCCCGGGTTATTCATTAGTTTTAGAATTAACAGTTGTAAGAAATCAGAAATCAGAATCATTTATTCAACGTAATTATCATGGATAAACTTGTTGAAGGTCAATGTAACATTTTTGAATTTACGTCATTTCGCAAGGTGTTATGGCTGAGGAGAAGAAATGACAAGAAACTGCAACAGCAACACATCTTTTAAAAACCAATGAGGATATACATTACAAGTTATTTAATAACTAGAGGAACACATTCAATACCAGACATTTTTATCATTTAGGTAGTCATTAATCTTATAATAAGCTTTTTTACATAAAGTAAGCTTCACGTGAGCTTTAAATTTATTTTCTGACAAATTTAAAATATTATCTGGTATTTTATTGTAAAAACGTATACATAACCCCAAAAAAGATGAATTTAATTTACTTAATCTAGAATTTTGAATAGCAATTTTATGTTTATTTCTTGTATTGTAAGTATGCCTTTCACAGTTTCTCGGAAGGAGAGATAAGTTTTTACGTACATACATAATGGTTGTCAATCATCTGTCCCTTTCCTTTTCGGCGGATTAGAAAATGACGGGTGTAACTAAAATAAAATTATAGTGTACAAACCAACTTAACATTCCCTTCTTATGCACGATATATATCGAAATTATCGCGGAGGAAGTCGCGGCCGATAAATTAGTGTAGTTTTTTATTTCATTTATATAGGTTGGTACGCTTATTAACAATAATGAATAAGGAAAATATTTTTTATATTATATCATTTGTGAAAATGGAATTTCCTTATGGCAAATAATATTATGTAGTACATATAAAATGAGATCATGCATTTAAACTTCTTTTTCATGGTAACCCAGTTGGTAGAACACTTGCCTCTCACTTTGAGGTCGCAGGTTCGAATCCAGCACAGGCCTAAACCAATGATTGTCGAATTTGTTTTCGAATTCATGTTTGCATCATAAATGCAAACATAGGAAACACACATTCCCGAGAAATGCACTTTCGGAGGTATGTGACCTAACCTGTATTGGGCTGGTTTTCCCTTCGCGGGTTGGAAGGTCAGACAGGCAGTCGCTTCTGTAAAAAAACCGGACCTGTCAAGTATTCAGGTTGGGTAAGCGGACCCTGTGAAAAACGGGATAACGCTGGGGTGATGATGATGATGCTTTTAAACATCGATCTACACGAGCTCATTCCACCATCCCCTCTTTATCTTCGGACTTCCAGACGTACGGCTGGGTTCTACCCCAATTTGGTGGATATCCCAACTATTCGCACAAAGCGCTTCGCATCGTCCTCCATTATGCGCACTGCTAGAGTGAAATTCTCTGCCGTCTTCTTCATTTCCGAATGCATATAACCCGGGTGCTTTCAAGGCCAGAGTGAACAGGCACCTTCTGGGCGGGCTCGCTCCATCTTAGGCCTCGTCAATGCCTTCGGGCAAGTCTGGGGTCAAGAGAAAACCCATTTAAAAGAAAAAGAACATTCAACAGTAGCGACACCAGCGGGCCTAGCACCGTAAGCACGCGACTCTTTCTCGCCGCGACAGAGATCATCTGTCTCTTTCTGTGCAGTACTGTGAGAGAGTGACGGGGTATGTCTAGGTGAGAAAGAGTCGCGCGCTTACGGTGCTAAGCCCGCTGGCGGGAGAAATTGGAAGTTTTTATCCTCATGCGTTGCCTGTTTAGAATTCCAAGCATGCGTTTATGTATGTATGTAAGTATTGTATAGGTAGTAGGTATTCTAATCTCGTCAGTCAATTATCGATTGTGTGTAAATACTTGAACTATGAGAGGCGTTCGATTGTCATGTACATAATTATATTAGTCATCTGAATCATAGAATAATACTACGTACAGAACGGCAACTCTCCGCTCCCCCACCAGCGGCTGAGCTAGGTTTACCTCGACCCCCTCGAACACAGTTTAAACTAGAATCGTGGTGGCTGCGCGCGGACCGATTTCGGCCAAGTAAGTAGTTAATGCCATCTGCGGCAAAACTACAATAAGTCACATCAAAAAAAAAGCGCGGACTGTTGTTTTTATTTTGGTTTTTTGGCGGGAAACGGGAACAGGACAGTTGCTTTCTTCATTGAATAATCTAAATAATTAATACGAAGTGGTGTTTTGTGGTTAATGATCGCATTAAGTTAGTCGGGAGACATTCGCAAGTGTTATTTTATCGGAGTATTCAATGAACAAAGTGTATCTATTTTCGCTTCGTGTCAAGAAGCCACTTCATAACTCGAAAGTTTATGCGGACTTTTGAGTTAATTCGTTTGGGGTTCGGAGTAGGAGTCTACTCCGACGGTGGGGCTTAGGTTTCATCATCATCATTCATCACCTTTTATCATTTAATTAATCATCAAGAAAAAAAATACGTAAGACATGGCTGTATGGGCTGGGCATAGTTCCCTTATAAGGGTAACCTTCGGGGAAAACCAAAACAAAAAAAAAATGTTTTTATTTTTTATCAGTTTACTTTATATGTTCGAATTTTGAATTTGGACTCCGATGTTCTTTCGTCTGATTCGAATATTTATATAAAATTTGATCTCACAGTAATTGCCCGCGCTGGGTCGCGGCGCCTATGAATATTTATTTTTCATGGTCATTGTATGGTCACATGTATAGATGAAAGTCTGAAATAAATATGTTTTTTTTTATTATTATTATTGTTCATCAAAACACGCTAATAATTTGCAATAAAATTGAACCTATGACAAGTGTTTTGCACTTGTTAATATAATGTGAAAACAATTGATTTTCTTGGGAAGTAAAGTCCCACAACGTGAAGAAATCAATAAAAAAAGTTACGATCGTTAAATGTCGCAATAAAAAATATCTTTATGTCTCTAGGTACACTTGATAAGTATTAGTACCTGCCTCGTATAGCCGTGATTAGTGATGTGCCGTTCCCGGGAATGTTCCCACCTTGGGAATGTTCCTACCTTGGGAATGTCCCCACTTTGGGAATGTTACCACCTTGGGAATGTTCCTACCTTGGGAATGTCCCCACTTTGGGAATGTTACCACCTTGGGAATGTTCCTACCTTGGGAATCTCCCCACTTTGGGAATGTTACCACCTTGGGAATGTTCCTACCTTGGGAATGTCCCCACTTTGGGAATGTTACCACCTTGGGAATGTTCCTACCTTGGGAATGTTCCTACCTTGGGAATGTCCCCACTTTGGGAATGTTCCCACTTTGGGAATGTTCTCGGCGGTTTTTTTTTTCGCGTGACCTATTGTAGGTTTGCCGCAAATGGCATTAACTACATGGCCGGACAAATGGGGAGCGCTGTGGGCTCTCATCCGGTACAACGTTTAAGACAACAGGCCTGAGGGTGCCCAGTTGGGCGAACCTCGGCTCAGGGCGTCGTCTGAGTACAACGGGAATATCCCACTTTGGGGATATTCACTGGTGGGACTAGCTCTTTACAAAGTTGTAAAAACAGCATAAAATACATTTTATGTTGATTGATAGTGAATAGGCATTTACTAGGTTCAGGATCCCGATACCGACCCCGCCGGCGTGGTCGACGATTTCCCTCAATCAGCGCTTATCGCAGCGACCCACTAGGATCGATTAATTCTTTCAAATATTCTTTCTCTCAGACGACGTCCTGAGCCGAGGTTCGCGCCCAGTTGTCTTAAACGTTGTACCGGGTGAGAGCCTTCAGCGCTCCCCATCCGGTACATCTACAATAAAGCACTTACTAGGTAAGTATGTACCACCTTGGACCACTTCTTCAATGACGCTTATATCCCCAAAGGGGTAGGCAGTGATGTTTAGTATGTTAATTTTTTTTAAAGAACGTCTAGCGCCCTGTGCCGAGGTTTTTCTTGCAGCTTCTTTTCCCCGGCTATACTGGTTGTGAGAAGCTGCAGTAGTTTTAGGCGGATGAGACGTTCGTTATGTAAAAATTGACGATTCAAAGTGTAACTATGTTACCTACTGAATAAAGATATTTGGGTCGTTCTTCTTTTTTATCGACAATAAAAAGACATTTTCTCGATTTATCGGATTTAACATCTTTAAAATTATAACGGCAATAAATATTTTAAAACATCATATAAAGATGTGTCTGTAGAGGACTATTTAGTGGTTCTCTTTATCTTGGTAACATACTTTTCTTTGCAGGCGCATTCCAAAAAATATTGTGACAGAGTGGCCCTTTTCATCGGAGACAGCATTTCAATTTACCACTCTGTCACAGAATTTTGTGAAAAACGATCAAGCTATGTTAATAACTAATTGAGGAACCGATTAGTATTTTGCTTGTATTTTGAGTATAATAAGATAACTATATTTTTGGACAATCAAAACATGAAATAAAATTCTAAAACATAACTTATCAGAAGCAGAATGAAGGACAGATCATTGTCGATAAAAAAGAAGAACGACCCATTTATAAATTTGAATATAGGTATGTAATAGGGGCGAGCCTATGCCATTAACCGGGCACAAATCCGGGAAACCACGTGATATCAATTATAATGATCCAAATATGAATTTAAACTCCTAAAATGCAATAGGCTACTTTCCAACTAGTCAAATCAGTTACTTTTTAGGGTTCCGTAGCTTAATGGCAAAAAACGGAACCCTTATAGATTCGACATGTCTGTCCGTCCGGCCGTATGTCACAGCCACTTTTCTCCGAAACTATAATAGCTATACTGTTGAAACTTGATAAATATGTGTATTCTGTGAACCGCATTAAGATTTTTACGCAATGATAGAAAAAAAAAAAACAATAAATTTTGGGGGTCCCCATACATAGAACTGAAACTCAAAAAATTTTTTATCAAACCCATATGTGTGGGGTATCTATGGATAGGTCTTCCAAAATGGTATTGAGGTTTCTAATATCATTTTTTTCTAAACTGAATAGTTTGCGCGAGAGACACTTCCAAAGTGGTAAAATGTGTCCCCCCTGGAACTTCTAAAATAGGAGGAGGATAAAACTAAAAAAAATATATGATGTAGATTAGCATGCAAACTACCAACAAAAATTGGTTTGAACCAGATCTAGTAAGTAGTTCTTTTTTAATACATCATATATGTTACTTGCTGTTACGGAACCCTTCATGGGCGAGTCGGACTCGCACTTGGCCGCTTTTTACTAAACGTCGAAACACGAAATTACTATGGAATGTGTATCAAAAAGCAACCTGTGACGTCATAGAAAAACGTGACAAAATGTCGCACATATTATTACGTTTATCTTTATTGAAATTCATAAATAAGTTAGTTAACACTTTCAAGGACAGAACGTCTACGGACGTTCCGATTCCAAGGTCTACCTATCATGAACCATCATTGTCCCATGGTCTCTGTCCGTGAAAGGGTTAATAGAAAATCGTTTTTTGTCACCTTTAGATCTGTCTTTATTTAATTATCAGAATTTCATAATTTATCTTTGACCTAGGAAACTACCCAATTCAATGGTTTGAAGCCCAAGTCGGCATTCGAACCCACGATGTAAGTGACAGTCTCCGAACTCCGCCTAACACAGACTAAACGTACCGATACGGTAAATATTCTATTTTTACATAATTATAGTTACTATAATTCATTCGTACTACGCAACCGGCAAGTCATAAGGCGTGAAGAAGTTACCAAACGTGTTTCAAAAGACATGCGATTACATTAAGATTACAAACATTGTTTTTTTCCAACCCGCAGTGGAGCAGCGTGGTGGAGTATGCTCCATACCCCCTCCGGTTTATTACTCCACCGACAAGAGCGCAGCTCTTAAATAGAGAGAGAGATCTTACAACTGGGTAAAGCTGGCAGTTGGCAACACTGTCCGATAGTTCAGTTTTAGGTCAAGATCTGGCAATGACATTGGACATACAAAAACAATGAACGCATCATTAGCGATGCTAGTAATGCTATTGTACCTAATGCAATACAATTTTTTCTACACTTGTTATTGAAGTCCAACTGTAGACTAGAGAATAGTACTACGTATAGAATGGTAAGATTTGTTCCGTTCTAATACCAAATACTAATACCACTTGGTATTAGTTTATTTTTTTTATTTATTTTCCATTCCGAACGAGTACCACATTTTAAAACCAATACCAAAACAAGTATGAAGGAATTAGTACAGTCAGGTTCAGTAAAATTATATTCAATATTCTTTATTTGCATACTATGATAAAAATAAATAAATTAAAATTAAAATGCTTTGAGTTGTGATTTCAAGTAATGTTTAATCAATATTAGGGTTTGATATACATACTTTTCCTCTAATTTGTAAACATTTGGCATGAAAGCTAATATGAATAGTGATTACTTAAAATCTTACAAAATTATAAAATATCACAGACAATCAACTTTTAATGTAACATTTTTTTTGACAAAACTATCAAAAATTGCGAATTTTCTTATAATCTAACAATGAAAACGATTATACGATAGGATATTTTTGTGTTTTTTCTGTATTTTTATGGGATATTTTTTTTAATATCGTGGAACGAAGTTAATTTGGAAAGTTTAAAGACTTTTAGTACCTATCAATTACGATATTATGATTTACTAGCTTTTGCCCGCGACTTCGTCCGCGTGGCGTGTTATATAAGAGAGAGATCTTTGTGTGTGTGGGAGTGCATATCAAATTTCAAGCATCTAACTTATGCAGTTTAGATTTTTTCATACAATTTTTTTCCCAATAACTCCCATTTTTCAAAATACAGCCAAAAATAAACTTTATATTTACTAAGGTATGCATGCATGCTAGATTGAATCAATTGATTGAATTGATTTTTTTTTAATTGATTGTTCATTGAGTTTTAATTTTAATACACACTTCCTCTCTTCCCTTCAACGTTGCTGTGCCCTACAGGGTCCATGTTTTAGTTCCTATGCCTATGTAACACCCCATTGTACTACATGGAATGCAATAAATAATTTAATTGAATTGAAAACATCTATCTTACGCGGTTTCGATTTTTTCATACAAATGTTTTTTTCCCGCTAACTCCCGTTTCCGTGGGAATTTTGCAATATCCTGTTGCAACTAAGGTTTAAGTTAACTAAGGTACCTGCATGCCTCAAGCGTCTAACTTAAGCGGTTTAGATTTTTCATACAAAAGGATTTTCCCGCTAATTTCCGTTCCCGTGGGAATTCCGGGAATTCCTTTCTTAGTGCACCTCTACGGTACCTAAGCTATGTCCCTTCCAAATTTCAAATGCCTACATTTAGCCGTTCAGGCTATGCGTTGATATGTCAGTCACTGAGTCAGTCAGTTTCTCCTTTTATTTAGATTTGATTTTTTCATACAAATGTTTTTTCCCGCTAACTACCGTTCCCGTGGGAATTTTGTAATATCCTGTTGCAACTAAGCTTTAAGTTTATTAAAGTACCTGCATGCCAAATTTCAAACGTCTAACTTGAGTGGTTTAGATTTTTCATACAAAAGGATTTTCCCGCTAATTCCCGTTCCCGTGGGAATTTCGGGAATTCCTTTCTTAGTACACCTCTACGGTGTCTAAGGTACCTGCGTGCCAAATTTTAAACATCTTACTTGAATGGTTTAGATTTTTCATACAAAAGGTATTTCCCGCTAATTCCCGTTCCCGTGAGAATTTTGGGAATTCCTTTCTTAGTGCACCTCTACGGTACCTATGGTACCTGCATGCCAAATTTCAAACGTCTAACTTGAGTGGTTTAGATTTTTCATACAAAAGGATTTTCCCGCTAATTCCCGTTCCCGTGGGAATTTCGGGAATTCCTTTCTTAGTACACCTCTACGGTATCTAAGGTACCTGCATGACAAATTTCAAATATCTAACTTGAATGGTTTAGATTTTTCATACAAAAGGATTTTCCCGCTAATTTCCGTTCCCGTGGGAATTCCGGGAATTCCTTTCTTAGTGCACCTCTACGGTACCTAAGCTATGTCCCTTCCAAATTTCAAATGCCTACATTTAGCCGTTCAGGCTATGCGTTGATATGTCAGTCACTGAGTCAGTCAGTTTCTCCTTTTATTTAGATTTGATTTTTTCATACAAATGTTTTTTCCCGCTAACTACCGTTCCCGTGGGAATTTTGTAATATCCTGTTGCAACTAAGCTTTAAGTTTATTAAAGTACCTGCATGCCAAATTTCAAACGTCTAACTTGAGTGGTTTAGATTTTTCATACAAAAGGATTTTCCCGCTAATTCCCGTTCCCGTGGGAATTTCGGGAATTCCTTTCTTAGTACACCTCTACGGTGTCTAAGGTACCTGCGTGCCAAATTTTAAACATCTTACTTGAATGGTTTAGATTTTTCATACAAAAGGTATTTCCCGCTAATTCCCGTTCCCGTGAGAATTTTGGGAATTCCTTTCTTAGTGCACCTCTACGGTACCTATGGTACCTGCATGCCAAATTTCAAACGTCTAACTTGAGTGGTTTAGATTTTTCATACAAAAGGATTTTCCCGCTAATTCCCGTTCCCGTGGGAATTTCGGGAATTCCTTTCTTAGTACACCTCTACGGTATCTAAGGTACCTGCATGACAAATTTCAAATATCTAACTTGAATGGTTTAGATTTTTCATACAAAAATATTTTTCCGCTAATTCCCGTTCCCGTGGGAATTTCGGGAATTCCTTTCTTAGTGCACCTCTACGTTATCTAAGGTACCTGCATGCCAAATTTCAAAAGTCTAACTTGAGTGGTTTAGATTTTTCATACAAAAGGATTTTCCCGCTAATTCCCGTTCCCGTAGGAATTTCGGGAATTCCTTTCTTAGTGCACCTCTACGGTATCTAAGGTACCTGCATGCCAAATTTCAAACGTCTAACTTGAGTGGTTTAGATTTTTCATACAAAAGGATTTCCCTTCACTACTCTGCTCCTATTGATTGTAGCGTGATGAAAAGTATACTATGACCTGTCCAGGAGTGTGAAGAATAATTGTACCAAGTTTCATTAAAATCCGTCCAGTAGTTTTTGTTTCTATAAGGAACATACAGACAGACAGACAGACAGACAGACAGACAGACAGACAAAAATTTTACTGATTGCATTTTTGGCATCAGTATCGATCACTTATCACCCCCTGATAGTTATTTTGAAAAAATATTTAATGTACAGAATTGACCTCTCTACAGATTTATTATAAGTATAGATAATAAAAAAATCTTAGAAAATAAAATCAAACTTTGCGAAGCTGAGTGTACAAACACTAACGTTTTGGTATTCGTTAGTAATAGAAAAAAACGTGGTACTCGTTGGGAATGTAAAATAAATTCGAAAATAAACTAATACCAAATGGTATTAGTTTTTGGTATTAGAACTGAATAACTCCAATTATGTCTCTGTTTAGATAAAATACATACACATACATACATAAACTCACGCCCGTAATCCCAAATGGGGTGGGCAGAGCCACAAGTACTCAAAGACAACTTGCAGCCACTGTTGATACGAAGTCCTAAGATGAATTATGATGAACCTTATGGTGATAAGGGATCAGCCTATCGCCCATAACATTAGCCCGTCATTTAGAGGACACAATAAAATAATAATATTCAAACTGATTGCATCCAATCATTATGATTGTCATTGCAATTTAACCGGATGCAAGGTACATTGTACACATGGCCTGCCTGATAACAGTGACACGCATACTCACGCCTGTAACAATACCAGGGTGGGCAGAGCCACAAAACTCAACGAAACTCAATAACTTTATTGCCATTATGAAATTTAAAGAACGTCCACGCCCCTTTGCCGAGGTTTTTCTTGCAGCTTCTTTTCCCCGGCTATACAGGTTGTGAGAAGCTGCAGTAGTTTTAGGCGGATGAGACGTTCGTTATGTAAAAATCGACGATTCAAAGTGTAACTATGTTACGTACTGAATAAAGATATTTTTGAATTTGAATTTGAAATAAGAATCATTATGGATGGAAGGTTTTCTTAGCGCATTTATAACATAACATAAGCTGACGACTATATCCTAATTGGGGTAGTCAGAGGGTACATCCATCGCAAGATGAACTGAGTACCCACACCTCACCGAGCTTTTTGTTAGACCAACGTGATAGGTGAGCCGTATCGCCGTACACTTTTTAGTTTTAAGTCTTACATTTCATATGTGTTCAAATTTTAATATTAAGAAGTTTATGTAACGTCTTAAACCTAAATAAAGACTCTATCTATCTATCTATCTTATCGTTACTGTAAAGGCGCCAAAATGCCATTTCAAGAAAAAGTCGTTTAAAGTATTTTTTAGTTTTTTTTATTTTAGTCCGTATTTCTACTCTGAACCGGCGTGCGTGTATGAAGCGATTGATGAATGTGGAGGAAGCAAGAGAAGTGTGTCAGAATCGATGCAAATGGAATTCTATAGTCTCTGCTTACCTCGGTGGGAAATAGGCGTGAGTTTATGTATGTATGTATGTCGTTTTTTTATCATAACTTCTTACCCATTTATCCAATTTTGATGACGTCAACGTAAGATTATATTGGTTTTCATTTTCTATCTCTAGCAATAACATATTATAACATGGACTGCTATTTTAGGATATTTTGGCGCTTAAGTAATTTTGCCTTTCCAGTGACGATATGATTGTGGACTAAAGTAAGACCGAGGGGTGAGGTAAACCTAGCTCAGCCGCTGGTGGGGAGCGGAGAGTTGCCGTTCTGTACGTAGTATAATATTATTCCTTATTCTATGGTTCAGTGTAGGTATTCCGTGCCCTTCATATTGCGCCACAGAGAACAACTTTCACTTATTCATTGCTAGAACCTTGATAGTATTGTGATGAGTATAGTATCCTCTAGTTATTAAATAACTTGTAATGTACCCTCATAGATTTAAAAGATGTGTTGCTGTTGCAGTTTCTTGTCATTTCTTCTCCTCAGCCATAACACCTTGCGAAATGACGTAAATTCAAAAATGTTACATTGACCTTCAACAAGTTTATCCATGATAATTACGTTGAATAAATGATTCTGATTCTGATTCTATAAAGGTTGCGAAAGATTTTACGTGTACCTAAGTGCCGAGGTTTTTCTTGCAGCTTCTTTTCCCCGGCTAAACGGGTAATTAACCCGTTTCTCACAGGGTCCGCTTGCCTAACTGAAGATTTTGACAGGCCCGTTTTTTACAGAAGCGACTGCCTGTCTGACCTTCCAACCCGCGAAGGGAAAGCCAGTCCAGTACAGGTTAGGTCACATACCTCCGCAAAATGCATTTCTCGGGAATGTGGGTTTCCTCACGATGTTTTCCTTCACGGCTGAGCACGTGATAATCATTTATGATCCAAACATGAATTCGAAAACAAATTCGACAATCATTGGTTTAGGCCTGTGTTGGATTCGAACCTGCGACCTCAAAGTGAGAGGCAAGCGTTCTACCAACTGGGCTGCCACTACAAATTAATCTTCGTCAACCAATGTTTTTAAAACAAAAGTACTTATAACAAGGGAAATTATTTAAAACCGCTATTCGATATGGTTTTAATTTCGTGTTTGTAATTGAAAAAATTCATCGATGTAAATTTGTAAAACGAATTATGTTTACATAAATATACTGTTGGAATTATAACAGGCCACATAACATGGCATCACGTCTGTATCCCCAAGGGGGTAGGCAGTACATTACTACACACGCACTCCTACTATGTTAAACTAAATATAACTCACAGTACAATACACGATACTCGGCGGAAACGGAAATAATTATTTTTCTAATTTAGTTATGGCGAGGGCATTAACGATGTTGCAGACTTAACGAGTTAACTAGTTGGATGCCTATTTATGTGAATTATTGTGAATGCAACAACATACATAACATAAACAGCCTATATACGTCCCACTGCTGGGCACAAGCCCAGTCAAGCGGAGGGGGTATGGAGCATACTCCACCACGCTGCTCCAATGCGGGTTGGTGGAGGTGTTTTTTACGGCTAATAGCCGGGACTAACGGCTTAACGTGCCATCTTACTTTTTCGGACAATCAGGTGATTCAAGCCTGTAAAGTCCTTACCAAACAAAGGACAGTCTCAGAAAGTGATTTCGACAATGTCCCCATCGGGAATCGAACCCGGACCTCCAGATCGTGAGCCTTACGCTCTAACCACTAGAACACGGAGGCTGGTCACCGTTCTATACTTAGTATGATTCTACATTGTTTTAAGTTTTAGGTTATTATCATAATTAAAACGCATAAAAACGGGTTCTTACCGCGTTTAAATCAGGGATATGAGACTCCCGATATTTCGACACTGTTGCAAGTGCCATGATTACGGGATGACGTGCCTCCTGAGAGAAGTTCCTAAGAACCCGTTATTATGCGTTTTAATTAGTATTATTCTGTATTCTATGGTATGTGTGTATAGCTTACGTGGTTTCATGCGCGTCCCGTTCAATTTTAATCAACTAATTACGTTCGCGATAAGCAATTTAGTGGGCTGTTTGCTGATTTATCGCAGGGATAGTGTTTCATAGTTTCACTGTTTGAATATTCTATGCCGGAATGGAATATACAACATAGAAGGTGTTAGTGACATCGTAACGAAAACTTTGAGAGATGATTCAGGCCATTATTCTGAGTTGCTATCAAGTGGAATTTTCCGTCGCAATAATATGAAACGCAAAATGTTTAAAATAAAATCAATTTTCTGGCAAGAAATTCCACTTGATATCAACTCAGAAGAATGGTCTGAATCATCCCCCTCAGTATTCGTTACGTTGTCACTAACACCCATGCCTACTTGTATGGCTACCGTATGAACTTGTACGGGTTTGTAAGTGACAACGTAACGAATACTGAGGGGGATGATTCAGCTGATTATTCTGAGTGGAATGTTTCATCGCAAAAGTATAGAATTGAAAATAAATTAACAAAACTATAACAAAAATCACGAATTTTGCGACGAAAATTCCACTTGATATTAACTCAGAATCATGGTCTGAATGAGGAGCTCGGTGGCGCAGCGCTAAACGCGCTCGGTCTGCGATTGTTGAAGTAAAGCAACTTTCACAAAGGCCGGTCATAGGATGGGTGACCACAAAAAAAAAGCTTTTATCTCGAGCTCCTCCGTGCTTCGAAAGGCACGTTAAGCCGTTGGTCCCGGCTGCATTAGCAGTCGTTAATAACCATCAATCCGCACTGGGCCCGCGTGGTGGTTTAAGGCCCGATCTCCCTATCCATCCGTAGGGAAGGCCCGTGCCCCAGCAGTGGGGACGTTAATGGGCTGATGACGATGATGATAGTCGTGAGCTAATGTTGTTTGTCATTTATTCCGCCAAAAATTATTACCCATTCCCTTGTAATTATGAAACATATTTCATGTGCTAATTTATTCTCTTCCTTGTTCCAGATCTCAAACCAACAATAATGTAACACTGCGCCATCTATGGATCTTCCAAGGAACTAAACAAAAATCTATTACGTTTCACACACTATCAGAACAACTATGAACTATCACGTCTTAGCGACACCTAGTGGGAAGAATAAAAACTAAAGTATTACAACGAAACCTGAAAAACAGTACAAAATAGAAATGTCACTAGCGCCATCTATCGATAAAGTTATGAACTACGTGAAACGTATTCGAAGATGGTTCTAGTTTTAGCGGAATAAGGAGTAAATTGTGGAGGGCCATCTAGCGGTGAATAGGCGTACTAGAATGATACTAACGCCATCTATCGACCGTACGGCGCGATGCCTCGAGTGAAGTATGCGACCGTGTTGCGGATTTTGGTCATTTTCGGTCTCTTCTGCGTTTGGGTACAGATTTTGCTGTCGGCGTCCGAAAATGGATTGGACAGAGATGGAGGTACGTTTCCCTCTTGTGCTTATAATAATATTGGTGCTGATTTCAGTACACACTTATTTTATTTAAAGTTATACCTGTCAGCTTTTTGGCGGGAACGGGAACGGGACAGTTGCTTTCTTCATTGAATAATCTAAATAATTAATACGAAGTGGTGTTTTGTGGTTAATGATCGCATTAAGTTAGTCGGAAGACATTCGCGAGTGTTATTATATCGGAGTATTCAATAAACAAAGTGTATCTGCCTATTTTCGCTTCGTGCCAAGAAGCCGCTTCATAACTCGAAAGTTTATGCGGACTTTTGAGTTAATTCGTTTGGGGTTCGGAGTAGGAGTCTACTCCGAGGGTGGGGGCTTAGGTTTCATCATCATCACCTTTCATCATTTCATTAATCATCAAGAATAAAATACGTAAGACATGGATGTATGGGCATAGTTCGCTTTGCCTTACCCTTCGGGGAAAACCAAAACAAAAAAAAAACAATTATACCTGTCACTGAGGTCCTGTGGTTCCACCGGCTTGCTTCCCAAATGGGGAGTGCCGGTTCGAACCCCGGTATCGGACTTGCACTAATGAATTTAATTATCTCAAGTGCATTTTTAACTAACACAGTTGTCTCGACCATTATAGACGGCGATACGGCTCACCTATCACGTTGGTCTAACAGAAAGCTCGATGAGTGAGTGCTTAGTTCATCTTGCGATGGATGTACCTCTAGCTACCAAAATCGGGTTATAGACCTGAACTTGGTATGTTATCCGTCGAAAAGGATAGGGGTTCGTCTTTGCCATATGTAGTTTTTTTGATGAAGTTCCAACAATCCCATAGTGCCCATAGTAATCTAATCACTATGTCCTTCGGTGTCAATTTTTTATTTTATTTTAACAACTTTTTACAGATTCTAAAATTACGAAGAAAGTAAGAATTTCAATAAACAATTTTAAAAGCAGACGTTATAAAAAAGAGAAAGGTTTTTATTTTTTTTTTTTTACCGTTAATATTTTTGTTTTTATGTTGGTAACTTTTTATTTTTGTTTTTCATTGAGTTTTATTTATTTTTTGTAAAAAATAGACAGTTAAGTATACGTTTTTTTTTTGTGTTCGACCTTATGGGGAATTATTTTATTGTGGTGTATTTATTCATTTAATAAGGTTTCAGTAAAATCTTTTAAATATATTTAATATTGCACATTAGACTCTATTTATCTTACGTCTTTGCTTATTATTTGGTAACCAAGAAAATATTTAACTTCTTCGATTTCCATAATCTCCCATTTCCATAATGTCAAATTTCCCTGTTGTCACATTTCCATAATGTCGGATTTCCCCGATGTTTTCATTTCCATAATGTCAAATTTCCCTGATGTTTCATTTCCACAACGTCCGATTTCTCTGATGTCTCATTTCCATAATGTCCGATTTCCCTGATGTCCCATTTCCAAAATGTCCGATTTCCGATTTCTAATAGTGAAACTCACACAAACAAACACGCACGTCAGAGAAAAGATCGCTTTCTTATGGGGACAAAAATTGTGTTAATTAATATTTTTTTGTTTTAATTTGTTTCCCCACCTATCGGATTTTTTTTATTTTTCAGCACATAGCCACTCGGAAGGTATATTTAGAAAATACGAAGAATCGCCCGCAGGTTTTTTAGACATTTTTTTCGCTTAATGTTTTTTTCTTTTTTTGTCCTTTTAAGTTTTTCGTGTGAGGTTTCTTAGTGTCCACTTTAGATGGGTTTTCTAGATGTAGGCCGGTTGTATTTGGGATGTATTTTCGTACAAATACAAATATACTTTATTGCACCAAAATAAAAAGAAATAATTACAAAAGAATCTTAACTAGGGACATGGCAAATGGCGGCCTTATCGCTTAAAGCGATTTCTTCCAGACAACCATAAGGCGAGGAAAAATGTAAAAATTGAAATTGAAAGAATTGATTTATTGAAGTTATCGATAAAAGAGGTCAAACGTTGCGTCGTACTCTCTAAGAATAATGAGATTCATTTTTGATCATCGTAAGAGTGGCTTTTATTTCTATATCAAGTTTTCGGAATTCATCTTTGACCCAGTGATATCCTGCGTGTTGGTTTTTTGACGTGACTTATTGTAGATTTGCCGCAAACGGCATTAACTACTTGATCAGAGTATGTTCGAATGAATCGAATTCACACGAAAACGTATCTCAATTGCAACCGTCCTTAATTTAGTTTTTTTTTTGTTAAAACGCGTGGCTGTACAGTTTTTATATAGAAGGTTTAGGTTTAGGTTTTAAATATATATATATATATATTTTTTGTTATTCAAGGATCAACGATCGTGAACAATTGCTTCGATTATAGATGTGACTTTATGTCTGTAATGCGTGTTATGTTTTGTACTTCATTATGTCCAAAGGGATATTTTTATGGGGTTATTGTGTTTTGTGTAAAAATATTTATCATTGATTTTCCATTAGCTTCGGCTTTGTGTTTTGTATCAAAACTTTGCTCAAGCCTTAGCCAAGTTGCAAACAATTAAAGAACGACCCCGGATGCCCCCGGAACCCCGAACGCTTCATACAAACGTCTAGACCGTGATGGAAAACCCCGAAGACATCATACGAAAGTCTGTTGCCATTAACCGGACATAAATCCTGGGAACTACGTGATATCAATTATTGATGATCCAAATATGAATTTAAACTCTCCATCCCCTCTCTCTCTTTAACTGAGGTTGGTACTCCATCCTTACAACCCACACGAGAGAAGAACTCAAAGAGTCGTATTCAGTGGTTACAAGACATAGTGACACTGTGATATTAACTTCCAGAGCGCTGAAACACACCAGCAGGGCTAGCATGCGCAACGTGAAAAAAATACCGATCGATTAAATACAGCATCGAGCAAATAAAAAACATCGAACACGTTCAGCTGCTTGTCTTCCCGGGCATGTCGTAAAAACCGACAGAGGGATTGCGTCCTCTAACATGATGGACTAATGTTATGGGCGATAGGCTGATCCCTTATCATCATAAGGTTCATCATATCCATCTTAGGACTTCGTATCAACAGTGGCTGCAAGTTGTCTTTGATTACTTGTGGCTCTGCCCACCCCATTTGGGATTACGGGCGTGAGTTTATGTATGTATGTATGTATTAAATACATTCTGTCGAAATCAATAAGTTTTTTCCCCTAACATGCGTGGCACGTGATATTGTTCGTACTTGGACAGAACGACAACGACCAATCGACAAAACGACATAATTATATCTTCAGAATCGATAAAATGACATTATCACATAGTGCATGTTAGCCCTACTGAAGAAGTCAACCTAGTCTCGTGTAGAATCGTCGGCATCTCCCTGGACAACACGACCATGTACTTAATATTATTATTGTTTTAACTAACCCCCTTGTTGCTTCCAGAAGAGCTGATGAATGCGAATGAGACCTCGGAGCAGGTCCTGGCGCTGGTGCCGCAAGAGCTGCACAAGTACCTCACTGTCCACCCCAGAAATGTCTCCGGTGAGTCTGAAGAGGTCTTCAAACATTATCTTCACTAACGGCACTTTCCTAAAATATACCTTTCTTCTGTTTCCTAAATGTCACATTTCTATAATATCCCTTTCCCAACGTGACCCCTTGTTGTTGTGTGGCCGCTGACTAGCTGAGCCATGTCAGGGGCCGCGGCTCAATCACAACCCCGACATCAGGGTTGATGGGGCTGGTATTCCACTTCATAACCTACACGATAAGAAGAAGAAGCTTAGCCGCTGGTGGGGAGCGGAGAGTTGCCGTTCTACGTACACGTTGTATTATTTCTTATTCTGTGCTAATAGCCTGCGGCCGGTCTCGCTCGCTCTAGTAAATTACGGTTCTGAGTAACAGAAAAGGATAGATGCACAGGAAAGTGCTGATGCTGACAGATGTGGTTCAACCCTAAACAGTCGGTCCCGGCTACTGTTAATAGGAGTCCACCCGCTGTAGAGTATGTTCCATACACTCTCCTGCTGTTTGAGCGGACCTTCAAGTCGAAGTTCGGTTTCGCCAGCCACATCAGAGCCCACCACAACTACGACCCGGAGTCGCCGTCGCCGGATACGGTTTGGACGACATGATGATGGTTTGAACGGCCTATGCCCAGCCGTGTGACGTATATAGGCTGTTTATGTGTGTGTACAGTCATGAGCAATATAATGTACCCACTTTAGGACTCTGTCGCACTAACATATTTGGCATTTAGTGAGACTTACAGTTTAATTTGTCAAAAAAGTTAATGTGACATGGTACCAAAGTGTATACATATTAATGCTCGTGACCGTATGTGTAGTCGTTATATGAGTCATGTCAGGAGCCTTTGGCGGCTTCACAATAACCTTAACCCTGGTTTCACCCACGAGAGAAGAAGAAGAAGACTAACAGGTACAGATAGCGCCAAAGTGTCCCTTTCTCCTGTTTCCTGAATGTCCCTTTCCCAAAATGTCCCATTTCTACAACGTCCCTATCCTAACGTGTCCCCAGCTTTGATTTTGTGTGACCTCGGAGCAAGTTCCGGCGCTTGGGCCGCAAGAGTGGCACAAGTACCTACCTCACTATCCATCCCAGAAACGTCTCCGCCATCCGGTGAGTATCTACGCTTTTGAAAATATCGTTTCTAACGCGGACCAAGATGACTCTTTCCCCAAAATGTCCCATTTCCGAAATGTCCCACGATCCCATCCCTATCGCTGACACTCTAATAATATTCAAGCCTGGACGAAGATACATTCTATATATTGATTAAACATGTTATATGTAATGTTTATAAAGAATACTAGCGACCCGCCCCGGCTTCGCTCGGGTGCAATGCTGAGGAAAAATGAAATTATTTACGACATCACATTACATACCTCAAAAATAACAATATTTCTCCACTATTTCATGGATGTTATTATACATATAAACCTTTCTCTTGAATCACTCTATCTATTAAAAAAACCGCATCAAAATCCGTTGCGAAGTTTTAAAGATATAAGCGTACATAGGGTATAGGGACAGAAAAAGCGACTTTGTTTTATACTATGTAGTGATAAACTCAACTCAAGCAATATTGCTATTTGACATTTGTTTGCATTGCGCCCTTTTAAATGCTCAAATGTCAAATTTCAACATGGCTTTTTTAAATAAATTGCTTCAATGTGGCCTTTTTAACCCGCCAGATTTACCTAAAATAGCAATATTGCTTTCAGGCGGTTAGTAACGCTTAGTAAGTAGCTAAAATCTAGTGTTTGGCAACAAGCCACACAACTGACCTACAAAATTGTACAAGCACGCTTCAAACTAGCTAGGAGATTGATGGACAGGGGTTAGCTTAGCTATCACTTTTGTTTAATATGTATTTATTACAGCCTCCGTGGTCTAGTGGTTAGAGCGTTGGGCTCACGATCTGGAGGTCCGGGTTCGATTCCCGATGGGGACATTGTCGAAATGACTTTGTGTCTTAACGTGCCTTTCGAAACATGGATCGTCTTACTTTCCGACACTCCGGTGATTCGTCTGTGATGTCCTAACCAAACTAGGAATCACAAAGTGATTTTTGTGATATGTCCCCACCGGGATTCGAACGCGGGACCTCCGGATCGTGAGCCCAACGCTCATCCACTTGCTTACGGAGGCCGTTTTATTATAATGGTAGTAATAATTAAAACACATAATAACGGGTTCTTACCGCGTTCAAAATAGGGATATGAGACTCCCGATATTTCGACACTGTTGCAAGTGCCATGATCACGGGATGACTGACGGGGTAAGAACCCGTTATTATGTGATTTAATTATGATAACTGCGTAAACTTAAAACAATTGGGCACAGCAGCGTACAGCTGCATTCGGCACCGCAGCAAAGTTAAAGTAATTTTTTTATTCTTCTTGTCATTTCGATGGCATTCAAATTTTTTGAGCCCAATATTTTGCCACTCGGACAGCATTTTCGGTGGTATTCATCAGCTCCTCTCGCGTACAGGTATCAGGGCACGCGGGGCAAGTTGTTAGATGAGCCAATTGTTTATTTATTTTTTCTATTTTTTTCCAGGCAACGCTACAGACCGGGTCGGGCCCAAAAACACGTCGGATATTCTGCGCATGATTGAAAAATATAATGACGAACAAACAATATACAATGAGGATATCTACGGGCCTGTACAGAACGACACCATCATTATAGCTATACAGGTGAGCGCTACACTTGGCCCTTCCTCTCAGACGACGCCCCGAGCCGAGGTTCGCGCCCAACTGGGCACCCTCAGGCCTGTTGTCTTAAACGTTGTACCGGGTGAGAGCCTTCAGCGCTCCCCATTTGTCCGGCCAAGTAGTTAATGCCATCTGCGGCAAACCTACAATAAGTCACGTCAAAAAAAAAGCTACACTTGGCCTGACAATTGGCGAACGTGCTAACGAACTGTATGCACAATGTCATTACTTATTAGAAATATGATGTTCCATCCATGGTATAAAAAGACCAGGTATACTCAATCCTATGACAAGCCGCCATTGCTAGCCCTTTGATGACGTAAGTGTTACCATTCAATTGGTATCTCCAACATTCCAAAAACGCAAATTTTATTATTGAAAATTAAGTAAATTACTGACTAATGTATTTAATTACTAATATTTGTCACGTATACAAAAATCATTGAAACTGTACGTAAACCTTTTATTAAAAGTACAAAATTTCCTTGCAAAGTAAATTAAAAACAACGGACGTGGGTAATTTATTTTTTACGAAATGGCAATGCAGGGTCGGGTGACGTCAGCTGGGCTAACCTTGAAATGTTAGCTGTCAGTTTTGAGCATACCTGGTCTTATATCATGGTTCCGTCTTCCTTTTTTCGCTTTGAGCTTCTATTTTTGCAAGTTTTTACTACGCCGTGTTGCCAGTTCGGCGCCTAATCGCGCACTGAGTTAAAGTACTGTCAACGTCGCTATATTAACAGTAACTTTGCGTCACACTTTTTGAGCGCTGATGTTCAATCTACGGTAGTAGTAATCTAAGTTGGTAAGTTAATATTTTTCGTATCCGCCGAAAAGGAAAGGGACGGGTAATCGACAAGCATAAAATTTATGGAACACACGTCAATTTTAAGCACAAATCTAAACCAACCGTCTAAAAATTTTACATCCGTCAATAACCCGACACAGTTAAGTAGACAGCACGTCAAACGGATTGCATACCAGCGACGTACCTTTTGATTCGCCCGGGTTATTCATTCATTTACTCATTCTTCCTAAAATTAAGAGCTGTGAATCATCCGTCCCTTTCCTTTTCGACGGATATGAAAATGACGGATATAACTTAAAATAAAATTAGGCGGTGTCTGCAGGAATCGGGGCCATTGTCTATCTAGAATACTGAATACTAATATTACTTTAGATTAATTACGTCAATCATCATCATCAGCCCATTAACGTCCCCACTGCTGGGGCACGGGCCTTCCCTATGGATGGATAGGGAGATCGGGCCTTAAACCATCACGCGGGCCCAGTGCGGATTGATGGTTACTAACGACTGCTAATGCAGCCGGGACCATCGGCTTAACGTGCCTTCCGAAGCACGGAGGAGCTCGAGATGAAAACTTTTTTTTGTGGTCACCCATCCTATGACCGGCATTTGCGAAAGTTGCTTAACTTCAACAATCGCAGACCGAGCGCGTTTACCGCTGCGCCACCGAGCTCCGCAATTACGTCAATACTAAACATATATGTATTATTATATTTTTTTAAATATATTTTTCTAATCAGTATGCATAATACGAATAACAAAATGGAAGAATATTTTCATTATCCGACTGCAGCGAAATAAAAAGTATGGTTATCAATATCAATGGTCAAAAACCAAAAATTTCTTCTTTGGCATTTTCCTCCTGGCTAGGACGAGCTGTATACCGACCAGACCTGAAAAAAAAAACATTATACAAACTCACGTGTGAGACTAAGGCCGGGTTTCCACTGACGCGGAGATGGGCGGAGATGAGCGGAGATGTGCGGAATTGACCAATCACAGCGTTCAAGAGAGCGAAAAACGAAGACGCTTTTTTTTGACGTGACTTATTGTAGATTTGCCGCAGATGGCATTAACTACTTGGCCGGACAAATGGGGAGCGCTGAAGCCTCTCACCTGGTACAACGTTTAAGACAACAGGTCTGAGGGCGCCCAGTTGGGTGCAAACCTCGGCTCAGGGCGTCGTCTGAAAGAATGAATCAACCGTAGTGGGTCGATAGCGATAAGCGCTGATTGAGGGAAATCGTCGACCACGCCGGCGGGGGAAGACGCTCTGTCACTCTCACCCTCACGCTGATTGGTCGATTCCTGCACATCTCCGCTCCTCTCTGCCCAGCTCCGCGTCAATGGAAACCCAGCCTAATGGGGTGGGCAGAACCAGAATTAATCAAAGACAACTTGCAGCCAATGTTGAAACGAAGTCCTAAGATGGATATGATGAACCTTATGGTGACAAGGGATCAGCCTATCGCCCATAACATTAGTCCATCATGTTAGAGGACACAATCCTTCTGTCGGATTTTACGACATGCCCGGGAAGACAAGCAGCTGAACGTGTTCTATGTGTTTTTTTCGCTCACGCTATATCCCAATGGGGTAGTCAGAGGTACATAACTCACCGAGCTTTCTGTCAGACCAACGTGATAGGTGAGCCGTATCGCCGTCTATAATGGTCGAGCCAACTGTGTTAGTGAAAACTGCACTTGAGATAAATTAATAACTCACTGGTGCAAATCCTGTACCGGGGATCGAATTGGCGCTCCCCGATCGTGAAGCACGCCGATGAACTTCAGGATCACAGTGACTATATACAGGGTGTTAGTGACATCGTAACGAATACTGAGGGGGATGATTCAGACCATGATTCTGAGTTAATATCAAGTGGAATTTTCCGTCGCAAAATTCATGTTATTTTTTTAGTTTTTTTAATTCAATCTATACTTTTGCGATGGAAAATTCCACTTGATATTAACTCAGAATAATCAGCTGAATCATCTCTCTCAGCATTCGTTACGATGTCACTTACACCCCATACAAGTACATACAGTAGCCATACAAGTAGGTATGGGTGTATGTGACACTGTAACGAATACTGAAGGGGATGATTCAGAGCATGATTCTGAGACGATATCAAGTGGAATTTCCTGTCGGAGAAGTCATGAAAATTTTAGACCTTTTTTATATTATTTTCCGTTCCATACTTTTGCGACGGAAAATTCCACTTGATATCAACTCAGAATCATGGCCTGAATCATCCCTCAAAGTTTTCGTTACGATGTCACTAACACCCTGTATACAAGGTGTTAGTGACATGGTAACGAATACTTTGGGGAATGATTCAGACCATGATTCTGAAATTTGCAACGGAAAATTCCTCTTGGTATCAACTCAGAATCATGGTCTGAACCCTGGATGTTTTCGTTACGATGTCACTAACGCGATACGGCTCACCTATCACGTTGGTCTAACAGAAAGCTCGGTGAGGTGTGGGTACATATATCTTGCGTTGTTCTCTAGATGAATTGCTTTGACGTGGACTTTTTAAACAGCCCATCCCAGGTATCAATTCAGAGCAACGCTCTTGTCGGTTTATCATTCTCCATTATCGTCTATCAAAGGCTAATTCTTAAACTTCTTTATAAGACACGTGTTGGCAACCGCAACATTACATTTTTATTTTCCTTACTGTGACAACATTTTTGTCTCTTCTCTTCCGTTCTTGCTCTCCATTTAACTACTAAACATTTTTTGTAACAATTTTAATGAAATTCAGTCACTTTTGCATACTTCTGGACTTTTCAATCGTAGCCTTAGCCTCAGATAACCAGCCCTCACAGCCATTAGGAACCTTAGGCGCCCATACCCCTACAATAACATTGCACAATATATCTGCATGCACAATATTATTGAACGTTTACGGATAGTATTGAAACATTGCACAATGATTGAACAAAAGATTGAGCGAGCTTAATTTTTATTGGGCAATATTTTTTTCTTGCACTGTGTAGGCTTAACATTGCGCAATATTTTTCATTTTAGTTTTAGGAGCGATCGCGATCGGTCAGTCACGGTATTATTTTTGCCGCCAAAACTTCGTCGTCAGAAAATATTGTTGAGAATGGTTTGTCAATTTTATTGAGAGAATTTATTGAACGTTTGGAATCAAAGGGGTTATTCAATATTATTGCACAATTAAAGGATTGTACAATATTATTGTAGGTGTATGGGGCGCCTTACACCCCAAACCTAACAACACGGCAGACAGACGCTTGTGGGGAGCGTAGAGTTACACACAACTGTATAATGATACCTTCTAGACAGACCGTCGGTCGATCGAGCCTACTCTTCTTGGGCACAGTGGGTTTCCTCCTCATCTTCTCCTTCGATTTCTTTCTCTGTTTCGCCTGCTCATCCTCCTTGGGCACGGGCGACCCCTCCCGATGTTCCATCCATATCTGTTGCGTTTCTTCTGACAGCTCTTTGTGGAGGCGAAATTTTCTCGAGGCCTGGAAAATCGTCGCATAAAACTAAGAATATTTGCTAGAGTATTATTAAACAGAACGACCAGTTAAATATCCTATTACAGGGGGGGGGGGGGGGGGGGTTTAAAAATGGGTTAAAATTGTTTGCATTGCGCACTTACTTTTATATGCGCAAATGTCAAATTGCAATATTGCTTTCTTAGATGAATTGCTTCGATGTGGCCATTTTAACCCCGCTGATGGGAGAAAAGGGAAGTTTTTATCCTCATAGGAGAGTGGTGGAGAGTTGACGTTCTATACCTAGTGTGGAGGAGTTCGGTGGCGCAGCGGTAAACGCGCTCGGTCTGCGATTATTGAAGTTAAGCAACTTTCGCAAAGGCCGGTCATAGGATGGGTGACCACAAAAAAAAAGTTTTCATCTCGAGCTCGGAAGGCACGTTAAGCCGTTGGTCCCGGCTGCATTAGCAGTCGTTAATAACCATCAATCCGCACTGGGCCCGCGTGATGGTTTAAGGCCCGATCTCCCTATCCATCCATAGGGAAGGCCCGTGCCCCAGCAGTGGGGACGTTAATGGGCTGGCGATGATGACCTAGTGTTATTTTTTATTCTGTATTAGTAGAAGACTTACCGTGTACTCCTTGCAGACCTCACGACCAGGTTTCACATAGTGAGGGATATGTTCGAACGTGGTTCTTCTCGGTATCTTGCCGAAGAGGACTTTAGGGAAATCTGGCTTCATGTACCTGTAATGAAAGAGAAGGCGAACGCTGTGTCTCATAAAGAAGTCAAAGAATTTGCCTTTAACGACCTCCGTGGTCCAGTGGTTGAGCGTTGGGCTCACGATCCGGAGGTCCTGGGTTCGATTCCCGGTGGGGTCACATCACAAAAATTACTTTGTGGTCCCTAGTTTGGTTAGGACATTACAGTCTAATCACCTGATTGTCCGAAAGTAAGATGATCCGTGCTTTGGAAGGCACGTTAAGCCCGTCCCGGTAACTACTTGCTGATGTAAGTAAGTAGTCTACATGAGCTATGTTAGGGGCCTTTGGAGGCTCAATAATAACCCTGACACTAGGGTTGATGAGGTTAATACTCCACCTCACAATCCACACGATAGAAAAGAAGCCTTTGATAGACCATCATCATCATCAATCCAAACCCCGGCTATACAGGTTGTGAAGCTTTAGGCGGAGTTTTAGGCGGATGAGACGATCGTTATGTAAAAAATAACGATTCAAAGTGTAACTATGTTCACCATCACTAATTTAAGATCCACGCTCTTGTCGGTGTAGCATTTTCCATTCCAGTCTATCAAAGGCCAATTCCTTGACTTCCCTATAAGACACGACGTTAACCTTTCCTTTAATCTGTTCCATGTAAGCTCTTCTTGGTCTTCTTTGGTAGACAAGAATGCAGAATACAATTGATATCTGGGTTGGGGTGTTTAAAAACGCCAGGTCAAAGCAATTCATCTATATATACGATCTACTCAGAACCGGCGTGCGTATATGAAGCGATTGATGAACGTGGAGGAAGCAAGAGAAGTGTGTCAGGATCGAAGCAAATGGAATTGCATAGTCTCTGCTTACTCCGATGGGACATAGGCGTGAGTTTATGTATGTGTGTAAAATAGCTCGTTCATGAGTCTGTATGGCTTACCATACCAAATCCCAGTGATCTAAGTAGATGGGTTCTGGCATTATGATCTTCATCCAACGTAGAATATCACATCTGCAAGGAAAAAAAAAATAAGCCAATCAATATAACATATAACGGTCTCTGTGGTCCAGTGGTTGAGCGTTGAACTCACGATCCGGAGGTCCCGGGTTCGAATCCCGGTGGGGACATATCATAAAAATCACTTTGTGATCCCTAGTTTGGTTAGGACATTACAGGCTGATCACCTGATTGTCCGAAAGTAAGATGATCCGTGCTTCGGAAGGCACGTTAAGCCGTTGGTCCCGGTTACTATTTACTGATCTAAGTGATTAATCGTTACGCGAGTCATGTCAGGGGCCTCTGGCGGCTCAATCATAACCCTGACACCAGGGTTGATGAGGCTGGTATGCTACCTCACAACCCACACGATAAGAAGAATATAACATAACTGATGATCCGTGCATCGGAAGGTACGTTAACCCGTTGGCCCCGGTTACTACTTACTGAGTGGGTTGAGAGGTGGATTACCAAGCTCATCAACCCTTATAGTTCAATAGTAACTCTGAATACTTACTGATATAAGTAAGTAGACGTTACATCAGCCATGTCAGGGGCCTTTGGCGGCTCAATAGTAACCCTAACACCAGGGTTGATGAGGTTGATAATCCGCCTCACAACCCACACGATAGAAGAAGATAATCGTGGTCATATGTTATTTTATGTATTACTAGATTTTGCCTGCGACTTCGCTTGCGTTAAATTCGGGGTAATACGTTTATCTTCCTGCCTTGAAAACTAAGAAAAATGTCATATGAAATTTCCTCAATTCTTATTCTTATCTAGCCTATACGATCCCACTGCTGGGCAAAGGCCTCCCCTTGATTTTTCCACTCCTCTCGACTTTGCGCGATCTCCGGGCAATCCTTCCGATAAGCATTGAGGTCGTCACACCATCTTTTACGCGGTCTTCCTCGACTTCTAAACCCGTCCTGAGGTATCCAGTGAGTAACGACTCGTGCCCACCGCTCCGGATGCATCCGACAAACGTGTCCGGTCCAATCCCTCAATGAAACATGTTTTTTTTGTGAGTCACAAATAGTCCGCATGCGAATTCTTAGCTTTTTTGAAAATTGTGGAATGCTAACTTCCACCCCCCATTTTAGAGAAGTGCGGGGTTACGAAGAGACAAGTAGCCTATGTCACTCTCCATACCTTCAACTATCTCCACTTAAAAAATCACGTCAATTCGTCGTTCCGTTTTGCCGTGAAAGACGAACAAACAGACAGACGCATACACTTTCGCATTTATATTATTAATGATGATGATGAAGTGTGTCAGGATCGAAGAATGGAATTCTATAGTCTCTGCTTACCCCGGTGGGAAATAGGCGTGAGTTTATGTATGTATGTATGATACATTGTTTTAAGTTTACGCGGTTATTATCATAATTAAAACACATAATAACGGGTTCATGGCACTTGCAACAGTGTCGAAATATCGGGAGTCTCATATCCCCATTTAAACGCGGTAAGAACCCGTTATTATGTGTTTTAATTATGTATGTATGATGATGACCTCTCCGACCGATTTCGGCCATGGCGACCACTTCGACTCCTAGTCGGCACGACGCTGATGCGCCCGAAGATTATGGCTATGTAATGCAGAGACTATAGAATATCCAAATTTACAGTGAACTCCCGCATATGGATGAATTTAAAAAAAAATACCCACCTGGCCCAATTCTGTCTGATGCCCCAAGTGGGTCCTGTGCGGGACTTAAACCAGGTGCAATGTGTGAGGGGCTTGCGCGGGGGCAGCCCTATAGATCGGCAGAACAAGACGAAGTCTGTGCTGAAGGTCTCGCGCACTTTTGAGGTTATCATCTGTGGAATATGGGACAATGAGGGACATTCCAGACTTCCCCAAAAAATACAGATGGCGTTGTCCAGATTTAACGTGATAATTACCTATTTTCTCATTACTCGGGTACATAATTATACAAAAACAGTGTTAGTGACATCGTAATGAAAATTTTAAGGGATGCTTCAGACCGTGATTCTGGGTTGGTATCAAGTGGAATTACCCGTCGCAAAATTCATGTTTCTTTTTGTGATTTTTTAATTATTTTCAATTCTATACTTTGCGATGGAAAATTCCACTTGATATTAACTCAGAATAATGAGCTCAATCATCCCCCTCAGTATTCGTTACGATGTCACTTACACCCCATACAAGTACCAAGTACGTACAGGTAGCCATACAAGTAGATAGGGTGTTAGTGAAACCGTAACGAATACTGAGGGGAATGATTCAGCTTATGATATTCTGAGTTGATATCAAGTGGAATTTCCTGTAGGAAAATTCATGATTTTAATGTTATTTTAATTATTATCAGTTCCATACTCTTATGACGGAAAATTCCACTTGATATCAACTCAGATTCACGGTCAGAATCATCCCTGAGAGGTTTCATTACGATGCCACTAACCTGTGTCTGTATATATTGAATATGAATATTGAAGGTGTTACCTTTATGTGGTCCAAACTATGTATATTAATTTCTGGCATGTGTGATGGATCCTCAAGCATCAAAAGTCTTCTGCCGTTGATGAAGTTGTCCAGAATACAGCTCTGTGGAACGAACAGTCACTCACTGTATTATCCAGGGAGTACAAGAAAGAGGTTGGAAGGCCCAAGTGAGCGCGAAACGCGCGCCATACAAGTATTCAACTTTGCACTCCACTCGTCCGCAAATTTTACGACACACTGAGCTCCGCGATAGTATATTAAAAGGGCGTCTTGTGCATTATAACCTGCGGAGCAATAAGTCAAATATCGACTATCATTATTTTTATTATTATTTTATTATTTTTTATTGTTTTTCATGTTCATAGTCTTATTTTTTCTTTTTGTTTCTTTTTTCATTCATTGTTTATTTTGTGTTATATTAGTTTTTATATTGTCTTTTTTTCTCGTCATACAGCGCATTGGATTACACTGTAATGTTGTATGTACCTTTATACGTACATAAAATAAATAAATAAATAAATAAATAATAAATCATGCAAGGAGATCCCTCGTCCCAGGTTAGCTTAAACCCTTAGTATGATCGGATGGTTACCAAAAATTCCTTTTGTATACAGTATCTTACGAAAAGCAATGATAATACTGCAACCTGATACAAAATACAGGCTGTTAGTGACACCGGAACGAATACTGAGCGGGATGATTCAGACCATGATTCTGAGTTAATACATACATACATAAACTGCCTATATACGTCCCACTGCTGGGCACAGGCCTCCCCTCAATCAACCGGAGGGTAGTGCATACTCCACCACGCTGCTCCACTGCGGGTTGGTGGAGGGGTTTTTACGGCCAATAGCCGGGACCAACGGCTTAACGTGCCCTCCGAAGCACGGAATCATCTTACTTTTTCGGACAATCAGGTGATTCAAGCCTGAAAAGTCCTTACTAAACAAAGGACAGTCTCACAAAGTGATTTCGACAATGTCCCCATCGGGAATCGAACCCGGACCTCCAGATCGTGAGCCTAACGCTCTAACCACTAGGCCACAGAGGCTGTTCTGAGTTAATATCAAGTGGAATTTCCCGTCGCAAAATTCTCAATTTTTTTTTAAATTTAAATTATTTTCTGTTCCATACTTTTGCGACGAAAAATTCCACTTGATATCAACTCAGAATCATGGTCTGAATCATCCCTTAAAGTTTTCGTTACGATGTCATTAATACCCTGTATACATTGCCGGTAAAGTGGCTATGGAATTTGTGAAGCAGTACCTGCAAAGAATCAAATATCGACTATGATGCAAGGAGATCCCCGTCAGATCTTCTCATGTACTTTGATACTGTTATTATCGTAATGTACGGCCACGAGCATTAATATGTATACACTTTGGTACCATGTCACATTAACTTTTTTGACAAATTGAACTGTAAGTCTCACTAAATGTCAAATATGTTAGTGCGACAGAGTCCTAAAGTGGGTACATTATATTGCTCATGACTGTACACGATGCAAATAAATAAATGAATAATTCCTTCGATATGTTAAAAAGCATCTCATTTGATTACGTTGTTTCTTTCTTTCTTTCTGTTTTTTTTTGTCTTTTTATTTTGTTAAGCCAGTCATTAAAAACTTTTGTATTTCTTTGTTTTGGTAACATAAGTACGTATACTAGCTAGCTTAAGTAACATAAATATCCAGGAGAGAGGCATCATACGCTGTAATACAAGTATTCATATACTTAGTCAGCTATGGTACCTACCTATTTATACCTGTGTCCAAGACTAAGCTATTTTAAGGAAAGAATTGTACCTACTTTTTTGGCAATAAAATTTATTATTATTTGTCGAGTAGGCTATGGTAGAAGAGTACATGTCATGCCACGGTAGGAGAATGAGACTCACTCTGTACTCTGGTAAACCAACGTCATTCTCCATCCAATCAGCCACTTGTTCGATGGTCCACATGAACGCTGGTGGGAACTTCAAGTTGTCCACAATCCTGGCCGTCAGCTCGTACAGGGTTAGTGGCGACTTCTGACAGGGATTCAGCTTTCTGTAACATTCAGGGAGTTAGTGACATCGTAACGAAAACTTTGAGGATGATTCAGACCCTGATTCTGAGTTGATATCAAGTGGAATTTTCCGTCGCAAGAGTATGGAACGGAAAATAATAAAAAAACACTAAAATTTTCATGAATTTTCTGACAGGAAATTCCACTTGATATCAACTCAGAATCATGGTCTGAATCGTCCCCCTCAGGATTTGTTAAGGTACTAACACCCATACCTACTTGTTTGACTTGTGCGGGGTGTAAGTGACACCGTAACGAATACTGAGGAGGATGATTCAGCTCATCCTTCTGAGATAATATCCAGTCGAATTTTTAATCGCAAAAGTATAGAATTGAAAATAATTAAACTTAACTAAAAAAAAATCGTGATTTTTGCGACGGAAAATCCCACTTGATATTAACTCAGAATCATGGTCTGAATCATCCCCCTGAGTATTCGTTATGATTTCACTTACACCCTGTATGCCGGAGCAGGTGGCCGATGGTCTAGTCTACCCAACATCTACTACTCATACACCCCATTACACGGACAAACTACGTTCTTAACCACAAGATTCACAACGACTTGGCCTCTGTGGTCCAACGCTTGAGCGTTGGTCTCACGATCCGGAGGCCCAGGGTCTAATCCCGGTGGACTTAGTGATCCCTAGTTTGGTCAGGACATTACAGGCTGATCACCTGATTGTCCGACAGTAAGATGATCCGTGCCTCGGATGGCACTTAAAGCCGTTAATAGTAAGCCTTACCAGGGTTGATGAGGTTGGTGTTGTTTCTTGTATCGTGTGGGTTGTGAGGTGGATTATCAACCCCATCAACCGTGGCGTCAGGGTTATTACTGAGCCGCCAAAGGCCCCTGACATGGATCATGTAACGACTACTTTACATCTGTAAGTAGTAATCGGGACCAACAGCTTAACGTGCCTTCCGAAGCACGGATCATCTTACTTTCGGACAATTAGGAAACCAGAGATCACGAACCTCATAGCCCACACGATAGAAGAAAAGAAATAGTACGCCACTCAGACTTACTTGGGTCTGACGTAGGGGTCCTCTTTGGGGAAGCAAGTGCACTCCACACAGACAGTCTTGTCTGGAGTTATGTAGACTGGTTTCCGTGGTGGGATGATGATGGTCGGCTTCCGTCGAGGGATGAACAGCTTCTTAGGCCTACGCCTTGGTGCAGGCTCATCAGCTTTTCTAACCTGGTAGTTCTGGAAGTGGAAGGATATATAATATATTTTTATTTATTTAAATAGGTACCTTCTTCTATCGTGTGGGTTGTAAGGTGAATTACCAACCTCATCAACCCTGGTGTCAGGGTTATTATTGGGCCGCCAAATGCCCCTGACATGGCTCATGTAACGACTACTTACTTACATCAGTAAGTAGTAACCGGGACCAACGGCTTAACGTGCCTTCCCAATCACGGATCATCTTACTTTCGGACAATGAGGTGATCAGCCTGTCCTAACCAAACTAGGGATCACAAAGTGGTTTTTGTGATATATCCTCCGGGATTAGAAGCCGGGACCTCGTAAGGCTAACGCTCTACCACTGGACCACAGAGGCCTTTCATGTTCAGTCATGAGTCATGAGCAATATAATGTACCCACTTTAGGACACTGACGCACTAACATATTTGACATTTAGTGAGACTTACAGTACAATTTGTCAAAAAAGTTAATGTGACATGGTACCAAAGTGTATACATATTAATGCTCGTGACCGTTCACCACTTGGCCGGAACAAGTAGGTATTACGAACCGATTTATATTGCAAGAAGTCTTCCTCGTCGTCCATCATTACGTATTTGAATAAATTATATTATAATATTACAAAATTTCTATATAATTATTGTTTTAACATGAAAGATTTGTTTACAAACAAAAAATTGACGTAAAATTGACAGCTGTTTAATTGACAGTTTTACTTTTTTTTTCTTGTAATGGCACTAGTGCTGTTTTGTGCCAATGTCAAGTTTTAAAAGATTGGGATCTAAGACGAAGGAAAATAACATTCGGGAACGGAAAACACAAAAATAGGATCAGGTAAATGGGATAAAAAATAAATATGAGAGTCTAAAAATAGTATAATTGAATATAATATAATAATCTGCCAAATGAATTGAAAATACTGACTGGAAACAAGTTCACAATTAACCTAACGAAATGGCTTATGAACAAATGTTATTATAATTGAAACGAATATTTTGAGCATAAAAATATTTAAATTTTGTATTTTTTTAATAATAAGTATAATTGTTATTTGAATAATTTTACCACCTTTTTGTATTTTATGTGTTCTCGCAAATAAATTGATTTGATTTGAATAAATAGGATGTTGTAAGTAGGTATCTGCTATAGTTTCATATCATTTAACAGAAGAAAAGAAATTATAATAGAGTAGTCCAACAATAACTCTGCAATGGACTGACAACGGAAGTATTTAAAGGACGATTCTATCACAAAAAAAAAATAGGATTTAAAATTGACTATTTTATAAATTGTTTTAATTGACTTATTTATTATTGTTTGATGATCTTTATTCTTTGTTATAAGTAGAATGTGTATTTGAATTGTTTTATAATTTGTACGATTGACTTATTTATTGCTGCTTATTATGATAATTGTTTACTTACCTGACATTCGCATACAATGATATTGTTTATGAATAAATTATGAATTAATTATGAATTATAAATTAAACAAGAAACTCGAGTGGGAAGAGAAACATTGGCAGAACTACTTTTTCAACGCAGTTATCTCTTAGACTTTGTGGTTGAAAAGAGATCGAGTATGAGGGACTTTCCAGGCTACGGTCACCAAATACAAACATAGATGGCGCTGTACAGATTTTCCTGTTAGCTGTAAGTGACGTCGTAACGAATACTGAGAGGAATGATTCAGCTCATTATTCTGAGTTAATATCAAGTGGAATTTTCCAAGTATAGAATTGAAAATAATTAAAAAAACGAAAAATAAACATTAAATCTCCGACGGAAAATTCCCAAAATTGACATGACTCATGTAACGACTACTTATGTACTTACATCAGTAAGAATTACCGGGACTAACGGCTTTCGACAGTTTATGTTACGTTATGTTAGTTGTTACTAAAAAAAGGTTTATATATTTTGTTTCATATTAGAATAAGTAATTTCTAAATAATTTGCACGCGTATAATTGTCTATCTATATAATATTATACGATAAATTCCTCTCGATATTAACTCAGAATCATGGTCTGAATCATCCCTCAAAGTTTTCGTTACGATGTCACTAACACCCTGTATATTTAGACAATACAAATACACTTTGTTGCACCAAAATAAAAAGAAATATTGATATTTTTTTTTAATTGTGTACACATAAAAAATAAAAAAAAACTTTTGCCCCCAGGTCCACACGAGACTAACATACCTGCGACACCTGATCGTCTCTCTCGCTCAGGCGCGAGACATAGACAAGACTCTACTTGTGTTCTCCCACGACTACTATGACGAAGAGATCAACAGCTTAGTGCGGAGTATTGACTTCACCAAGGTAAGTAGAATTAGAATCAATTCATCTAAAAATCTTTTTTAGGTGATTTGACAATATCTAAACTGGCGAAATCGTACCAATTCACCTAAAAACAAAGTTTAGATGAATTGATGTTAGAGAACGAGTCTCTCTCTTGGGTCGGTCCCTCATATCTGAGGATCGTGGTCAGAATCAGGGTTGCGAGGACCCTTCATGCTGACTCTCTTGGGAAAATAGAAGCAGTGGTTTCCCGTTGCCTTCTGCCCCAGACATTTTTGAAGTTATTTCAACTCCAAGGCCGCTGTTGCCTCTACGGTTGCCCGACCAGTGGTATGGTTATACCGCCATTGCTCGGTCGCCAGAGCCTCGTCCGTTATCTAGCAGGGAGCACCGCGGCGCCCAGTGACTCATAACGAAGCACATTTTTTTTGACGTGACTTACTGTAGATTTGCCGCAGATGGCATTAACTACTTGGCTGGACAAATGGGGAGCGCTGAAGGCTCTCACCCGGTACAACGTTTAAGACAACAGCCTGAGGGTGCCCAGTTGGGCGCGAACCTCTGATCAGGGCGTCGTCGTCGGAAAAATATTTGAAAGAATTACTCGACTCTAGTGGGTCAATAGCGATAAGCGCTGAATGAGGGAAATCGTCGACCACGCCGGCGGGGTCTGTATCAGGGTCCTGAAGTGTTTGGTGTCGCGAGCTGATTGGCTGCCTCTAGCTGATTGACTGCCGCTAATAACGAAGCACCGACGCGCGCAGGTGAGGTTGGCAGTTAGGCCGGATATAGGTGTTCTTTCTGTTCTCCCCTTACTCCCCTAGAGAACGAGTAGGGTCAGCGCCGTCTTAAACTAGGCTGGGGCCCTTGGGCACACAAGAATTTGGGGCCCTTTTTGAAAGTAAAGAAAGCGAATTGGAAAGTAAAAAAAGAAAAACACTTACATTTTTTACTAAGTACCTATGAACCCATTTATAGGTAATCAAATACAGCATAGGTATTTTGGGTTTTCGAAAAGTCGCAGTCATCGGTAATATAACGGCGTAGTATATGATATGCCTTGTAAATCTAACCTTCTGATAAGATTCCTGATTTGTGAAGAAAGTGTAATGTGCCCGACAAAAATGTTTTGAGAATAAATGTGTGAGAGAAATTGTGGATCCTTCGGGGCCCCCCGAGAATGGGGGCCCTAGGCACGAGGCCCGGGTGCCCTTATGGTGAAGACGGTATTGAGTAGGGTACTTATTCCCAAGGTAACTTGAAGTCATATTTTTCAGGTAATGCAGATATTCTACCCGTATTCGATACAAACTCACCCGGACGAGTTTCCTGGTTTAGACCCAAATGACTGCCCGAGAGACGCAAAAATTGACTAGTAAGTATAATAATGGCCCAGATTCCTGCAGACACCTCCTAATTTTACTTTAAGTTATACCTGTCATTTTTTTAAATTGTTAGAGGGTAAGACATTTAAAAAACGTCTAAAAAATTGGCTAGTTGATATGGAATTTTATGACTTGAATGAATATTTTCAACAACAATGATATTTAAAATTGACAAATGTTTATAATGTGACTAATTATTAGGTACTTACTTAATTCCTTGATGCTCAATACTGACATTATTTCTAATATTGTACGTCCGACATGGACATGCTGTTGAGACAATTTTATAATGTTTGACACTTGCATGTATGTACCTACACAGCTTCTCAATAAATGTTTCTTGTTTCTTGTTTCTTATCCGCCGAAAAGGAAAGGGATGGATGATTGACATCTCTTAATTTTAGAAAGAATGAGTAAATTTATAACCCGGGCGAATCATAAAAGTATCTCGCTGGTATGCCGTTTGACACAGCTGTCAACTTAATTCTGTCGGGTTATTAGCCAATGCAAAATTTTTATAGGGTTATTTTAGATTTGTGCTTAAAATTGACGTGTGTTCCAAAAGTTTTATGCTTTTCGATTACCCGTCCCTTTCCTTTACGGCGGATAAGAAAATGACAGGTATAACTTAAAATAAAATAAGGTGGTGTTTACAGGAATTATTAGCACCATTGCATTTTTTATTGTTCTAAATAATTGTGTTTATATTATAATTGCGTCTACTAGATAAATTATGAAATTATCTCCAAGATAAATTATGAAATTTTGATTATTAAATAAAGACGAAAAGATCTAAAACTAACGAAAAACATTTTCTTTTTTTATTTTACTTATTTAAGAATTTTAATCAAGAAAACCATAATAATTCGACATTTTATCACGATTTTCTGTGAAGTCTTTTTCATACAGTTTCCTTAGTCATATCGTGTTTTGACGTTTAGTAAAAAGTAATTGATTTGATTAGATCGAGGCTTTTCGGCGGGAAACGGGAACGGGACAGTTGCTTTCTTCATTGAGTAATCTAAATAATTAATACGAAGTGGTGTTTTGTGGTTAATGATCGCATTAAGTTAGTTGGAAGTCATTCGCGAGTGTTATTATATTGGAGTATTCAATAAACAAAGTGTATCTGCCTATTTTCACTTCGTGTCAAGAAGCCGCTTCATAACTCAAAAGTTTATGCGGACTTTTGAGTTAATTCGTTTGGGGTTCGGAGTAGGAGTCTACTCCGAGGGTGGGGGCTTAGGTTTCATCATCATCACCTTTCATCATTCCATTAATCATCAAGAAAAAAAATACGTAAAACATGGCTGTATGGGCATAGTTCCCTTTGCCTTACCCTTCGGGGAAAACCAAAACAAAAAAAAAAAATTGATTAGATCGAAACTAGCAAATAAATAATAATAGCAAATAATGGCTAGTAATTGACATCGCGTGGTTTCCAGGATTAGTGTTCGGTTAATGGCAATAGTCTCGCCCTCTATTACATGGGACTTGAACATAGCTGGCGAGGAGTGTGTGTATAATACACCTGCGCCTACGATTTCATGTTCATATCTGTGTAGTGGCATGTCTGTGAACTAAACTAACTTTATTTTTTTATGATATAACATTAAAAAAACTCCCACAATAATTCCAGTGCAAAGATAATTAAATGCAACAACGCTCTTCACCCGGACGTGCACGGACACTACCGGGAAGCCAAGTATACCCAGACCAAGCACCACTGGTGGTGGAAGGCTAACCGGATATTCAACCAGCTGCAGTGCACCAGCGGTCATGGCGGTAAGTGACGTACTAAGCCTCCCCTAGTCACATCGTTAGCTACTAAGTCCCCCGAGTGACGTACTATTTACTCAGCCTCTCCGAACGATTTACTCATCCTCATAAACATAAAATCCATCCATGACATTCTTTATCTTCTGTTCTCTACAGGGATGGTGGTCTTTCTAGAAGAGGACCATTATGTGGCTGAAGACTTCATCCACATGCTAAACCTTCTTAAGAATACAGCAGACAGATCCTGTCCTCAATGCGAGATCCTATGTCTGGGGACTTATCTGAAGACCTACCAGTACCATACTACTAGTGACAAGGTAAGATTTAAATAAAAAAAAAACATCACTGTCAAAAGCACACAGTCACAGATACAAATGGTCGAAAACTCAAAATGACATAAATTAACAACAAAAAAAAACTAAGACTGTAAAAATAATGTACGTAATGATAATTTCAAATAATTTTGTTATTAAATAAATTTAAAAATAGTTAAAATGGCACAGTTTCAATTGGTCTAATTCTGAAAATGACTAAATATTACGACTCAATAAAAAAAAAACAAAAACATAAAGTTATTTTGAACCGTCGAAATTATAAACTTTAGGTTATTTATATTGAAATGTTCATTTATAGTAAAAACAATATATAATGATAATTTCAAAAAGTAAATAAAAAAAAAAAAATAAAAAAATAAATAAAAAATAAATAAATAACAATAAATAAATAAAATAAATAAATTCTTACCTTATTAATTAATTCTTCATTCTATTAATTCTTATAGGGTTCTTACCGGGGGTAAGAACCCGTTATTATGTGCTTTAATTATGATAATAACCGCGTAAACTTAAAACAATGTAAAATAAATAAATTATAAAAATAGTTAAACTGACACAGTTTCAATAGGTTTAATTCTAAAAATTATAATATTACGATTTACAAACAGTCAAAAACAAAATGTAATCGTCGAAATTATAAACTTTAAATAATTTATATTGATATCTTCATTTATAGTGAAAACCACATAACCGCCTTTTTGAAAAATTGCATTCTGATTTGAATTTTGTTAACAAAACCTCACAATAGACAAGTTAATTTTAATCCGGGTAATTGTTGTTACAATTAGTTAAGGAGGAGGTGAGGTTAATTAGTTTAGTTTTGGTTAGTTAGTCTGTAGGCCAAGAGCAAACCCATCAAAGGTAAAAAAAAAATATATCCGGATTGAAAGTATTAAAAGAAATCAAAGAAAAAAAAATATTGAAAGAAGAAATTATTGTTTTCTCGACATACCGCGCATTGGGCCATACGGTAATGTTAAAAAAAAAATGTTTATTGTGATACACAGGTTTACATAACACAATTATAAAATAAATGTTGTATGTACCTTATTAAATAAATAATAATAAATAAAGTTTTGTCGATGATAATTACAATTTATGTACAATTAATCTACCTTAAGGCAAAAATACTAAAAGTGATTGGTAACTTTTCTTTATGTTAGTATGTCATTTTGAGCTTTCGACCAAGGCACATAAAAATATTTCTTTTATTATTATTCCAAACACTAACATTTTCCATAATTCAACGGCTTTCAATGTTCGCTTCTTAATAATTTCACTGAATTAATTTTCCTTTTCAGTATATTTTAATTATTAATTTAACTATTTTATTAAAATAATAATTATTATTATTTGCAAATAATAAGTTTTCATTTGAACGATTTGTAAGTCAAATACGATGTGAATATTGTTATATTATTATTGTTTTTAATTTAAGATTGGTAATATTTTTTCGAATTGTTTCGAAACTTTACAATAATACTTTGAATGTTATTATATTATTATTATATTTTCATTTTTTGACACAATTTTCCAAATGTACTCATGTTATTACCACACAAGAAATACATTTAACTGTAAACATAAAATTTATTTAGAAACTATCACGTTAAAACAATTTCCAATTACAAACATAATTTTAAAATTAACGCTAAATTTCGAATTTCGAAATTATCACATTATATCCGAATACGATTTCAAAAATTGGAATACAATTTAAAAAGTAAAATAAAGTAATTTATTCTCATCACTTTTAATAAAAATTAAATATTTAAATTCCGAACACTAAACAATACAATTATTACATATAAAATGTCAGAAAAGGGTTATTTTAAAAATAAAAACTATTCAAAAGGAATTTCAAAAATATCACTTTAAATTTCGAACACATTTTCAAATTAGCACGGAATATTTTTAGCAAAGGAAGAAACACCTCACGCTAAGCTACATCCAGCAAGTGCGGGCGGCGAGTGAGGAACGCCGCAAGAAAAAACTAGACACGCAAACCTGGAACTTTCAAGTGTATCCGAACCTCTACTCCAATACGCAAAAGGTTGTTATTCCACATGTGACTTAAAGTCGTGACATTTTAAGCATGCTTTTTTTTAAATAAAAATTATATAGTTAGTTTCGTTTCTTGACCGGAAGCAATTAATCTAAAAAAGCAATATTGCTTTTTCGTTTTTATAGCACTGCGTGGTTAGGGAAACTCGCAAAGAGAAAATTAAATCGAAAAAATTAGATAGAGAAAAAAAGACGATACATAGATAGAAAGAACTTCGCGTGAGCAGGAGGAGGACCCGGTGGTGTAATGAGCTGCGGGTTCAAATCCCGTATCCCGTTTAATAATATTGCTATTTGACGTTTATTCACAATGCGCACTTCCTTTTATTATTATTATTATTATTATTATTATAAACTCACGCCCGTTATCCCTAATGGGGTGGGCAGAGCCACAAGTAATCAAAGACAACTTGCAGCCACTGTTGATACGATGTCTTAAGCTGGATATGATGAACCTTATGGTGATAAGCTGATAAGGGATCAGCCTATCGCCCATAACATTAGTCCATCATGTTAGAGGACACAATCCCTCTTTCGGTTTTTACGACATGCCCGGGAAGATAAGCAGCTGAACGTTTTCTATGTTTTTTATTTGCTCCCAGAACAGCATAGAAGCACTTCCTTTTATATGCGCAAATATCAAATTACAATATTGCTTTTTTAGATGAACTGCAACTTGCAACAATGTAGCCTTTTTAGGCCTCCTGGGGTATAGAATAAACAATAAGTAGGCACTCTGCACCCTTCACCGAGCCCCCCTCCCCATTATGTGATTATCATTTATGATGCAAAACCTACCGAAACAAATTACAAAAAAAAAACATAGAACACGTTCGGCTGCTTGTCTTCCCGGGCATGTCGTAAATCCGACAGAGGGATTGTGTCCTCTAACATGATGGACATTTGTTCTGGGCGAATGGATGATCCCTTGATCCCTTGAGGTTCATGGTTTATACGTTTAAGTTTTTCATTTAAATAATAAAAAAAAAAAACAAAGAATAACATAACTTAAGACACTTCTTTTGCTTCCATATTCATCAGTTTTACACGCACGTCGGTCCAGAGTATACTGTACTGAAACTTTTCTAAAGACATCTCAAATGTGAAGTGTGTCAGGATCGAAGCAAATTGAATTCCATAGTCTCTGCTTACCCAGGTGAAAAACAGGCGTGGGTTACATATGTATGTAACATAACTTAAGCTCACGACTATATATGAATTGGATAGTCAAAGATACATCCATCGCAAGATGAACTAAGTACCCACACCTCACCGTATCGCCGTCTAAAATGAAGAATAAATTATTAATTATAAAAAATGTCACGACTTAATGTCACATGAAAAGTCTGCTAAGTTTCTGGCTGTAAAAGCGCTTGCATTGTACATTGCATCCTTTAGATATACGCCTGGATCCTAAGATGTTAACTCGAAACTTCCTCCACTCGAGTCTTCCTCCACTCAACTCTGCCTCAGCTGAGTCCTTTGGTATTTCAAGTTGACATTTACGTTCTCGACTCGAGGACTTTACTCACTGGAGTCGAGCATGTCATACTGCCAACATAATAATACGAAAATGACGTCATGCCTTACTGGAGTAAAGTCGAGTTAAGGTTGAGGCGCCCTCTAAGGGTGGTATTAATAAACGAATCTCAGCTAAGACTGCCCTCAAGATCATGCTCAAGTCTCTGTTTTTATATGAGAACTGTCACATTGACATGATCTTGAGGGCAGTCTCGAAGCTAAAATTAGTATATTATTAGAATACCGATTTTGAGCTGAGTTAGAGGTCTTTGAGGAGCTCGGTGGCTCATAAGAAAATGACATGCCTTACTGGAGTAAACTCGAGTTAAGCTTGAGGCGGCGTGTAAGAATATCGATTTTGAGCTGAGTTCCAGGTCTTCCTCACCTGAGGACGGTGTCGAGGAAGGTTCGACTTAACATCCTAGAATACAGTGGTTAGTTGGTTTTGGATTGTACAACTGAATTATGATATTTTCTGCTATTGGTCTAAGTCAGTAGTCTTTAAGCCATCAGGGGATTGTGTCATAAAACTTACAATTGTAAATTACGACAACTTGGCGTTCGTTGCGTTGATTGCGTAACGTCGAACGGTGAACAGTTTTAAGACAGTAATTAAACAGAAACTTTGTTAAAAAGGTAAATGAATACATGGGAACTGTCTAGGAAAAGATTATTAGGCAGCCAAATTGTACAACAATATTTTTATGTTATTTTTTTAAAGAACGTCTAGGGCCCTGTGCCGAGGTTTTTCTTGCAGCTTCTATTCCCCGGCTATACAGGATGTGAGAAGCTGCAGTAGTTTAAGGCGGATGAGACGTTCGTTATGTAAAAAAGACGATTAGAAATTACTTAAAAAAAAATAAACTAAAAGACTAGGCATCTACCACAGACTTCGTCAAAATATTTCTAATCATACACTCTGTAATGCACATCGAATTGTCTTTGTAACAATTGTAAGTTTTTTGAGATAAGGCCCCAGGCAGTCTAATCAGAGGGATTAAAAATACCACATCGAAGCAATTCATCTAAAAAAGCAATATTCCAATTTGACATTTGCGCAATGGCAACATATGTCAAAAACCAATATTGTTGTTTTCGATGCATAGTTTCTTTGTGGTCGTTTTAACCCCCAGGCCACGCTGAGCATTTCATCTAAAAAAGGAATAGGCTAAATGATTAGGTCAATGAAAAACCAGTAAAACAATACAAATTTTCAAACAATCAGAAACAATAATTAGACGCTTATGTGCTCTTTTCATTTATGGAACACACGTCAATTTTAGGCAGAAATTCAAAAACCCTCCCAAAATGTTGTATTGACCAATAACCCGACAGAATTTAGTTGACAGCACATGTCAAACAGGTTGAATGTCAGCGGGATGCCTGTTTTATTCACTCGCTTTATTCATTTATTTACTCATTAATTTTAAAATTAACAGTTGTCAATTTATAGTTATTTTTTTGCGAATAAGAAAATGACGGGTATAATTTAAAATAAAATTAGGTGTCTGCAGGAATCGGGGCCAATAATTAAGTAAATTCAATTCATCTTTTTTCTACGTTTTAGTCATAAAGAAAATCAAGATTGATTTTTGATCATTTTAGACTGGTTTCTATTTCTAGATTAGCATTTTATAAGTTATCATTGAGTTATTCATTTAGCCTATTGCTTTTTTAGATGAAATGGTTTATGGTAATGTGGCCTTTTCAACCTACCGTATTTTTAATAGAAATATAACTTTAAGGATATTTTTATTTTTTGTAACATTCTGTAGTATAGTTACCGCTAGGTGGCGGGGTATAACTAAAGCAACTACGAGAAGCGACGTGTAGAATTAGATTTATTGAAAAAAATATATAATGAATTTATTAAATTAAAAAGGTTTGCAATTGCCAAACATTTTTTTTATATTTAAGACAGTTTTTTTCGTATATACAATAGGTACTTTGCATGGTCTTAAAATCTTCTTAAGTTTTTTTTTTAATTTGAAATGCTTATAAACATTTTATACTTTAGTCTGTTTCCTTTCCTTTTTTTTTAATTTAATTGTATATTATTGGCATGTCTTTTTAATGTATCTGAAAGCTATACATATGAAATGCTTGAATTGGAATGATCATTTTACTTGAAGCATGCTATTTTAATATAAAATATATATGGAAGAATTATTACATAAATAAAAATTAATGTGAGATGAAGTGTGTCAGGATCGAAGCAAATGCAATTCCGTAGTCTCTGCTTACCCCGGTGGGGAACAGGCGTGAGTTTATGTATGTAATGTTATGTAATAATTACATAGGCATCACGCTTGTATCCCCGAAGGGGTAGGCAGAGGTCTATAGTACGGGCACGAGCACTAATATGTATACACTTTGAAACCATGTCATATTAACTTTTTTGACAAATGAAACCGTAAGACTCATTAAATGTCAAATATGATAGTGCGACAGGGTTCTAAAGTGGGTACATGATATTGCTCATGACTGTTTACCCACTCTTCGCCAGCTATGTTTCAGTCCCACGTAATAGAGGGCGAGCCTATTGCCATTAACCGGACACAAATCCTGAAAACCACGTGATATGAACTTAAAGTTGATTTGCATTATTTTTATCACCTTAATGTTGCCATGGTAACCGGATATAATTCTTCCATATTAAAGCACATAATAACGGGTTCTTACCGCGTTTAAATGGGGATATGAGACTCCCGATATTTCGACACTGTTGCAAGTGCCATGATCACGGGATGACTGATGAGATTGGAGTGGAGTAGGTAGATCCATAATTTTCTACGGGCAGACATATCTGTCTACCCTCTTTCTTTGCCGCTTGTGTTCTTCCATATTTTTTATATGAACTTAAATTATGTTATATTTAGAAACTGCCTGTTTACCATGATGCTATTTAATGCTAATAAATAATATGAATTATTAATGTTACAATGAGGATAAAAACTGCCTATTTCTCCCATCAGGTGTCGCTACTGTTGAGTGTTCTTTCATTTTGACAGTTTCCCTTACTATTTAAGTAAGCAAACATATTGTTTTTGTTATATTTTTACACTATAACCCTTTGCGCAGCGTTTAACTGCAAAATCATGTTATATTTATTTCCTAAAGATCGGAAAAAAAAATGTTGTCATACGCCTGATTTTTACTCTTTTTATGTGAAATGAAAAAAAAAATGTCTCAACAGTTGCCATCCCGAAAAAACAATAAAATGTTGCCATAAATAAAACTTAATTTTTACCATTTTTTTTCAGGTGGAAATTACGCCTTGGCATTCTAGCATGCACAATATGGGTTTTGCGTTCAATAGAACTGTTTGGAATAATATAATGGAGTTGCAATCGCAATTTTGCGCGTACGACGATTACAATTGGGATTATTCGCTTCTACACCTGTCTCAGAATAGAATGAGACAGAATAAATTTAAAGTTATGCTCTGTAAAGGGCCTAGAGTGTTTCATATTGGAGAGTGGTGAGTTTTATTATTTATTATATATTATTCGGCATTATACAGGGTGTTAGTCGATGTCACTAACGAAAAAAAAATGGAACGTCTATTTGATTGTACTAAAAACGATGGTAGGTGTTTACCTTGTCGCAAATGTTTAATTAAGATTTTGAGTTTTTACTGCACCGCAATGTAAATCGAACAACGCGAAACAGTCGCTAGACTTACCTACCTACGCGTGGCTACTACCTACTTGCGTGATACGATGTTGATACGTAGGTAGAAGTTTTCGTTCTCTTTTATTTAGAATTTAGATGCTTATTGGTTCAAAAATTACAAATTAATTAAATATTATAAAGCTTTTGATTTTGGTTTCGTACAAGACCATTAACCCGGCCCCAGGGGGGACAGAGCCATCTTCTCTGCCCTCCACTGGGGCAAATCCTGTTCGACGCGGGGGCGCCTCTTGCTTCAGTAGGCCAGAGTGAGATGGTGGCTGAGTTCGGATAGGGACCCAGACCTACGGAGTATAACGTAGAACCCTTGCCCAGGGATACGGGTGAAGACCTCAACGGTTGCAGAGGCGGATGGGAGCCATCGGTACGGCAATGCAGGACGGAAGGGGCAAGTCACAGGGACTGTAGGGCAGCAGTAACTGTCAGTACTATTCAGAGGCGGAGGACAGGAGTCCTAGTACGGCTTTGAAATAGACTAATCTGGGCGCAATCTCACTCGCGTCAGAGAATAATGAGTGACATGACCATATGACATCACTACATAGTATAAAACAAAGTCGCTTTTTTCTGTCCCTATATCCCTATGTACTCTTAAATCTTTAAAAATTCGCAACGGATTTTGATGCGGTTCTTTTTATTAGATAGAGTGATTCAAGAGGAAGGTTTATATGTATAATAAAATCCATTAAATAGTGGAGAAATTCTGTTATTTTTGAGGTTTTTAATGTGATGTCGTAAATAATTTCATTTTTTTGCTCAGCATTGCACTCGTCGCTAGTGCTAAATAAATAATAAAAAAAAGTTTTTAAGCGTTCATTTTTCTTTACAGCGGCTTCCACCACAAGAAGTCAAACTGCAACGCGTCGACAGTAATAAGCAAGGTGCAGAAACTACTGCAGAACGCTAAAAGGTTCATGTACCCTAGTAGGGTAACTGCCACAGTCACAAACGGTGGTGCCAAGCACAACAAGAGACTGGTCAAAGGGAATGGTGGTTGGGGAGACGCTAGGTAAGTTGTATTCTATTTTTTATTCTTCTTCTTTGCGAGTCGATGGCGATCGATACTAGATTTTTGCTGATCAATAATTGGCCACGCTTACGGCATTGTCAGTGGCTTCGTAAAGGTCTTTAATAGTGCTGGTGTTAGGGCACTTCGGACAGCATTTTTTATTTATCTTTTACCGACTTCAAAAAAGGAGGAGGTTCTCGATTCGACCGTATTTTTTTTATTTATTTTTCAAATAATATAGGCTCGCGTTTGACCACAATCTCACCTGATGGTAAGTGACGATGAGGTCTAGGATTCGGGGCCATTAATTCATTAATTTAGGATTTAGGAGGAACGGAATGGGCTGCCGGCGTCGGTGTTTCCTGTATCTTATAACCTGGGGTTTACGGAGTTTACGGCGCTTAGAGCTTGACGCCAAGCGCGAATTGAATTGAATTGAAAGCCGAGGAGCTCGGTGGCGCAGCGGTAAACGCGCTCGGTCTGCGATTGTTGAAGTTAAGCAAATTTCGCAAAGGCCGGTCATAGGATGGGTGACCACAAAAAAAAAAAAAGTTTTCATCTCGAGCTCCTCCGTGCTTCGGAAGGCACGTTAAACCGTTGGTCCCGGCTGCACTAGCAGCCGTTAATAACCATCAATCCGCACTGGGCCCGCGTGGTGGTTTAAGGCCCGATCTCCCTATCCGTCCATAGGGAAGGCCCGTGCCCCAGCAGTGGGGACGTTAATGGGCTGATGATGATGATGATGAATTGAAAGCCCGACCGCTTACGGCGATCAATTATGCATATTTAAATGGTGTACTCACATGCCCGCTATTTGCAAGGATCTTTTCCAATAAGATTGGCTATATACGCCACATGCGTGCACATGAACGTCGGAGTTGAAGCAGTCGCCGTAGCGAAATCGGATGGATCGCATCATCATCATCATCAACCTGGGGTCCTTTAAATCACGGGTGAATAGGCATTTTCTGGGTAAGCTCGTTCCAACGTCGATCTCTTCTCCTCCTCGTGGAAGAACGAAGTCAAGAGCAAACCCATCTTAATTTAAAAAAAATCAATTAATTATAACTAAATTATATGTGTAATTAGACTTATCCGCCGCAAAGGAAAGGGACGGATGATTGACAACTGTTAATTTTAATATGAATGAATGAATAACCCGGGCAAATAAAATTAAGCCGTTACGACAGAATTATATCTGTTAACGACGGCTTCCTTGGTCGTCCAAGTTTTGTTTTTTTTTTTAAATATATTGTCACATTTTTACGTTCTGTTGTTTTAAAAATGACAGTTTTTCGTTTAAAAATGTCAGTTTTCGTTTAAAAATGTCAGTTTTTCGTTCATAATAAAATCAGTTTACAATGGTTTTACTTTCTCGTTATTTTTCACGTAGCGCTCTCAACACTATCTATATTTCGTTTTTTGTCTCTTTCAGAGATCAAGAACTGTGCACGAATATGACGAAGATTGGTCGACAGCCAAGAAAGTTTAATTATAAAAACGGAATGATAAATTCTCAAACATTATGATTTCATTCGTTGCTAGGAACATCATTAACACACACACACGTTGTCTTCTCACACACACACACCAGGTATGTGTGGGAAACCTGGGGATACTGCCCCTTAAGGTTGTCTTTTATGCCTCTCGTAGCTACGGAAGGGTCCTTAGGCGTTGCCCCGCCTTCGCGGTTTAACCCACCGGGTGAAACCCCGTTGGCGGAGGCCCAGTGAGCCGCCTGAGTTTAGGCGCGGGCTGATCTTCTGGGTCTTCAGGTGTCCGCTGTTTCCCTGGTCATCATTAACATAAACATGAAATAGTTTATGTATGCGTCTCATTGCTGGGCACAGGCCTCCCCTCCGTCAACATGGGGGTGGGGAGTTGGAGGGGAGATGGACCATACCCCACGCTGTGCCTTCCCAATCAGGTGATTCAAACCTGCAGTGTCCTAGCCAAACGAAGCACTAATTTGAAAAGTGATTTCGACAATGTCCCCATGTGGAATAAAAAAAAAACTGAATAAATGTCTTAAAAACAACTTAGTAGATAATATACAGGGTGTTAGTGATATCGTAACGAATACTGAGGGGGATGATTTTGCTTATGATTCTGAGTTGATACCAAGTGTAATTTTCCGTCGTAAAATTCGTGTTTTTTCTTTATAAATTATTTTATAACACGGTATTTATATTATTTCTTTAGATAAGTATATATTATTTATTATTCTTTTTTTTTGTTATGTTGGTATCATTATATGTTTGTTTATACCAGCCCGTGCTCCAATGAATAATCTTCTTTCACCCTAAGGTTGCCTGGCAGAAATCGCTGTTTAGCAATAAGGCCGCCTATTGTGCTTATGTTTTATTCGTATGTTTATGTCCTTTATATATGTTCTTGTGCAATAAAGTATTATTGATTGATGGATTGATTGATTGATTGGTTTAAATTCTATACTTTTGCGATGGAAAATACCACTGATGTAAACACAGAATCATGGTCTGAATCATTCGTCAAAGTTTTCGTTACGATGTCACTAACACTCTGTATGTACATTGATTTGATTGAGAAAAACACCGTGAGGAAACCCACATTCCCGAGAAATGCATTTTCGGAGGTATGTGACCTAACCTGTATTAGGCTGGTTTTCCTTCGGCTTGGAAGGTCAGACAGGCAGTCGCTTCTGTAAAAAAAACTAGAGTATGAAGCGTGCCTCTCCACTGAGGGTTGGTAGATCTTGAACTACTAACCAACCAATTTGAAAAGTTCAAGCTTTTTCAAATTTTGTTATTAAGTATTATTTTTTACCCGGTTAAAAACTGAGTTCTAATTGTTAAACTGATGTACTTACTTTTATAGATTTTTATTTGGTTTAATATTAGTATTATTTTACTTGTCAAAGATATAATTGGATCTGTCCTATATCTATATGTATGAATACATAAACACTTCAATTCGGCGTTCCCTAAAAACACGATAGATGGCGTTGTTCACTTTTAACGTGATAATTACCTATTTTCTCATTGATGTGGTTAAAAAGGCCACATCGAAGGAATTCATCTAAGAAAGCAATATTGCAATTTGACATTTGCGCATATAAAAGTAAGTGCGCAATGCAAATTTCAAATAGTAATATTGCTTTTTTAGATGAATTGCTTCGATGTGGCCTCTTTAAGCCCCCCCAGTATTTTAACGGGACGATCCAATTTTTCTTTGTCAATTTTTAGTCAATTTCGATTAAGATTTTAATATTGTTATTTTTATTTAAGTTACTGTGCATTATTTTCTCTCCCACTGTTATTAAAAAAAACGAATTACTTATTGCGAACATCATGGTATAGTAAAAGAAAAACAAGATGGCGCTGGTTGTTTTTTCTACTTAATTTTAATATTTGGATATTTTTCCATATTTTTATATGGTTAGGTAAATGCACCCCGTGAAGAACGGGTGAACGCTGTGGAGATGACGATGAATATTTTTTCATAGGTATGTGTGCAATGAGTATTAACTATTATATGTATAATATTTATTTAAATATTGTTTTTCCTGGCGACGCCATTTTTTTTATTTTTACTTTTAAAGTATAAACCATAGAGCATGTATAGTTTTCCCGGTTATCTCTCATTCAGCGCTTTCAAATATATTTGAAAGATTCCTCTCAGACGACGCCCGATATTTTTGGTTAATGTAGCCTGGAAAATCCCTCATTGAATCAAGCTACAACAGCTGTGTGTTACTTTCATGCTCTATGGTTTGTAGACTGTGTTTAGGCGAAGCCATTCAAGAAAAAAAAACAAGGCATGTGACTGCATTTTTGAGGTTAGGAACTCATTTGCAGAGGCCGCGCTATGATACAAGCGCGAATTTCAATTTACAATAATGAGGATAAAAACTAGAAGCTCAAATGTAGGTGGCAACACTGTTGAGTGTTCCTAAATTTTGACAGTTCTCCATACTGTCCAGCTGAAATACGCGATAAATCGCTACAAAATGTGGAGCAACGTGGAGTGTATCCCGTCTGAAGGATGAGTTACGAAAAAGAAAAGCAGCCATGTGGAAAAAGGCAGTTTTGATTGATAATAAGATTTTCTAAGTTTTTTTCTTTCCGGTCTTTAGGGAATAAAATAAATATAACACTATGATTTTGCAGTTAAACGCCGCGCAAAGGTTTATAGTGTAAAAATATAACCAAAACAATATGTTTGTTCACTCAAATGGTATGGGGAACTGTCAAAATTTAAGAACACTCAACAGTAGCCACACCTGATGGGAGAAATAGGCAGTTTGTATCATTCTATGCAGTTCTGGCAGTAACTGTCATGTCAGAGCTACCGGCTAAAGGACTCATTTCGTAGCGCGGTCTCTCGCCATGTCTCGGACAAAAAACTTGACTTAATTTTAGTTTTGACAGCTCTTAATTTTTTTTTTTTTGTTTTGGTTTTCCCCGAAGGGTAAGGCAAAGGGAACTATGCCCATAGAGCCATGTCTTACGTATTTTTTTTTCTTGATGATTGATGAAATGATGAAAGATGATGATGATGAAACCTAAGCCCCCACCCTCGGAGTAGACTCCTACTCCGAACCCCAAACGAATTAACTCAAAAGTCCGCATAAACTTTTGAGTTATGAAGCGGCTTCCCGGTACGAAGCGAAAATAGGCAGATACACTTTGTTTATTGAATACTCCAATATAAATAACACTCGCGAATGTCTTCCGACTAACTTAATGCTATCATTAACCACAAAACACCACTACGTATTAATTATTTAGATTACTCAATGAAGAAAGCAACTGTCCCGTTCCCGTTTCCCGCCGAAAAGCCTGACAGCTCTTAAATTAGTTCCGTCCTTCACTTACTAAAGGCACAAAAAGAGATGGAGTTCGTTTTAGACCTGTCAAATTAAGTTTGAGGTTAAGCGGGCTAGATGTGTCAAGATGACAGTAGTGGTGGTTACCATGGTTACGCCCCGCCGATTTGCTATTAGACTACACGAACTGGGTGGTCAAAAAGGCCACATCCAAACAATTCATCTAGAAAAGCAATATTGCAATTTGACATTTGCGCATATGAAAGTAAGTGCGCAATGCTAACAAATGTCAAATGGTAATATTGTTTTTTTAGATGAATTGCTTCCCCCCTGATCTGCAAACCATCTAGACCGGTGGACAGGGCAATGTAATAACCGATTTAGTTGTTGTCCGAATCGACATTGTTTTCGAAGTATTTTTTTAGTATTTGGCCTTGCTTTAATTTTGATATTCCAAAAGTAATTTTAGGTGAGAAAGGGGAAGAATCTTGCGGGGATAATCCGCTATTAAATACTATTTGAAGTAAATGGAAGTGCATGGAAATGGTAATATGTACCTTTGTATATTAAAAGGACATTAATCTTGTGTAAATAAATCAAGGGACAGGGTGTAATTGTTTTAATTCGAATATTAAATTGAATCTATTTTGAAAAGAATGACGTATTAAGTTTTCGAATTTTGAATTTGTTTACGTGATTTAAAATTATTAATTTTTGGCCTAAATGCAAGTCTTTTGGGAAGTCTACCTAATATTTTTTTATTCATCAGTATTGCCAATTATAAAAAAAATCAGCATTATTTTTTTTTTATTAATGTTCGTGTTGTAAATGTGATTGTCAAATTAATAAATGTTTAGGTATATAAGTAAGTAAAGTAATAATTAGAAAATATTATAAAAAATGACTTCAGTTCGCCTCAAAGTGTGGATATATGCCTTGTGATCAGTATTTTAATCTCATTTTTAGTAATAATTATGAATATTATGATTCGAAATTCAATTCAATGACGCAAACTGTTATTTTGTTTCGTAAACAAGTAATGCCAAAAATCGGTACCACTAATATATTTTTAATAGTATAGCTAAGCAATTTAATAAAAAAAATAATGAAACTTTTTGATTTATTGTTATTTATATTTTTGATAATGTTGATGATACTGACGGTCTGATATTAGTTTTAGGTTAGTTTAAAATTTAGTGCTATCTCTTTCTTACGCTAAGCGTATGTGGTGGACGGCAGTAATTTTAGAGCTGTCGTACAAAAATATTTTGTCCGTCAGATTATCTATCATTATCTGTATGATTTTATTTTTTATTTAGTTATTTTTTTTGTTTTCGACGCTAATGAGGGTTGACAGTGACTTGTATATTTATTACTTATCTATCATATTGTCTGGTAGAACTTTAAAATGTAGTGTTTGAAAATGTGTTTCTAATCGACATACACAAAAATTATTGACAGTAATTTAGTTTTTAGTTTGACAGTTCAAAATATAGTGCTATCCATCATCGTCGCTTTATTGAGACAACCTAGTAAGCGCCTTTTTGAAAAATCACATTTTGGTGTGATTTGTGTTAACAAAACCACGCAATAAAAAATAATTTTGTTTTTTTTTTTTTAATAGACTAGCTAGTTTCAATCTAGGTAAACATTTTTAAGAAATCGAGGTTTCGTTGATGAAAATCGCATCACAGTGCGATTTTTTTAAAAGACGCTTACTTTGTTTTCGCTGTAAGAACTCCGCTGCCCATCGGCTGGGTTAGGTTTATCTCAGTCATCAGTCTTCAATCGTATGGTACACAGATGCGCGTGTACGATAACGTCAATGTGTAGCGTCAGTGTAAAACGAGGTGTTTTGTATGAAGTGTGAGATTGAGTGCGAGAGCGCTATACTTGTTACTGCTAAACTAAACTTAAATTAAAATAAAAAAATGACTCACTAAAATTAAAATGTCAACCCACATCGCTTTGTAATGATGGTGCACAAATTTTTTGTGATAGTTTAATAAATATTTTTTTATAAATTACAAAAAGAAATGCCATAAAATTACATACGTACGTAAAGCTAAAAATGTATGGAATCAGCGCAGAAGGTGCAAAATGTTACGCCTTATGACCTCATAAATAGGCATAACTTAAGAATAATATAAATATTTTTTTTATTATTCTTATGCTGAAAAAAAGGTATTTTGCACAATTAAAAAAAGTAATTACAATAATATAAGTGACTAATATTGTACTAAAATATATTTTTAATTGTAAAACGTTACAATATTACTAGTCAAAGTTTTAGAAAATTTGAGCGCTGTTATATAAAATCAAACTTAAACTTTGTGGTAAAATTTTGTTGACTAAACTTAAACAAGCTATAAACGCGCACTGCTAAGCACAGGCCTCCCCTCAATCAACCGGAGGGGGTATGGAGCATATTCCGCCACGCTGAGATAAATGGATTCAGAGTAATCTATACAAATTTTAGCGAATATTTTTTATCACAAAGGAAAAATGTACAGCTTGAGTATTTTAAAAAATATATTCTAACAACTAAATATTTCTTTTAATCATTTTTATTATTAGTCAGTAGATAGGTTCATAACATAATCCTTGCAATTGTTTCCACTGCTAATCTCTTTTTCTTATTTTTGTCAGGCTGTACGTAAATATTCCAGTGCTCAAATTTTCGATCAGATATTAAGAAAAATGCTAGAGTATCAAACTATGTATAAATACACAATTAAGTATTGATAATAAGTGTGATAAAGATTAAAATGTAACTTTATATAACAATAAATATGGAATGGCATAATAAAATTGTTTTTTTCTTATCCTAAAGTCTATATTTAATAACATACAAATTAACAGAACTGGGTATTGAACTTTTTAAATTGATTTGCCGTCAAAAAAATATTTAAAAAGATATGGTTTTCTAGCTTTGCTCTTCGTCTATTGAGTCATTCTACATGTGGCAACCCAGATCAGTCATCAACGTTCCGTTTCAGGAATAAATTAGTTAAATATTCGCACATTCGTCATTATTTTTTTTTGCTTGCAGCTATTTCTATATTATGGTTATAAAACAAAGACCTTGTATAGAATAGACGGATAATATTTTAGAGTGACGATCAAACTATCACAGCTCTCTTTCTTCCCTATGGCAACAATCTCTGTGGAAAAAAGAAACAAACATAGACAAACACCGCTGTCTAGAACGTCAGTGTTTACCGTTTTGAGATGTTGTGGTAGTCAGCTGGATACCAAACCTGCCGTTAGTTTTTTGGTGTTTTGGGACATTATTTTAACTTTTTATATAAACAATCTGTGAAATAGTTATTCATTATGAACCATGGCTTGCGTAGCTATTGGTTGTGAGAGTAGAATGGGTGTTATAATGGAGAACGATCAAACAATGTCTCACCATGGGTAAGTTATCGACCACATAATACATGTTTGTGTGCAAGAAATACATTACCTGGTCTGGTTTTTGTAAAGTTTATTGAGCCCTAAACACGATGCAGACGCATATTTTCAGCAAAGCCGTCACATTTGTACAAATAATTGATTTCACATTTTACGTTAATCAGCTTTGACAGATCATGTACCCAAAGTATTATAAGTAGTGTTGTCCTTTGATATCGATAACATAATATTATGTTTGAATGTAACATCTACATGTTGCGTTATTCTATTCACGTTTAATTTATTTTTCGACCTGTTTCCGATTTGGATGAAGATTACATAAAGATATTGTATTTTCCAGATTTCCTAAATATCCTAATTTACGAAACAAGAAATTAAGAAACAATTAGATTCAGACCATGAAACGAGATAATTCTCTCTTCTGAAGGACGCCTTCTCCTTATTTAAGCCTGTGCTAATTACATTTCGATGTATCTTACTTCTTGTATCGAGAGCCGATTCGATTTCCGGTCAAGTCAATGAAAAACGTGTATTTAATTTTTATAAAAGGGTAGGTATGTGATTTATAGCAACCAAAGGGTGGCCGCAATGTCGTATTAAAATGATACTATAGTATATGTGGACTAGATGGACCGTCCTCGACCTCCTCGGCCATAACACCTTGCGAAATGACATAGATTCAAAAATGATAAATTGACCTTTAACAAGTTTGTCCATGATAATTACTTACGTTGAATAAGTGGTTCTGAATCTGTCACCGCAACGTACGGTTCTTCTTAGGTATCTTTCTATCAGGATACAAATAGGTATCGTTTTAACTAATTTACTTGTGGTTCTACCCACCCAGGTATGGATACTAGGTCGTTATTTCTGTATTTAATTAATCATTCAATTTGTAATGTATATTTTTTTAGATCTTGGACTAACATGAAATATTTAGCCAATAATAATGTCGATAAAGACATGGAACGGCACTAGTGGTTCTGATACAAAAACATATACTATAGGTACGTTTCTATAACAAACCCGCTACACGAGTACAAAAGACGTTACGACGATAGTATATTTATCTCTTTTTAACTTATGACGGCTCACATGAGTGCGAAAGACAAAACCTATGTTTTTCTTTCGTCTTAAATATGCTCCGTCTATTCTATACAAGGTCTTTGTTATAAAACCATTGATGTATAATATTTTACTATAGTATAGAAACTAACTAACTCTAAATTAAAAACATCGCATATCACATTCTTTAATTTTTTTTGAAAGATATGTAAAATTAAAGTAATCGAAACGTAAACATTTTGACGGAATAATAAATGGCTTTTTGGCGGGAAACGGGAACGGGACAGTTGCTTTCTTCATTGAATAATCTAAATAATTATTACGAAGTGTTTTGTGTGTGTGTTTTGTGGTTAATGATCGCATTAAGTTAGTGGGAAGACATTCGCGAGTGTTATTATATCGGAGTATTCAATAAACAAAGTGTATCTGCCTATTTTCGCTTCGTGTCAAGAAGCCGCTTCATAACTCGAAACTTTATGCGGACTTTTGAGTTAATTCGTTTGGGGTTCGGAGTAGGAGTCTACTCCGAGGGTGGGGGCTTAGATTTCATCATCATCACCTTTCATCATTTCATCAATCATCAAGAAAAAAAAATACGTAAGACATGGCTGTATGGGCATAGTTCCCTTTGCCTTACCCTTCGGGGAAAACCAAAACAAAAAAAAAATTGACGTTCGAGGTTATTTTCGTGTTTCTGTTTTGTATTATTACTAGTTTTTTTAAGTTAAATTAAGCTGAAACATCGTTCTGTTCTCTCGTAATGTATATAGCACCGTAAGTATTTGTAGTAAATCATGTCTATTCAATTCAAACTTTTATAACCTATAAATATGAATTCTATGCGGATTTTCGTATTCATTTACGATTTCATTTAATTATATCATTATTTTTTTCTACTTCATTGCTGTATGAATCTTTTTTACTTTTAATGGTCAGGCTAAGATCATGAGACAATACAGCCTAGTCATCAGTAAGTTAAGGTTTAAACCCATAAATACAATTTTTTTAAATTCCACAGATAAAAGATGTCGGACACAGAACTGGACGCATCAGAACTAGGTACAAAGACGTACTGGCAGAGTACTTATACGAAGGAGATAAGCAACTTTGAAGATCACGGTGATACCGGAGAGATATGGTTCGGAGAAGACAGCGCTTGCAGAGTCATTGACTGGATTTGTAATTGCGGGGTAGCAAAGGACACTGCTGTTGTTGACTTAGGCAGGTACTTGTAGTTATTTGGGAGGTGGCAGGTACTCAGTCAAAGATTAATACCGACAGCTGGATTGCAATAAGGTACTTTCCAGGGTACATTCTTCAAAATAAATATAGATGGAGCTGTACAGATTTTTCTTCATTTAATGTTCTAATTTCACAAAAAAAAATATCTAGCTCTACAAGCTCAAGAAGGACTCAAGCCTTGATAATAACAATTTGTGATTCCAGGTTGCGGCAACGGCTACACATTGACAGAATTGGCTCGGGAAGGCTTCACCAACTTGCTGGGCATAGACTACTGTGATGAAGCCATCACGTTGGCTGAGAAGATCGCTAAGACAGAATTCCCCTTTATTAAGTATAAGGTAATAATAGCCCCAATTCCTGCAGACACCTAATTTTATTTTAAGTTATACCTGTCATTTTCTTATTCGCCGAAAAAGAAACGGACGAATGAATGACAACTGTGAATTTTAAAAAGAAAGAATAACAAAGAAAAAAAGAAGAAGAGGTTAACAGTCTTTTTGTAATTATTTTTTTTTTATTTTGGTGAAATAAAGTGTATTTGTATTGTATTTTATTGTAATAACCCGGGCGAATAAAATAGGCACCTTGCTCATATGCAATTCGTTTGACGTGTGTGAACTTAATTCTGTCGGGTTATTGGCCAATATAAATTTTTGGAAGGGTTTATGTGAGGGTTGGTTTCTGCCTAAAATTGACGTGTGTTCCATAAATTTTATGCCAGTTGATTACCCAGCCCTTTCCTTTTCGGCGGATAAGAAAATGACAGGTATAACCTATATTATGCACCAAAGCCTACTCCTTACAGGATACAGGCATGAATTTATTGTGTAAAAAAATATATTTTCTTGTCTTCAGAAATTCGACATAACCCAAGACAGTTCAAGCGATTTAGGTCAGAAATTCGGGTTGATACACGACAAAGGAACTTACGATGCAATAAGTTTGAACCCCGAGAACCCTAAAGAACAAAGACAGAGATATATAGAACAGGTTGACTGCATGCTACAGGGTAATGGTAAGTATTCTTAGACAGACCAAAAATCAAAATCGATCGATTAGGAACATCGCTAATTTTAGCTATGGTGATGTCACATCACCAATTTTCACATCTGTTAGGGTTCGTAATGTTTATTTTATTATTTAATTACTATTAGATTATATAACTTAATAACAGACGGAATAAAGTCGTGAATCTGTGTCACGACTTTATTATTTTTAATTTGGAACTGGCATATTATTTCATTTGTTTTTATTTTGATTTCTTCTTTTTCGAACGGGAACGTTTTCCCGCCTTTTTAAAAGGCGGTGACGTGGAATTTTGTTCGGTTGCGGTAATCTGTTATGAAGAGTTGGAGAGTTAACATTGTTTATGAAAATATAACATTATTCAAGAGAATTGCTGAATTGTTTAATTACGACGAGCATGTATTTATATCTAGCGGGGCCCTCGGAGCTAGAGCGATGAAAGTGAGGAGAGCGGTCAGCTTGTTCAATGTACCTATCAAATATAATAAAGTGGTCCAATGTACCTCCGTTGTATCCACAGAAATGACCTCTGAATTCGATTTCCATCCAGCGGGGCCCTCCGTCGTTATCAGGCCGAGATACCTAAAAGTAGTGTCAAACGAAACTTGGCCCAATGTACCTTCCTATTCATTAATTTGTTCTTAAAATTTTTTGATGGTATACCAGAAATTAAGTTTCAAAGTTTTGTCTAGCCAGCGGGGCCCTTTGTTATTTGAATTACCACGTGCGGAAAATGCAGACCATTCTTATGTTTTCCCAATGTACCTCACAATTATTCACTATTTACCAAATTTTTTGTGGTTTTTCTGCCTTAACAAAAAAAAAAAACAACTTTTCATACAAAATAGTCTGTTTGCATAATACGGGGCAACCACAAAAGTATGGTCAGCAAATTCAAAATAAATTATTACTTTGTATATCGGTAGTAATGGTATGTAAACAGAAAAAAAACTGATTTGTTATTAGGAACATAACGTATTTATTATTTCGGAACATGTTGTGTAATACCAGAAAGAAAGAAAATAAGATCACAATAAAAAAAATATAGTCAACAAATTATATTATAATAATCAATGCACAGTCACGTACAAAAGTGCAGTCATAGATTTGTACCTTATTGCAACGTAATGAGATACAGTTCTATGACTTCACTTTTGCACGTGACTGTACTTACCTACTTACTGTAATTATTGCAAAGATATTAATTGTATGTTACATCAACTATTGTCTGACATATATTAAGCAATGCGCTATGATTTTACGTTTATCATTATTTACTTTAACAGTTGAAATTAAGTCATCAAAAGATTCCCATTTGCCATTTTTTCTTCGTAAGCAATGAGCTTTGTAGTGGCCTGTACCACCAGGACAATATTCAATCACAGATGTCAATTTATAGGACTCCTTTTGACTCAAAAACAACATGTTAGGAACTTCCGACAAATATATTTTATTGATACCATTAATATCAAGTGCTATGATATTATTTAATGTATATGATAGTCTACGAACACCAGTACATCCACTGTAGTTACAATTGTTGCCTTCATGCGTAATTCCGTCATTAATAGCTTCATTTAAGAAAGTCATGCCACGCTCTTGTAACATTTTTAAGTTAATAGGCAAAAGAGGAACTTTTCTCCTTAACTTATCAGCACCACAATCTACTTCCGTACAAACTTTTTCCGAAACTGCACTATGAAAATATTCGTATAGAACCTTTTCAAAAATATAAGCCACATTGGTTTGGCAATCAATAGTCATATTAGTTAAATTTATTTCAAAGTTTGCACTTAAAATATTAGACCGAAGATCGTAAATTGTAGAATCTGTATCATTTTGAGCGAGAGATTGTATCAGATTGCTAAAATCATTATCAATTTGTGAGTAGCTCGATTTTACAATAGCGTAATCTACAAATGGAGTGATTCCACCATTTGGTGTATTGCCGCTATATTTATGCATAGCCACAACTATAAGATCAAGAATAATAATTTTCACCACATTATAATTGAGACACCCTTTGATGAGTTTAATGCTGTCAATGTAAAACTTTTTCACTGTGTAGGGAACATCATCAAAACACGAAAGCTTACTCAATGCATGTATGAAATGGGATGTGTCCAATCTTACGAAACAGGATGGTAAATTATCAACACTCTCCTCTAATGCCTTGAAACACTTGTCCACATATTCTTTTGTCGAAGACAATTTTGTAAAGACTTTAACAATTGCACTGGTAAGTGCCGCTGAATCGTCCGAGATAATTTCATTCGGTAGAGGCATAGAGCCTATCCACGTTTCAAGCCACCGAGCTATACTTTCTGTTGTATGAATTTCTGACAACATTTGGACAACAGGGACACTAATATAATTATCTGAATACACGATTCCAGTATACAAAAAAATGTGTTTAGAACAATCTGGTCCTATAAAGTATTTATCTGTTTTATCACTTTGACTTATATTTTTACATAACGAGCCAGTGGCGTCGATGCAAAGACAGATACTTTGTTTTTTTTTAAGCTTTTTATAATACATGATTTGTGATTGAGACCAATAATATATGAAAAACGGCCTGGCCGATATCTGTTGAATAAAAGTACAATATGGTGCCATTGTAGATAATTTACAAAGACTTAACACTGGATTTTTGTGTAGTACATTTTCTTGGCGACTTTCATATTTTATTTGCGACAAATGCTTTAAAGTTGGAAGATGAGGTGGTTCTGGGGCCACGTTGTTTTCTTTGAGTAATTCCTTTTCTGGTATTAATACATTCGCTATTTCATTTCGTACTACTAAAGCTGATTTTGTATTAAGTTCTTTGGCTAACTCAGTCCTAGTATAAGAAGTCATTCTATTTTTTGATTTGGGGTTATGCAGATGAGACCGAAAACCTGTAATCTTGCAGTCAATTTTAACATCACCCTCTGTGTCCAGATTCGGAGTCATTGACACCATCAAACGTGCTGAGCATTGATTACAATAACCAATACATTTTACAGATCCTTCTTTAAATACTTGGTGTGATTTCATGCACCAGGTACATGGAAGCTTAGTATATTTCCAAATTTCTAGTGATAAAATACCGGTCCACTTTCGCTTAGGCAGTTTTACTCGTTTTTGAAATATTAAGTTAGGTTTCTTAGGATCATTTCTACGAGTATAAAATATTTGCGGCTCAATTTTTCGCCACTTCTGCAAATCTAATGTAAAACTATAATGTTTTGTCTGATAATCATCATCAGTCAGATTGCCCTCAGAATCAGTCAGATTGCCCTCAGAATCATAGTCTTCGTTACTCGATTCCGGTCTATCACTTTCGCTACTAGCTTCATTCTTAGCAGATCGAAAAAAGTAATTATGATTTCGTTTTATAGATAAGTATATGGCCTTTACAGTCATTTTTTCATTTAATTCTTTTCTAATATTTTTATAGACTTCATGTCCAAGAGATGGCAAATTAACTAAAAAAAACGAATGCAATGATTAACAATAATCAGTAATTATTTTAGACTAGAAATTAGGTCATAAATTATACTAAAAATATTGTAATCTTAAAAACTTACCTACATCCATTAACTGATCTTGGTACTTTTGTATAACTAGTTTCTGTTTTAAAACACTAAGTGCACTGATTTTTCCCATTATAGTTTATTATTAGTAAACCACAACATTTATTTACATTGGTATCGCAGAGTTCTATTTCCTACTGACAATCACGCAATAGCAATAGTTTTGTCATACCTACCCTCATTGCGGAAAATATTTGTTTTGTTGATCTTACCTTACAAAGCGCGTACTACGTACTACATTATTTTCCACATACCTACAGTCTGTCAAGAAAGTCATGACAAAAAATAAACATTAACCTGGTAACATTTTCCTTAAGTGTGAAAGAGACGTCGTTAGTAATGTCCTGCTTAAACTAATGCAAAATGTTACCAGGATAATGCTTATTTTTTGTCAAGACTTTCTTGACAGACTGTACTTATCAGGTTATTTTTAATTCACCTTTCATATTCATATTCATATTCATATTCATATATTATATTCCCTCTAAGAGGATTTTTGAGGTAAAAATATGCACAACTTTTACTACTTCGAAATCCGTATTTAGATAATTGTACTTTTCAAACAAAATTAATTATGAAACAGACTATTTTGTGTGAAAAGTTGTTTTTTTTTTGTTAAGGCAGAAAAACCACAAAAAATTTGGTAAATAGTGAATAATTGTGAGGTACACTGGTAAAATATAAGAATGGTCTGCATTTTCCGCACGTGGTAATTCAAATAACAAAGGGCCCCGCTGGCTAGACAAAACTTTGAAACTTAATTTCTGGTATACCATCAAAAAATTTTAAGAACAAATTAATGAATAGGAAGGTACATTGGGCCAAGTTTCGTTTGACACTACTTTTAGGTATCTCGGCCTGATAACGACGGAGGGCCCCGCTGGATGGAAATCGAATTCAGAGGTCATTTCTGTGGATACAACGGAGGTACATTGGACCACTTTATTATATTTGATAGGTACATTGAACAAGCTGACCGCTCTCCTCACTTTCATCGCTCTAGCTCCGAGGGCCCCGCTAGATATAAATACATACGACGAGCGCCTCCCCACCTGAGAGCAGTAGTATTATCACACATCTAACATCTTAATGGTGCTAATTCCTGTAAATACCATCTAATTTTAAGTTATACCTATTTTCTTTTCCGCCGAAAAGGAAAGGGACGGGTAATCGATAAGTATAAAATTTATGGAACACACGTCAAATTTAAGTACAAATCTAAAACAACTGTCTAAAAAAATTACATTGGCCAATAACCCGACAGAATTTAGTTGACAGCACACGTCAAACGGTTTGCATACCAGTGAGATAGATACCTTTTTGATTCGCCCGGGTTATAAATTCATTTACACATTCTTCCTTAAATTAAGAGCTGCCAATCATTCGTCCCTTTCCTTTTCGGCGGATAAGAAAATGACAGGTATAACTTAAGTAAAATTAGGAGGTGTCTGCAGGAATCGGGGTCTATGTATTTGAATGTAATTAACATTCTATAACATTTATTCTCCAGGTATATTCATAATAACATCGTGTAATTGGACAGAAGATGAGCTCGCGAAGCATTTTTCAGAGAAACTGACGTTGAGATGCGTCATACCGACGCCGCAGTTCAAATTTGGCGGCAAAACTGGCAGTATGGTGTCTTCTGTGGTATTCGAGAAGAAATAAATGCTTTTTATTGTTTTTGTAGCACTTTTTTATTGAAGTTAAGCAACTTTCGCAAAGGCCGGCCACAGGATGGGTGGCCAAAAGTTTTCATCTCGAGCTCCTCCGTGCTTCGGAAGGCACGTTAAGCCGTTGGTCGCGGCTGCATTAGCAATCGTTAATAACCATCAATCCGCACTGGGCCCGCGTGGTGGCTTAAGGCTCGATCTCCCTATCCATCCATAGGGAAGGCCCGTGCCCCAGCAGTGGGGACGTTAATGGGCTGGTGAAGATAAGAAAACTATGCGCAAAAGTGACAGCTAACATTTCAAGGTTAGCCCAACTGACGTCATCCCACCTTGCGTAGCCATTTCGTAAAAATAAATTACCAGAGACCAATGTTTTTAATTTACTTTGCAAGGAAATTTTGACCTTTTAGTAAAAGATTTACTAAAAGTTTTAATGATTTTTATATATGTCAAGTAACTAAATACATTAGTCACTTAATTTTCAATAATAAAATTTACTTCCTTGGAATATGGGAGATACCAATTTAATGGTAACACTTACGATAATAAACTACACGTTTTCTGGTGATATATTAATTTATTATTTTTATATAAATTAAATATTCATTTACACATCCCTTAAAATAAATAATATTAAGTTTATATTGGTGCTAATTCCTGTAAATACCATCTAATTTTATTTTAAGTTATATCTGTCCTTTTCTTATCCGCCGAAAAGGAAAGGGACGGGTAATCGACAAGCATAAAATTTATGGAACACACGTCAATTTTAAGCACAAATCTAAACCAACCGTCTAAAAATTTTACGTCAGTCAATAACCCGACACATTAATTTACTCATTCTTCCTAAAATTAAGAGCTGTGAATCATCCGTCCCTTTCCTTTTCGACGGATACGAAAATGACGGATATAACCTAAAATAAAATTAGGCGGTGTCTGCAGGAATCGGGGCCACTATAAACTTTTATACACCGTTATTAACTTCTATAATTATTAAATATAAATAATAATAGATATGATAATTATATTACATTATTGTGCAAGTTATAAATGCATAGTTTTATAATAAAACAATTAATAAGTGAAAATGGTTGCTAGCCCAAACGCCTCCACAAACCCGCAGTGGAGAAGCGTGGTGGAGTATTCTCCATACCTCCTCCGGTTGATTGAAGGGAGGCCTGTGCTCAGCAGTGGGACGTATATAGGCAGAAAGAGACATGATAAGATATATAGTCCGTTCAAGAATGATCTTCATAAAAGGTAAACAAATATGGCTGCCGATATTTTTTATCTGTGTCAAACTGCATACTAGTGAAGTGCTGAATTGATTTTAGCTCAAGTTATTTTATCAAAATGAACTGACTCTCTTGGGTTGTTTGAATATTTTGTATGATAATATTAAAATATATATTGTACGTTTCTTTGTGGTTACACTAACTCACTTTGTAAGTCATTTTTTCTGCGCATTTCGGCTTATTAAGTACAGTACACTCACTTAAGTTATTCACGGAACTGAGTCGTTTTCCTGACCTGAATGAAATGTCTCATCACTAATCGTCAAATTGACAGCTAGCCACAGATTAACAAATCAACTTTTTTGTGTGAAGTTTTGTTTGATTTTTGTTTTTACATGAAAAAATGTGTTTTTAATAATTATTTTACGTTAATTTCACATTGAGCTAAGAAATCATACATCTATTGAGTGCTACGGATGTTATTAGAAGAATACGTTGCGTAGTTTAGGTGAAATTCGAACATTCTTTGTGGTAACAGGTTTGTTTACCTTTTATGAAGATCATTTTTGAACGGACTATAGACACGCCTTTTTTAGACAGTTTAATATTATTTTTAAGCACTGAAGATAAATTAGTCTCATCTGCACCATTAATGGTGCAGGTCAATGGTGCATACGGTACAACGGGAAACCTACAGTGACCGAACTGTGCTGGGCTGGTTTTCCCTTCGCGGGTTGAAAGGTCAGACAGGCAGTCGCTTCTGTAAAAAACCGGAACTGTCAAATCTTCAGGTTAGGTAAGCGGTTGTGAACACGGGATAACAATGGTTTGTTTTCTAAACGATAATAATATACAAGTACTGGCCCTGATTACTCCCTAATTTTATTATAAGGTACACCCGTCATTTTCTTACCCGCCGAAAAGGAAAGGGACGGGTAATCGACAAGTATAAAATTTATGGAACGCACATTTGGATAATTATCAGTAATTATAACAGCCTCCGTGGTCTAGTGGTTAGAGCGTTAGGCTCACGATCTGGAGGTCCGGGTTCGATTCCCGATGGGGACATTGTCGAAATCACTTTGTGAGACTGTCCTTTGTTTAGTAAGGACTTCATTGTCCGAAAAAGTAAGATGATTCCGTGCTTCGGAGGGCACGTTAAGCCGTTGGTCCCGGCTATTAGCCGTAAAACACCTCTATCAACCCGCATTGGAGCAGTGTGGTGGAGTATGCTCCATACCCCCTCCGGTTGACTGAGGGGAGGCCTGTGCCCAGTAGTGGGACGTATATAGGCTGTTTATGTGTGTGTGTGTGTGTGTGTGGATAATTATCGTTCAACTGTTAAGTAACCAATTACCACATACAATTAACATCCGTTTCTATACATTTTATGGCAATCTTATCATAATCTTTTGTAGGCCACGGTTTAAGATAACATACCAATATAAAATACGACAATAATAATTACTAATAGGCCAACAAATAATTAATCAAAGTTGACCATTTCGTAAGAGCGGCTACATATCCGGGATGGATTGTGTCCTTCCCGAGAGTGATCCTGAGAAAGTTCCCACTTTGGGAACGGAGTATTCACACTCATTTTAGTATTCAAACTTTTGTCTATACAGGGTGTTAGTGACATCGTAACGAAAACTTTGAGGGTGTTACTAACACCCTACCTACTTGTATGGCTACCATGTACTGTTACGGGGTGTAAGTTACATCGTAACGAATACTGATTTAGCTCATTATTCTGAGTTAATATCAAGTGGAATTTTCGATCGCAAAAGTATAGAATTGAAAATAATTAAAAAAAAATAAAAAAAAATCATGAATTTGGCGACGGAAAATTCCACTTGATTTTAACTCAGAATCATGGTCTGAATCATCCCCCTGAGTATTCGTTACGATGTCACTAACACCCAGTATATCCTAAACATATGAAAGAATGCAGAAAAACGTTAATAATGTGGCTACAATCCTTGACGTACGATGATACTGAGAAACTGCTCGCAATATGCAGATAGTAGTAAATTAGGTAACTCAAAAAAGGAACACCACTCGCATGACTAGCACACAACCATACACACACACACACGCACACACCTATTTTTCAATAATTGAAATAACGTCGCCAATTTCATGTATATGTGACCTCCGGGAGTGGGAACCTGGTGACCTGGAACACAGGGTTATACCTAGATCAGGCACCAGATTCTCACATAATGTATTGTCTTTACAATGGCATTACTTTTTGTGAGAGTAAATAAAGATTTTTATTATTATTATTATTACTCATGGTGTACGAAAACCAGCGGGCTTAGCACCGTAAGCGCGCGACTCTTTCTCGCCTCGACATACGTCACCCGTCACTCTCTCACAGTACTGCACAGAAAGAGACAGATGATCTCTGTCGCGGCGAAAGAGTCGCGTGATTACGGTGCTAAACCCGCAGGGCAGTGTTGAGTTAACCCATTATAACAGGTCTCAGTACTATTCGGAGGCGGAGGACAGGAGTCCTAGTACGGCTTTGTAATAGACTACTCTGGGCGCCATCCCCCTCGCGTCAGACAGAGTACTGCGGGGCGGAAGGCAAGAGGGAAACCACTGCTCTATTTTTCCCTAAAAAGTAGCATGGAGGATGCTACACCGACAAGAGAGTGGCTCTTGAATTAGTGATGATGATGGTGATGTTAAGGCGTAAAACTAAATAAAAAGGAACATTGCTACATTTTTTAATCTACCCACATAATTAATAACATTTTTATATACTTCTAAATTAATTATAAACCTTGGTTGACTAATGAATGTCTTATGAAAGTCGTACCAAAAATATTTCAGGAGGTATTTTCGGGGTTCTCATTGTAGAATTGGCTTGGAACCACTACTTGGCCGGTCAAATCGTTAACCCGAACCTCGAGAGGCGATGCAACAGCTATTCAGCTATTCAAATGTCCTATATTTCAACTAATACTATTATATATTAACCGGGTTAGAGCCCTCAGCCGGCCAAGTAGTGAATGCCATCTGACGAATACCCACAAAAAGTTGAGATGTTAAATAAACATCTAAAAACCAATATAAATAAATACCCTTTCAATAAACCAACATGTCCAACTGGACTATTAACCAATTTAATACATTTTTTTAAATGTAATTTTGGAATGAATAAAATGTATAACTAATATTATACTTTACAATAATTTCTAATAGATATGTGATGAATAATTCACATCTGTATTCTAAGATGTCTACTCGACTCTTTCACCACTCGACTCGGCCTCAGCTGAGCATTTTGGTATTTCAAGTTGACATTCACGTCCTCGACTTGAGGACTTCACTCACTGGAGTCGAGCATGTCATATTGCCAACATAATAATACTAAATTAATGACGTTATGACTTACTGGAGTTAACTCGAGTTAAGGTTGAAGTCTGCGATTGTTGAAATTAAGCAACTTTCGCAAAGGCCGGTCATAGAATGGGTAACCATAAAAAAAAGCTCGAGCTCCTCCGTGCTTCGGAAGGCACGTTAAGCCGTTGGTCCCGGCCGCATTAGCAGTCGTTAATAACCATCAATCGGCACTGGGCCCGCGTGATGGTTTAGGGTCCGATCCCCCTATCCATCCATAGGGAAGGCCCGTGCCCCAGCAGGGGACGTTAATGGGATGATGATGATGATGATGAAGGATGTGGCGCACTCTAAGAATACCGATTTTGAGCTGAGTTCCAGGAAAACCTGGAGGTCGCCTTTGCCTGGAGTCGAGGAAGGTTAGAGTGAACATCTTAGAATACTGGTGTCAAACTATAAAGGAAATAGTTAATTTATTTTTAACTACAAATAAATGCATTTTAAAAATCTCTCATTTTAAATTTCTTCTGAACAATACTTTGAACTTTATCTCCTAATTCGATACAAAGAGCGTCCTCTAACAATAATTGCTCTGCCCATCCTATTAGGGATAAGGGGCGGGAGTTTATAGCCTTCAAAATGGAACAGTCCAACATTTTGTATCTGTTTTGTTGATTGCTTGATTTAAGACGAATAATAAAATCACTTATTATAATAGAAATGCAATATACAAGTAAGCTTGTTAATAATTTACTTACTATACTTGCGACAGGCAAGTAACTTAATTTGTCATGACAGTTTCCCTATGACATCGTTTATGAAGACGCGGGAATCGCGCGGTAAAATCAAACACATGGCTATGTATGGAAGCGTTCACGTAGAAGCGATTCGTATGCAGTGACAGTCCGCTTTGGGACCCGCGCCATATACGTTTCAGCGTCAATAGATGGCGTAAGTGTAGCCACACCATTCGGTGATCGAAATTATTATTTTTGTCATAGATAAACTAAGCTAAATGAGCTCTACACCTTTTTGCCACTACTTGAAGGTCTAGAGAACCTACAAACAATAAAAAAAATATAAACCCTTCCTATTCTCTTCAGGTTTACTCTGGGTTTGAAGTTATTGACAATTTCCTATTTAAATTAACTTTTTATTACTTATTAATACATATTTGGCCCCGATTCCTGCAGACACCGCCTAATTTTATTTTAAGTTATATCCGTCATTTTCATATCCGTCGAAAAGGAAAGGGACGGATGATTCACAGCTCTTAATTTTAGGAAGAATGAGTAAATGAATGTGTCGGGTTATTGACTGATGTAAAATTTTTAGACGGTTGGTTTAGATTTGTGCTTAAAATTGACGTGTGTTCCATAAATTTTATGCTTGTCTATTACCCGTCCCTTTCCTTTTCGGCGGATAAGAAAATGACAGATATAACTTAAAATAAAATTAGATGGTATTTACAGGAATTAGCACCATTAGATTACTACATATTAGAAAAGAAAGAAAGAAAGAAAAGAAAGAATTGTGTTACATTTATTTGTAACAAAAATACTGATATTTAGTAAATACTTTTATATGGGAATGTATATTTAATCAATAATTTAAAGAAAATAGTTTATTATTTTACCTCTTGTGGCACTAATAAAATGAAGCCTCAGAAATAATGGTAAATGAGAAAAAAGCTAAATTATTTACTTTTTACACTGAATGCGCAACACATACGCCATCTAGGTAACGGATAGGAACTAAACTAGGGTCCCTACACCCTTAACGTTTCGCGTTTGCATAAACGATGCATTGTAACAATAATCAATTTTATTTATACAATTGAACTATGCATTTTACTTCAATGCAATACCTTAAATTGCAACCAAACTAATTGCAATTACATTGCTCAAGCTCGCCAATTACAAAATAACACTTGCAACTTACCTGTAAGTTCCCACTTGCAACCTGTAAGTCCCCACTTGCAACCTATAAGTCCCCACTTGCAACCTATAAGTCCCCACTTGCAAAAATCACTTTATCACATGCAGCTTCTGAACCGATCTTACCAATTGACAGTATTTCACTAAAAGAGTCGTGTTTGACAAAAGGGTTACGAATATCAGTCCATTTAATATTATGGTATCTTGGACACCATAAGGCATTAACAGCTATATACGATCACAATATTTCTCTTCGTCTAGCCCCTTATAGATCATATACCCGAGTAGAACAGTAAAAGCTGTCAAAAGCAGGGTCAAGAATTGGAAGATTTTCAACTGTGTTACTTGTTTGTTTAGCAATTCATAGTGCATCTGCAAGTTGTTCAAAGCATTAGTGACTGAGTCGGATCCAATATTGCTTTTCCCTTCCACCAAGTTTCCGTTTCTCGTCAAATTGTTCTCAGGGAATTGGCATTTGAGACGGTACTCGTCAACCTTACTGCTGGACGAGTTCTGCCAAACTTCAGCCAGTTCCTTCTGGGTCAAATCTGTCTTTGGTATTTGTACAGACATGACCAAAAACCGGTCCTTCGTCGAAGATCTGGTTTGGAAGCCCGCTTGGACGACAATGGTGACAGTTTGCGACAAACCAGGTCCCAGGATTCCTGAACTAGGTCTCACTCTAAACTTTTCTGGAGAAGTTGTTCTGATCTTGAAGGAGATAGCACTTTCGTCCATATTTGTGATCGTGAACTGCCCTGACACCTCATCACTGTCGGTTTTGAAGACTATTACGTCATTTGGCACTAATCTTAGCATCTCGCCCAAGGAGTGCTGGTTGTCTCCTTGTTCAGCGAAAGTAACCTTCTTTGCTGGGGTCTGTTCTGATCTATTCTCTGGCACGAATTTGAAGACATACTCATTTCGACCGCCCCAGCAGACCAACGCTTGATCAGGTGCCACAATATCTTTCAAAGTATCTTTTGTGACAAACTTCATTTTTTCAACAGCCTTTGCTGGTAGGAGAGTCTTCACCACTTTGAAGGCAGCTGACAAGACCCACGGCATCTGGTAAATGATTATGTAGTTCAGGAAAAACGGATAGTACAGCTTTAGGAGCGTTATAAGATACTTAATCAGCTCCATATCCATATTGCCGAGGCCACAACCGTCCATATCAAAGAAGAGAGAGATCTTCTTGCCTCCTTCTTCTCTTTCTATTCTGTCAAACCAGTAGATGACGATCTTTTTTATCTCCTCCATGTCTTTCTGGCCTTTGACGTGGTGTTTTGACTTTATTACCATGAGGAGACTCCCGTCAATATCTCGTCCGTGGGGGAAGAATGTACCTGGAAAGGAGTTCACTTGTGAATGTTCTGTAATCTCCTCTCGTAGGTTGTGAGTTCAATGACAGAACTCATCAACCCTGGTATCAGAGCTCCTATTGACTACGCACTACATAAGCAAATAGTAACCAGGACCAACAGCTTAACCTTCCGCAGTACGGATCATCTTACTTTCGGACAATTGGATGGTCAATAATGTCCTAACCAAACTAGGGATCACAAAGTGATTTTTGTGATATTTCCCCCCCCCCCAGGATTCGAACCCGAAGCATTCGGATCGTGAGTCCGAAGCTCAACTACTGGACCACGGAGGTAGTCTTAACTTTACTAAACAAAAGACACTCTCACATAGTGAATTCAACCTTAATATGGAATAGAAATTGCTTATTATTAGAGGACGCCACACACAAAAACAAGACATCACTTAACAAAAATGACAAAACAATTAGGTACAAAAAGCATACAGGATGTTCATTAGAATCATTATAAGGTGGTGGTGGACATCCTCAGATACAAGTCACGGTGTGAACCACGACACTGGTATTATGTGGACCCTGACATCTTCATCAAGGATGCTCACCTTCTTGGACATAATCCATCCTGATATTGCTCTCATTGAGCTCGTTGGCTCCAACCGTCTTCCGCCAGACCATGATGTCCCATAACATGTCAGCGGCTGCAAAAAAAATTAAAAATATAAATAAGCTTGATATTGTCCAAATATCTGTATATACAGGGTGTTTGTGACATCGTAACGAAAACTTTGAGGGATGATTCAGCCCATGATTCTCAGTTAATATCAAGTGGCTTTTCTGTCACGAAATTATGGAACTGAAAATAATTAAAAAAAACATTGTCATGAATTCTCCGACAGGTTATTCCACATGATATTAACTCAGAATCATGGTCTGAACCAAATGGTCCCTCACCATTCGTTACGGTGTCACTAACACTCATACCTACTTGTATGGCTAATTGGCTACCTGTACAGGGTGTAAGTGACATTGTAATGAATACTGAGGGGGTTGAGTCAGCTCATTATTCTGAGTTAGTATCAAGTGGAATTGCCTGTCGGAGAATTCATGGACATTTTACGATATCTTCAAATTATTTTCAGTTCTATACTTTTACGATGGAAATTTCCCAATTTAATCTGTCTCAGTATTCGTTACAATGTCACTTACACCCTGTATAGAGTAGTATATAATACAAAAGTAAAAACTAGAGATGCATCGAATATTCATTTATTATTTGACTAAAAAAAATTTACGTAAGTGATTTTGCAAAAATATGCTTATGAAGTTACTATTTATTTATTTATTTGCTTCGAATGTTGTTTCTCTATTTCAGGTGAGATTTAGTTATTAAGTATAGAATAATGTAATTACTTATAAAACAAATGTGTTAATAAAAACTATTTCAGTTCAGAGAAACTCAACATACCTAGTTCTTATTTCACAACAATATTTCATTGTGTCTTTAAGAAGACATTATCAAGATATAAATCATTATTTAATGTAGGTACTGACAATAAGACCTTCGTAATATGCCGCTTAGGAACAAAGTCCGAATGCATATACACTTCATAGTAATATAATATACACCTCATAACCATGTTAAATCACTTTATCTGTGAAAAATTACACATTCCAAGATACATACCGAGTTGTACATTATTCTCCATATGAGCTATAATCCGATTTATGTATTTATCATCTTTAACTCTTTCTAAGTCCGAGGGATTGAATTCTCCTGGCGGATTTGGTATTCCATCCTTTAACCGTGCTTCGAACAGCGCTCGCACTTCAGACGCAGTAGCCATTGCAATGGGAAAAACTCATGAACAAACTGATTCTACAAGGAAAACAACAGTTTTCTGGCCATAAATTAAGACACTGGCGAATATTATCAAATCAAAGTACCTAGGTGAGTGATAAGTGTTCTAATGACATTTGAATCGAAATGTCAGTTGAAGGGATGAGCGTATCGATGGAGTCGGATTTTCGATATCGATAGTTAAAATTTTAAAATATATTTATTCAGTATAGTTACTGAATAAAAAAATAACTTTTAAGAATATCTTTATTCAGTAAGTATACTGAATTGATTTTTTTCGGATATAATAAAAATTGGCGGGTATATGGGTGGTATGTTCTTTAAAAAAACAAAATATTGTTATGCAGTTTTGAAGTTTCGTTGCCTAATATCATTTCTTAGATAACTCCATGCATTCATATCTTCTAAATAATCACTAACCTAGTCTCAGGCCTATTATTTTGAAACAAAAATATAAAACAATGTAATATTGACTTTCTAAGTTTCCTTTGATACTGAATTTACGTTAATAAAATTATTTAATTTTACATCTTAAAATAACTCGGATCTGATTGTAATTTTCGTTTTCAAATTTCAGCTTCTCTCTCTTATCGTTTTAGCTTCCTACTGTATTTTTATAACACCACATTTTTATTGCCAACTATATTGCTTCTCTTTATTTTGATCACAACAATAATGGATGGAAGATGTAATTGTGCGTAGGTATAATAAAAGTAGTCAATATTTATACCCAAATACAAAGATGAAAGATGTATAATATGTCTGTTATCCATGAAATTAGAAGGTTAATTAAAGGCAAATCTGTACAGCGCCATCTGTATTTTTTTGGGGAAAGTAGCCCGGAAAATCCCTCATTGTAATATAACCGCTTGGACCTATTAAGTGGGTGAATATCAAAATGAAAAAGGATAGTTCTAGCTACGAGGACCTCGTAACGAGGTAACTTGTTCCTTGTTGTTGTTTTTTCATGTCGGAACCCAATTTTTCACGAAAAAATAATATGAAAGTTCGCCACCAAACTTGGCACATTTTGATTTTCACCCAAGTAGAGTGTGTGGTTTTTGTCGAAAATATTCATTTAAAAATAAAACAATCGATATCATCTTTATTCAGTATAAACATCACTAGTGATAATCCAAATAATGACGTCATAACAGCACTGGATAAACTTAAACAGCCTTGTCATGAGTATGAAAAGCCTTTTATATAAAGTCGTAAATACACTTTGGCTGATCAAATACGATTCCAAACATAATCATAATTCGATACTACAAACTTTTTAATTAAAAAAAAGTTTTCTTATACCACAGATCATATAATACTAACGTACCTTATACCATGTAAGAAGTATTATACCCTCAGAACAATAACTAAAGCATAGAAGGAAGGCTAAAATAGCAACAGAACTCTATAATTCTGCTCTACTTTATCTTACGGAACCGGCGTAATGTTAGACAAAGACGCATATACAAAAATTGTTTCGTAATTTCGTAGGTTGTCACAAGTTTTTCATTGCCTAGTGTTGGGTTTCACTTTAGTAATATGTCGATAAAATTAAATTTACTTACAATTAATGTCGATAAATTTTTTTTACAAGATTTCTTTTTGTAGGATGCAATTATCTTCTTCTTGATGAAAGGAGACTCTGTCTCTGATAGGTAAGTATCTAACCATTTTTGGATTATAATGGTGCTAATTCCTGTAAATACCATCTAATTTTATTTTAAGTTATATCTGTCCTTTTCTTATCCGCCGAAAAGGAAAGGGACGGGTAATCGACAAGCATAAAATTTATGGAACACACGTCAATTTTAAGCACAAGTCTAAAAATTTTACGTCAGTCAATAACCTGACACATTAATTTACTCATTCTTCCTAAAATTAAGAGCTGTGAATCATCCGTCCCTTTCCTTTTCGACGGATACGAAAATGACGGATATAACCTAAAATAAAATTAGGCGGTGTCTGCAGGAATCGGGGCCATTGTCTGGTTTATATTAGTTTGGAGCTGCAGCTCACATTCAGGAAGGAAAGAAAATAGCCAACTGTTATCGTTTCATCGGTAAGTATTTTGTAATATTCGAATTTATTTATGATGTCATCCGCCGTGCACTGGTGTCGATCGACGTGCCGTGCAAATTGGAACCGCCGCCGCCGGGTCTAAGCCGCACAGACGGTAAGAGGCCCGATGGGGTCACGCCATAGACATAGAAAAGAGTATGGACTGGAAATACCTACAGAAAAAACGTGCCACTCTGTAAACATAAAATGGCGGTCTTTACTAGGGCTACAAGCTGTTTCAATACTAGGATTACCATACTCGTACCTACTAGATATAGCATTATACTTAAAAAAATACGGCATACAAGTATTCATAAGAGAACAGAAAGGGAAAGTAAAAGGTAGGTAGGTGGTGTACTGTATCTTTCGTGTAAAACTTGTAAGTATTGTATGTTGTGTGCAATAAAGTATATTTGTATTTGTAAAGGAAGGTTTAGTCAAGATTTATCTAAGTCGCTTACACAAATCTATAACATTCATTATATTCTTTATTGGGCGCAGTTCGTATCAACCTGGAGTGTTGGAGTAGGAGTAAATAAGAACAGGAGGTAAAATGAAATATAAATTAGATCGTAAATCTGTTCATTTTCATTAGCAAGTATTTATTTCACACGTTATTAATTATGTACATTATATTTACAATAAATACAAATTTATTAATTTCTAAACAGTGTCAATTTGCTTAGAAACTGTCTTTGTGACACCCTGACACATTGTTTTTTTTTTCATTAAGTCGTTTGATCTTGAGGCGGGACTTGTTCAGCTTTTCTTTTAAATTTTTCATCTCGTCTTCTTGAACTGACTGAAATAAAGTTTAATAATAATGTTAAAATAGTATATGTACAAAATAATCTATAAAAATAAAAGTAAAATATATCTGATTTAAGTGCATTGTGCAGCTGGTTGAATTATACACTCTATATATGTATATCATGTTAAAAATATAAAAAAAGAAAATTATTTGATATACCTTTTCATGTAAATCCAGTCGACACTTTTGGATTTAATATCTGAAATCAAAGATAATAATAATTTACTTATATAAAACGTGTACAACTCATAATTGTTTAGACATAAAACAACTACAGACTTAGTATATACTAAGTTTATTAAGTACATAATAATATGTAGTTGAATGATAGATAGTATAAACGTGTTGTGATAACATGATACAAATATCTTATCTATCTATCCAGCAGTGAGATGATGCAGGCTAGGCTGAAATTTAAATTTAAACACCATTTCATCTGTCTGATCTATAATGTTCAATGTAGGAATAGCATCGTCTCGAAGACGCCTCCACTTTGAATTAGGAACACACATAAATGAATCCGCAGTAAAATGTTTCGAGCAAATACGGCTGTACTTATTTGGAATCCAATTTCGTCTATTAATGCGAATTATCCATTCTTTCTCTTTGTTATCGTCTACAGGAAATCTAAAAATTAAAAGTATCGATAATTTTAGTACATCACTATGGACAATCAACATAACCTCAAATCAATTCCGTATTCATCGATGAAACGTATAATATAATGGATATCTCAAATATTTTATGCTACAAATCTATTCAGCAAAACATATTACTTTCCTAAAATTGTTCAGCAGTTCACATTTCACTAGAAAATTACAAAAAACTTACCGATGAAACGACAGAAGTTGTTGGCTATTTTCTTTTCTTCCTGAATGTGAGCTGCAGCCCCATACCACACAAGACATAATGTCACACAGTCGAGACACTCAATTATTTGATATAAATAAAAGTTTCTTTCCATTTATTTGGAAAAATATTGTTAAATTATCACTTAAAACAATCTGAACACAAGACACTCGTAAACACAGTTGACGCGACCGTGTCAAATAGTTCGGTAAATATATATAAGTAAAATCTTCTTATGTATGTTACTATGTATTTGGCCGAGTTAAAATGAGTCCAATAGGTCCAAATGACATTTCATGTTGTGACAACCTCGGAAAAAATGAAGCAAAGAGCGAATCATTTGTCCTTTTCTCACTCATAGTTTGTGTCGTAAGCTAGAAGAGAGCCGGTTTATAGTTTCTGAATTCTTATTTTAGCCTTCCTTCTATGCTTTAGTTATTGTTCTGAGATTATACCAATTGATTTTTGGCAGGAACGTGAACGAAATGGTTGCTTTCTTCATTGAATAATCTAATTAATTGCCTTGCTGTTCGGGGAAAACCGAAAAAATTAACTAAGTACCCACACCTCACCTAACTTTTTGTTCGACCAACGTGATAGGTGGTGAGTTCGTCGAGTCGAGCCAACTGTGTTAATGAAAACTTCCATGAATTTTATAAAATATTCTTTAAGGGAAAAATTAAAAATAACTTTTTATCTTTTCAAAAACTTATAATGCAATATTTATGAGGGTCTTTCCAGGTTACGTTTCCCAAAAACAGTATAGATGGCGTTGCACAACTTTAACGTGATAATTACCTATATTCTCATTACTCGGGTACATAAATATTCTAAAACACAATGTAATGGCAGAAGCATATATAAACTAATTGCTGCTTGATATTTGAATCACGACGCTCAGTGGGTAGGCCCGTTACAAGGTGGACCGACGATCTGGTGAAGGTCGCGGGTAGCCGCTGGATGCGGGCAGCGCAGGACCGATCGTCGTGGAGATCCTTGGGGGAGGCCTATGCCCAGCAGTGGGCGTCGTACGGCTGATGATGATGATGATTTGAATCATATTATGTATAGAATGACGTTGCTACCTATATTGCTTCTCTATACTTTGATCAGAATAATAATGGGTGGAAATTGTAATTGTACCTTGGTGTAATGAAAAGGGTCATCGTTTATACCCAAAAACAAAGATAAAAGATGTATATACCTATTATCCATTAAATTAGAAGGTTGAGGAGCTCGGTGGCGCAGCGGTAAACGCGCTCGGTCTGCGATTGTTGAAGTTACGCAACTTTCGCAAAGGCCGGTCATAGGATGGGTGACCACAAAAAAAAGTTTTCATCTCAAACTCCTCCGTGCTTCGTGTTTTAGTCCCGGCTGCATTAGCAGTCGTTAATAACCATCAATCCGCACTGGGCCCGCGTGGTGGTTTAAGGCCCGATCTCCCTATCCATCCATAGGGAAGGCCCGTGCCCCAGCAGTGGGGACGTTAATGGGCTGGTGATGATGTAGAAGGTTAAAAGCAAGGAAAATCTGTACAGCGCCATCTATATTGTTTTTGAGGAGTGTAGTCTGGAAAGTACCTTCTTATCGACTAATTACATATTACAACAATTATGAAATAAAAACAAAAACACCTTGTACCTATTTAAATAATTATAATTAATGGAATTCACTGAAATTACGTTGAGCTTACTAAAAGTTAATTTACTTGCAAAGTAAATATATTGGACGTAAATTTTATAATTGAAAATTAAGTGAACTACTGGCCCCGATTCCTGGAGACACCGTCTAATTTTATTTTAAGTTATATCTGTCATTTTCATATCCGTCGAAAAGGAAAGGGACGGATGATTCACAGCTCTTAATTTTAGGAAGAATGAGTAAATTAACGTGTCGGGTTATTGACTGATGTAAAATTTTTAGACGGTTGGTTTAGATTTGTGCTTAAAATTGACGTGTGTTCCATAAATTTTATGCTTGTCGATTACCCGTCCCTTTCCTTTTCGGCGGATAAGAAAATGACAGATATAACTTAAAATAAAATTAGATGGTATTTACAGGAATTAGCACCACTGACTAATGTATTTAATTACTATTACTTGTCACATAATAAAACCATTAAAAGTAAGTAAATCTTTTACTAAAAGGTCGAAATTTCCTTGCAAAGTAAATTAAAAACATTGGTCGTGGGTAATTTATTTTTTACGAAATGGCAACACAGGGTGGGATGACGTCAGCTGGGCTAACCTTGAAATGTTAGCTGTCACTTTTGAGCATACCTGGTTTTCTTATACCATGGAATTACCCATCTAGAGGTATATCCGAATTGTCTTTGGAAGACACGTTAAGCCATGGGTCTGGGTCACTGCTTATAAAGTAAATACGTGTTACATGAGCCATGTCGGGGGAGTTTGGCAGCTCAATAATAACCCTGACACCTGGTTGGTGGGTTCGGTCAGTGGCCTCTGCAAACCACACGAAAAAAAAGAGTAAAGTTTCGTAATATCACATTATTATTATCATTTCCTTCATGACAGCATTTTCTCGATGTATTCAGGCTGAAAAAGAAAAGACATTCATTAGTGATGTAAATATAGTATACAGGGTGTTAGTGACATCGTAACGAATACTGAGAGGGATGATTCAGACCATGATTCTGAGTTAATATCAAGTGGAATTTTCCGTCGTAAAAGTATGGAACTGAAATGAATTAAAAAAGACACTAAAATTTTCATGTATTAGCCGATAGGAAATTTCACTTTATATCAACTCAGAATCACCGAAACAAACCAGTACGAGTTCTTCATGAACAGTAACCGTCCTATGTACCCCATTTCGGCTTCAGGCGCGATGGTGTGAAGGTGCAGATGCCTGACACTTCGGAACGGAGGCCAGTGGTAGCCAAACCTAGCGTCGGCCACCGACAGATTGTTTTTGGAGAGTAAATCTTTGGATACCGCCAGCATTTTCGCCACTGAAATTGAGAAAAAGAAATGAGACCGTTGTTTGCTTCACAATAGACTTTCCAATCGACGTTCCCCAAACACACGATAGATGGCGTTGTTCACTTTTAACGTGAAAAAATCCATAAATACAGGGTGTTAGTGACATCGTAACGAATTCTCAGGGGGATGATTCAGACCATGATTCTGAGTTGATATCAAGTGGAATTTTTCGTCGCAAATTCATATTTTTTTTAGTTTTTTTAAATTATTTTCAATTCTATACTTTTGCGATCGAAAATTTCAGTTGATATCAACTCAGAATCATGGCCTCAATCACCCCTCAAAGTTTTCGTTACGATGTCACTAACACCTTGTTTAATGGCAGAAGCATTATATAAAACTAATTGTTGCTTGATATTTGAATCACATTATGTATAGAATAATGTTGCTACCTATATTGCTTTACTTTGGTTTGATCAGAATATTTATGGGTGAAAGATGTAATTGTGTCTGGGTGTAATAAAAAGGATCATCATTTATACCCAAAACCAAAGATAAAAGATGCATATGTCTGTTATCCATGAAATTAGAAGTTTAAACGAAGAAAAAACTTACAACTTATCGTGTTTTTGGGGAACGCCGATTGGAAAGTCACTCATTGGGAATGCAATCATAGCATAGAATAAGGAATAATACTATTAATATATTTTTTAATGCAATTGAAATTTGAAGTTTATTAAAAAAAATACATTTGGTTGGCCAGAATGTGGCCTTGTCTGAATTTTGTTACATTCCAAAAAAGAATATTTGAGGTACCACACGGTCCATACTTGTAGCTAATTATGCATAAAAAGGTTGCGTTATTATTATATCGAGTGCGAGGGAACGGGAATAGTGTCGTACGGATGCTTGGGGATAGATGGGACTCTGCTCTGCTCGGTAGGTTCATCCAACTACATGTCACTAAACGTTGGTGAGGCTACCAAGTGGTGCCTGTCCCACTAACCTAAATATGTATATTATAATTTTTATCTACTGTTGGCAACATCAAAAAGTCTTAGATATTTTATCGTGGCCCAAAGGACTTGATTCCAGGCCATTACTCTTATAAAAAATATATACAGGGTGTTAGTGACATCGTAACGAAAACTTTGAGGGGTGGTTCAGGCCATGATTCTGAGTTGAAATCAAGTAGCAATTTCCGTCGCAAAAGTATGGATTGGAAAATAATTAAAAAGAAAAGAAAAATTTTCATGAATTTTTTGACACGAAATTCCACTTGATATCAACTCAGAATAATGAGCTGAATCATCCCCCTCAGTATTCGTTACGATGTCACTTACACCTATACCTACTTATATGGCTACCGTATGTACTTTTACGGGGTGTAAGTGTCATCGTAACGAATACTGAGAGGGATGATTCATCTGATTATTCTGAGTTAATATCAAGTGGAATTTTCCATCGCAAAAGTATAGAATTGAAAATATTTAAAAAAAACTAAAAAAAAAAACATGAATTTTGCGACGGAAAATTCCACTTGATATTAACTCAGAATAATCAGATGAATCATCCCCCTCAGTATTCGTTACGATGTCACTAACACCCAGTATATATTACCGTAATATATTTTGCTATGGCAATATTACAGGACTTACGCTTCTGACTTTGCCGACGACGCATGTTTAGCTTTTCTTGCTATTTATGTAAATATTTCCTAGTTTTTAATTCAACACAGTCCATATAACAAACATCTCGAAGAGGTTTTATTTACCCGAGCAACCATCACCTCCAACACCTACCTAGTATAATAATAATTACTAACATAATTTCAAGGGCCTTGTTACTAACACTCTATGGGCTTAAGTTGTCTAAAAATAAACAATATTTTTGTTTTATTAAGACCATACACTCTTATCTGTCATAATTACTGTTGCAAATCAGTCCCAATTATTCATTTTATCTTGATTGTACTGCCCAAATCGAAGATAAGATACGAGTAGTGTAAAATGGACAGAAAGTATTGCTCTTTTATTTGCTATTTATTATTTTTGACTTCCATCTTGCCGGCTTTCTCCGGTACCGGACATAGTCAATTTCTTTTTTGTTTTGGTTTTCCCCGAAGGGTAAGGCAAAGGGAACTATGCCCATACAGCCATGTCTTACCTATTTTTTTTCTTGATGATTAATGAAATGATGAAAGGTGATGATGATGAAACCTAAGCCTCCACCCTCGGAGTAGACTCCTACTCCGAACCCCAAACGAATTAACTCAAAAGTCCGCATAAACTTTCGAGTTATGAAGCGGCTTCTTGGCACGAAGCGAAAATAGGCAGATACACTTTGTTTATTGAATACTCCGATATAATAACACTCGCGAATATCTTCCGACTTAATTAATGCGATCATGAACCACAAAACACCACTTCGTATTAATTATTTAGATTATTCAATGAAGAAAGCAACTGTCCCGTTCCCGTTTCCCGCCAAAAAGCCCGGACATAGTCAAATGTCAAAACAAAGGTTTTCTCTATGGAAATACGGTCCCGTGACGTCATCAATAAAAGCGGCCAAACGTCGTACTCATTGTTACTTAATTCGTAAATAAAATTCGAAAATAAGTCGAAGAATAAAATGAGATTGGTTTTTGATCATCTTAGACTGGCTTCTATTTCTAGATTAGCATTTTATAATTATCTTTGATCCACTCAAATACCCTATTTATACTATAACTATAACAGAATGATTGGAATGTCTTATCTTTTGTCTCTGTCATACTAAGCTGTATACTTTTAGTGCGAAAGAGATATCTGTCGTCTCTTTTGCATGAGGTAGCGTGCTACATCTCTGTCCTGTAGGCTCTGTACGGTAACCGCGCCGCGCGCGACGCGAATTATATCGAGGCTTTCGACCAATAGCCGTTTGACGTCCATCTACGTAGATAGCATTCGTATCGTTTATTGGTCGAAGCGCTCAATATAATTCGCGCCGCGCGCGGCACGGTTGTCATGCAGACCCAGCTGTTGTCATTTACCTTGTTTTTGATATTAATTTACGTTTTCACACATAAACTCATGCGCGTAATGCCTATTGGGGTGGGCAGAGCCACAACTAATCCAAGACAACTTGCGTCCACTGTTGATAATCAGAAATCAAGAATCATTTATTCAACGTAATTATCATGGATAAAATTGTTGAAGGTCAATTTAATATTTTTGAATCTACGTCATTTCGTAAGGTGTTCTGGCTGAGAAGAAATGATAAGAAACTGCAACAGCAACACATCTTTTAAATTAATGTAGTTAGGTATACATTACAAGTCATTACATGATAATGAAGTCCTAACCTGGATATGATGAACCTTATGGTGATAAGGGATCAGCCTATCGCCCATAACTTTAGTCCATCATGTTAGAGGACACAATCCCTCTGTCGGGTTTTACGACATGCCCAGGAAACTTTGACTTGTTTAATTCATAATTTTACACATATCAGTCAGAATACCTAGTTAAGTTATGGAATAAGCTCAATATGTGTGATGTGGTTGTACTTTTTTAAATAAATAAATAAATTTACTATTTTACTTATCTATCTACCTATTATCTATTTATTTTTTTTGAATTTTCTGGCCTGGTTATATGGACCTTTAGGCCACTATCTATTTCCTTGTTTGTGTCAAGGATCAAGAGAAAATACTAACAAAAAAATATATTTTTGATCGGTTACATTACCCTTTTTGTGACACCTTAACCCAATTTTTTGTTATTATATTTAAAATAAAATATTATATAATATTAATATTATAATATTATATATAAAATATTTATAAAAGGGGTATACACTAATTAATGTGAGGAGAAAGTTAACATTTACAGGACGGCGAATTTTAGGGGGTTATTTTACTTAATAATATTGTTATAATGAAGCTGTTGTCACCTCTTACGTTGCTGTGCCGTTGCAGGGCGTCACATTTACCTAATACCATGTCTGTAACACCTAACTGCTTGTGACTTTGCAATGAATAAGTGAATATGAATATTTGCTCCCATAACAGCATAGCAGCGTAAATACTTTAAATTATATTTCTAAAATTATTGAAATGACTTACCAAGTTCTTTATCATCTTTATTTAGCGCTTTAACATCGTCTATATGTCTTTTTGGGATGGTCAAAGTATGAAATCGTGTAGCGGGTTTTATGTCTCTGAATACGCACACTTCATCGTCTTCAAACAATATTTCTGTGTTTTCTAACTTATTCACTATGTTGCAGAATATACAGGAAGATCGTTCAACGGCCATCTCTGTAACTAACACGGTAATTAGTGTAATTACGATCGATGTAAAGATAATTTTTGAATAAAATCTCATATCTCAGCTGTCTTGACGATCTGACGTTTGCGTTCCGTTATTCACAATCTATTTTATAGAATATAAAAATCAAGCAAGATAAAAAATAAAAAACTTAATCTGTACAGATCTACATATTTTTATACGTTTTTAATGCGCATTAAGCGGCATAAGAGCGAGGCGTTTTCCAGGCTACGTTCTCCAAAATAATATACAGATGGCGCTGTACAGATACCTATTTTCCCATTGCTCGTAATAAATATTCAAGTTTTTTTTTCAAATATATGAGTTAATGGCAGAATAAGATAAATTGTTGTTTGATATTTGCATCAGATTTATTGCTTCTCTTTATTTTGATCAGAATAATAATGGGTGGAAGATGTGTGTAATAATAAGGGTCATCATTTATACCCAAAAACAACGATAAAAATTGCATTCTGTTATATATGAAATTAGAAGGACATCTTTGTACAGCGCAATTTATACTTTTTTTTGGGAAACGTATGCTGGAAAGTTCCTCATTCAATCTCCATGGTCACCGTCTGGAGGTTCGGGTTTAATTCCCGCTGGGGACATCGTCGAAATCTCATTGTGAGAATGTCTTTTCTTTGGTAAGGACATTGCTTGAATCACCTGATTGTCTGAAAATGCAAGATTCCATGCTTTGGAGGTCACGTTAAGCAGTTGGTCTCGGCTATTAGCCGTAAAAATCCTTCTTCAACCCGCAGTTGATTGAGAGGTGGTCTGTGCCCAGCAGTGGGACGTGTATAGGCTGTTTATGTTATTAAATGCTCCTAGTGTAATGTTAGCAATCTGAAGGACACGCATTCAGCTAATATTGCAAAAGGATGATGACCGAAATTATATGAGAAAATCAGTGTTGCCCTCTGGGTAAATTTTCACTGAACCCTGGCCTTTTTTGATGAGCTGCGGCACCCATTTATGTTTTCCAACTAAATATTAATGTGCGTATATTTTGATGTTGTAAATGTATTATTATTATGTGTGTCGTAGGTTTTACCTAAATAAACTTTTTTATTATTATTATGAGACATAAAGAACGAACTGTTAGAAGGGGGGACGCCCCCTTCTAACAGTTTTGGTATACCTTTCACTCGCTCTCATTTACCTGGTAACCCCCTTTCGATAGACGATCTTAGAGGCACGAAAAGAAACGTGGAAATCCTTGAAAATTGGTACATTTTTACGTTCAGCAATGGATTTTACGAGGTTGATGAAATACAATACTTTAGAGCTTACATATATTTTTTTTTTCCTTTCGCCCATTTGAGGGACAGGCTAAGATCATTAAGACCATGCTGCCTTGTCTTCAGTAGAGCTTACATAATGAACTTTACCTATGGTGATTGATGATAATAGCGTTCCGTTTTACGCGGTTTTAATACTTTGAACGGATATTTTTTTTGGTTGCAACATTTGCAACCGACCTGTAATGCCTATGGGGATAGGCAGTGACTATTTACTTGGGATTTTCCAGGCTACGTTTCCCAAAAACAATTTAGATGGCGTTGTACAGCTTTCACGTGATAAATTCAAAAATATAATGTAATGGCAGAAGCATACATAAACAGCCTAAACGTCCCACTGCTGGGCACAGGCCTCCCCTCGATCAACCGGAGGGGGTATGGAGCATACTCCACCACGCTGCTCCAGCGGGTTGGTGAAGGTGTTTTTACGGCTAATAGCCGGGACCAACGGCTTAACGTGCCCTCCGAAGCACGGAATCATCTTACTTTTCCGGACGATCAGGTGATTCAAGCCTGAAAAGTCCTTACTAAACAAACACAGTAGGACTAGGGCCCTGTGCTGGGAGGTTTTCTGGCCACGTCTTTCCCTCAGCGTTACAGATTCCGATGTGGTAGTAGTTTTACAGCTAGTTACATAATATGCAATTTAATTATGTTTGACGTTCAAAAAGCGCTAACTTTGTAAGCCAATTTTGAAAAATAATTTTTTTTTTTTTCAAAGGACAGTCTCACAAAGTGACTTCGACCATGTCACCATCGGGAATCGAACCCGGACCTCCAGATCGTGAGCCTGACGCTCTAACCACTAGACCACGGAGGCTGTTGGATCAGATTACGTATAGAATGATGTTGCTACCTATATTGCTTCTCTTTATTTTGATCAGAATAAGAATGGATGGAAGATGTGTTGTGCCTGGGTGAAGTAAAATACCATCGGTCTTACTTTAATTACACCACGGACACTGAGGGATCAGGTAAACCAGCTCAGCCGCTGGTGGGGAGCGCAGAGTTGCCATTCTATACAGGGTGTTAGTGAAACCGTAACGAAAACTTTGAGGGATGATTCAGGCCATAATTCTGAGTTGATATCAAGTGGAATTTTCCGTCGCAAAAGTATGGAACGGAAAATAATTTAAATAAGCTCTAAAATTTTCATGACTTCTCCGACAGGAAATTCCACTTGATGTCGACTCAGAATCATGATCTGAATCATCCCCTTCAGTATTCGTTACGGTGTCACTAACACCCATACCTACTTGTATGGCTACTGTATGTACTTGTATGGGGTGTAAGTGACATCGTAACGAATACTGAGAGGGATGATTCAGCGGATTATTCTTAGTTAATATCAAGTGGAATTTTCGATCGCAAAAGTATAGAATTGAAAATAATTTAAAAAAACTAAAAAAATAACATGAATTTTGCGACGGAAAATTCCACTTGATATTAACTCAGAATCATGGTCTGAAACATCCCTCTGAGTATTCGTTACGGTGTCACTAACACCCTGTATGTAGTATTATTCCTTATTCTATGACTAAAGTAAGACCGAGGGGGTGAGGTAAACCTAGCTCAGCCGCTGGTGGGGAGCGGAGAGTTGCCGTTCGATACGTAGTATTATTCCTTATGCATTAGTCTTTGATACCTATTGGTGCTAATTCCTGTAAATACCATCTAATTTTATTTTAAGTTATATCTGTCAGTTTCTTATCCGCCGAAAAGGAAAGGGACGGGTAATCGACAAGCATAAAATTTATGGAACCCACGTCAATTTTAAGGTGATGCGTGTCAGTCAGCTAGGTAACGCTGCGTCAGCAGATGGCGTTACTTCTGCATTTTTCGTATTTTTTTCCATTTATTCGTTTAGTGTTGAGTTCTGACCCAGTGAAACGTTAGGTGGCGAAATCTTACATACATTATCTTTAAGTTAAGCTACAATTTTGAAGTATTTACTGCAGATATCATATTAAAACATTGCATCAAAAGTTGGTGTCATTTCAATTTGTGTACAAACACGAAGCTGTCACACACACATGCGAACTAGGTTAGCTATTAAAAGAGATGCATAATTTGAAGTCTACTTCTAACTTCTAAATGGCGCATTTGGTAAAGCAGTCGCCGCCATTCTTAAGTTTCACGGTTCAAACCCAAGTGCATGTTTTAATTGTTTTTACTTTTTGTATTTTTTTTTTACAATTGAATTTGGCGAACCCGTCTATTTGTTACGGAATTTTCAAAAAGTATCACTTTTACCAGTAATATTATAATTATACAATAATGTACTTTGCACTAAAGTACCTTCCGTAATTTCCGTATTTTTTATTTTGTAAAATTCTAACAGGCATTAATCGCATCAGTGAACATGCGGCTAACTAAAAAACTACTGAACGGATTTTCATACGGTTTTCACCAATGAGTAGAGTGATTCATGGGCGTGCTTTAGGGTATATAATTTATACAAGTATTTTTTTTTTTATAAAATGGTTCAAAAATGATGATGAATATCAAACATAATTATCGTTACAAATATAGCCGACTTGGAGCTTTCGGCGAAAACGCTGCCTGAGCCCATTGAGATATAACAAAACAACGTATGGTTGAATTGTTCCATTTTTGTAGGTCTACCGGAAAGTCCGCAATATGTCATAATAATTATATTGTGTATAAAGAATTGTGTATATGTATTGTATGATTTTACAAATAACGATCACAGTACAGTAATAATAAGGTACATTTTTCCTAAATTGCGTCGGTTCAAACTTTGACGCATCGCGTTTGAAAGATGTAATAGCGCTTCAGGACGTCCCGCAAGCACGGCGCTGATGTCGCAGTATCCGCATATAATTATTATGACTTGTCATTTAGTTCCAATAAAATCCGCAGGACTTCATACGTATGTCAGTGACAGCTGGTGATAGCATGCGGGACACTTAGCAGCTAATCGAATTTTATGTTGTTTTCGCGCCCAGTCCAGACGACTTGCAGCGCATTTCTGGACTTATATTTACGCGTGGTGTTTATTGTTAGGTTAATTAGTTCAGGTTAGGACGTTTTTTTTAACGAGGACGTTAAAAAATGACGAGGCTGGGACGTGTTGAAGTAGTATTTCCATATATACGCGGCCTGAAATGGGTTGTTTCGGGGACCTGAACTGGTTGCTGTCGAACTTATTATCACGTTTTCTTGATTAAAATTCATAAATAAGTCAAATAGAAAAAAGAAAAAAGATTTTCGTTAGTTTTAGATCTGTCATGATGTCTGTGATGTTTGTTTATTATACATAAGAATTTCAAAATGTATCTTATTTTTTTTCCCAAAGGGCAAGGCAAAGGGAACTATGCCCTTTATTTCTTGATGATGATTAATGAAATGATGAAACCTAAGCCCCCACACAGACTCTTACTCCAAACCCCAAACGAAGTAAGCGGCTTGTTGGCGCAAAGCGAAAATAGATAGGTACACTTTGTTTATTGAATATTCCGATTTCAACTACCTATCTACTATCGGGAATGTTTTCCGACTAACTTAATGTGATCATTAACCACAAAACACCACTTCGTATTGATTATTTAGATTATTCAATGAAGAAAGCAACCTTCCCGTTCCCGGTCCCACCAAAAAGTCCGCGGCAAAGAGAATATAAATAAATCTGTATGTTGGATGGAAAAACAATTAATTATAAATGACTACTATTTAGGCCGGCAAATGCAACAACTTTTTTTTTGATTTGGTTTTCCCCGAAGGGTAAGGCAAAGGGAACTATGCCCATACAGCCATGTCATTTTATGTATTGATTTTTTATTATAATATATGTCCTCTTTTAAAACACGGTACTTGTTACCCATTATTTAAAAATGTTTAAAAAATATGCGTTAAAACAAAAATATTTTTCCAATATTCCTTTTCTCAGATTGTAATATTTTTAGTTTTTTATTTATTCATACAAAATCTCTTTATAAATTGTCACTGACATTCTATTACACTTGTCAAGTTAGTAGTCAAAGCCTTTAGAGAAAAAAAAAACTATCACGCACACACACTAACATTGACACCACTACACGCTCAGCAAATACACTGTAATCTGCACTACTACAAATGTAGAATTGATCAAAATTGAGGGTCTGAAATATGGTACTTCTCGTATTCGGACCCTAAATTTTTGTTAGTTTGCGAAAATAATACACCAAAATATTACTATTTATCGGTTTTATAACAATATTCCTCTATCCGTTTTCCTGTAGCACTGCATCAACTTTTGTATGGAAAACGAATCACCTTAAGCACAAATCTAAACCAACCGTCTAAAAATTTTACATCCGTCAATAACCCGACACAGTTAAGTAGACAGCACGTCAAACGTATTGCATACCAGCGACGTACCTTTTGATTCGCCCGGGTTATTCATTCATTTACTCATTCTTCCTAAAATTAAGAGCTGTGAATCATCCGTCCCTTTCCTTTTCGACGGATATGAAAATGACGGATATAAGTTAAAATAAAATTAGGCGGTGTCTGCAGGAATCGGGGCCATTTTCCAGCTAAATGTCTGTGCACAACTCTCTGATATCGTTTAATGCCCTGAGGGTCCAATATATTAACGCCTTTAGGATGCTGCTGGGGCTGCCGCGCTACTGCAGTGCCTCAGGCATGTTCGCGGATGAGCGTGTGGACGGTTTCCCGGCGATCCTGCGCAAGCGATGTGCGTCCTTGTTGGGGCGCGTGCGCGCCAGTGGCAGCAGCATCCTGCAGGTGGTCGCCCACAGTCCAGACTGTCCGCTTGCGTGGCATCTCGTGCGCGTGGCAATAGGCGCATTATAAATCTTTATTTATTTTATTTTATTTTTATTTATTTATTTATTCGGTCAACCAACGGCAAGTACACTGATACATGAGTTTGTAGTTAATACATATAAAAAAACTAAGCGCCTCGCCACTTACAGGTGGACACAACATGCACTAATACTTTAGGTACTTAATTACAAAAATTAAATAAGCTCTAAAATTTTCATGACTTCTCCGACAGGAAATTCCACTTGATATCGACTCAGAATCATGATCTGAATCATCCCCTTCAGTATTCGTTACAGGGTCACTAACACCCATACCTACTTGTATGGCTACTGTATGTACTTGTATGTACAAATCCTATTTGTTTTGTGTTTAGTTTAATTTTACTAACCTACTTTAAGTGCTACTAACACCAATGGAACTCTTTGTTTTCCGAACTAAATAAATAATAATAATAATAATATTAATTGATTTATTGATATTTATTATTTATTTTTATTATTATTTATTAAGTTTATTTATTTATTTAGGTACACATACAGCAATACATATTAAACTATTATTATTTTTTATTTTTATTTATTTATTATTATTATATTTGTTATTTTTTTTTTTTTATTAAGTTTTATTAATTGTTGTGTGTTTGTACTGTTGATGTGCCTAATAAATAAATAAATAAATAAATAAATATTAACTAGTTTAGGGTTATCATGGAAACCTGTAATTAGTTTTCAACTGTTAAGTTTGTTGTTTACTTTCTGTATTTTATAACTGTTGGTTTTCCGTAAGTAAAATTAGTAGATAAGTACCTAAGTAAGTAAATGTTTCTTTAACATTGATGAATATCGATCATTGCTGTGGTCTGGAAAGTCGATCGGGATTCTCTAGAACATGGTTCAGTTTGTCCGGCCAAGTAGTGACCGTCTCCGTGGTCCAGTCAAGCGTTGGGCTCACGATCCGGAGGTCCCGGGTTCGAATCCCGGTGGGGACATATCACGAAAAATCACCCTAGTTTGGTTAGGACATTACATGCTGATCACCTGATTTTACGAAAGTAAGATGATCCGTGCTCGGAAGGCACGTTAAGCCGTTGGTCCCGGTTACTACTTACTGATGTAAGTACGTAGTCGTTACATGAGTCATGTCAGGGGCCTTTGGCGGCTCAATGGTAACCTTGACAGGGTTGGTGAGGTTGGTAATCCACCTCACAACCCACACGAGAGAAGAAGAAAAGTAGATAACGTCAAAAAAAAATGCTTTTGTGTTTTAACAAAAGATACTTTTATTTAAACAGATTTTTGGATGCGCTATTTAATTTGTTTTAAATTGCAAGTATAAATTACTGACTGTAAAATTGTAAATTAATAAATTAAACAATTTAATGTATTTGTTATTTAATATTGCTTAAAACAATATACAATGACGTAGCTACCTACTTTCCTATCTATTGACGTATGTCAAGTCAAGGACCCAAGTATTACAAAAATATATACAGTAGGTACGTTTCTATGACATACCGGCTACTGTACAAAAGACGTTACGACGATAGTATATTTATCTCTTTTTAACTTGTAAGATGATTCCGTGCTTCGGAGGGCACGTTAAGCCGTTGGTCCCGGCTATTAGGCTGTTTATGTTATGTATACTAATTCCTGTAATCACCACCTAATTTTATTTTAAGATAAATCTGTTATTTTCTTATCCGTTGAAAAAGAAAGGTGGCTGGGGCAACGTGGAGAAGAATGCTGTTCTGGGAGCAAATAAAAAAAAACATTGAAAACAGGCTTGTTTTCCCGGGCATGTCGTAAAAACCGACAGAGGGATTGTGTCCTAACATGATGGACTAATGTTATGGGCGATAGGCTGATCCCTTATCACCATAAGGTTCATCATATCCAGCTTACGACATCGTATCAACAGTGGCTGCAAGTTGTCTTTGATTACTTGTGGCTCTGCCCGACCCATCAGGGATTACGGGCGTGAGTTTTTGTATGGATGGTGCACTGTCGGGGAGGCCTTTGGCAAACTGACACATAAGAAAATTTGAAATGAAGATGTCAGTAGGTAATCTAAAAATATTATTAAGGATAACAATGATACCCACTATTTAAGGAATACACCTCCTAATTTTACTTTAAGTTATATCTGTCATCTTCTTATCCGCCGAAAAGGAAAGAAACGGATGATTGACAGTCGTATAGGAAGAATGAGTAAATGAATGAATAACCCGGGCGAATCAAAAATGTATCTCGCTGGTATGCAAACCGTTTGACGTGTGCTGTCAACTTAATTCTGTCGGGTTATTGGCCGACGTAACCGATTTTGAGCTGACCGACATGTTCCTTAAACTCGCTTCAACTGAAGTCCGAAGCTGAGAAATATTCTTTTTTTTTGACGTGACTTATTGTTGATTTGCCGCAGATGGCATTAACTACTTGGCCGGACAAATGGGGAGCGCTGAAGGCTCTCACCCGATACAACATTTAAGACAACAGGCCTGAGGGTGCCCAGTTGGGCGCGAACCTCGGCTCAGGGCGTCGTCTGAGAGGAAAAATATTTGAAAGAATGAATCGACCTGATGATAGCGATAAGCGCTGAATGAGGGAAATCCTCGACCACGCCGGCGGGGTCGGTATCGGGATTCGGGGTCCTGAGAGAAAGATTCGAGTTAAGATCTTAGAATACGAATGTTAAGCTATTTCTACAGATAACTGTTGATACATTTAACACATGATTTATTGAAATAGATATATATTTGTTTAATACTGTTTGCTTTTATAGCCAAATTGACGTTACCAGTGGCTTGTTTGGAAAATAAGCGAAGCTCAGTTACTACGCATAGCTCTGACACAAAGCGTTGCAGGTTTTTTTATGATAGAACTTACATCATCATCATCAATTTAAGATCCACGCTCTTGTCGGTGCAGCATTTTCCATGCTACTTTTTAGGGAAAAATAGGACAGTGGTTTCCCTCTTGCCTTCCGCTCCAGTTGATAGAACTTTAATAAGTTCTATAGATTAGATTTGCCACAAGCACTAACTTGACCGGAAATGGCATTAACTACTTGGCAGGTCTTATGGTGACTTTCTAGTAAGCGTCTTTTTAAAATCACAGTCAAACACACCTCGTTGTACACAGACACTACACATTGACGTTATCGTACACGCGCGTCTGTGTGTGTGACGTCTGACGCCCGTATGAAGACTAAAGTAAGACCGAGGGGGTGAGGTAAACCTAGCTCAGCCGCTGGTGGGGAGCGGAGAGTTGCCGTTCTATACGTAGTATTCTTATTCTATGATAAAAACACAAAAGGCGACCTTATTGCTAAGGTAACAATTTCTTCCAGGCAACCCTTGAACATTCACATTGATATCAGTGTCGTGGTACATTGAAAACCCCTTTGTAAGTGCAGACAATAATTTAGGGATCCTTGGACTAAATGGTTATTGTTTTAATAGTAGGTAATATGCGTTTTTTTATCAGAATATTATATCCATAACATAACATAAGCTAACTATTATATCAAAATTGGGGTAGTCAGAGGTAGATCCATCACAAGACGAACTAAGTACCCACACCTCACCGAGCTTTCTGTTAGACCAACGTGATAGGTGAGCCGTATCGCCGTCTATAATGGTCGAGCCAACTGTATTAGTGAAAACTGCAGTTGAGATAAATTAATAACTCATTTGTGCAAGTTCGTTATCGCACAAATCCAGACAAGCAGCCCAGTTGGTAGAAACGCTTGCTTCTCACTTTGAGGTCGCAAGTTCGAATCCAGCACAGTCACACCAATAATTGTCGAATTTGTTTCGAATTCATGTTTGGATCATAAATGATTAACGTGCTCAGCGGTGAAGGAAAACATCGTGAAAAAAACCCACATTCCGGAGACAACCCATATTCTTGAGAAATGCATTTTCGGAGGCATGTGACCTAAACTGTATTGGGCTGGTTTTCCCTTCACGGGTTAAGGTCAGACAGGCAGTCGCTTCTGTAAAAAACCGGACCTGTCAAATCTTCAGGTTAGGTTAGCGGACCCGGAAGGGATAATGCTAGGGAGTAAATGATGATCATCATCGCCAGCCCATTAACGTCCCTGCTGCTGGGGCACGGGCCTTCCCTATGGATGGATAGGGAGATCGGGCCTTAAACCACCACGCGGGCCCAGTGCGGATTGGTGGTTATTAACGACTGCTAATGCAGCCGGGACCAACGGCTTAACGTGCCTTCCGAAGCACGGAGGAGCTCGAGATGAAATTTTTTTTTTGTGGTGACTCATCCTATGACCGGCTTTTGCGAAAGTTGCTTAACTTCAACAATCGCAGACCGAGCGCGTTTACCGCTGCGCCACCGAGCTCCTCAAATGATGATGACTTTATACGAAACCCCTAAAACATAGATAAGTAATTGGCATTTAATAACTTAAAAATTAATTACGTTTGGATTAATTGTTTTTGGTATTTTATGAAATGTTGTTTGTTCAGTTGGTTTCCATATTTTTTTTGTGTTTGGACAGCCTTCTCCGAATTGGTATAAAATGGCGTAACATTTCTGGATATTCATATACCATCATCAAAGATGAGGTACATTATTGCCTGCGTTCTGGTGGTAAGCATTCGTCTTTTTATTAATAATTTTTCGTCAATAACAAAAGACGTTATTAAACGTTAATAGGTACATTTAAATAAGGTAACGTAACGTTTAAATACGTTCAACTGGTGAACTTCAATTCTGATTACTAATTAAAGATAGATCTGAAGCAGACAAAAAGGTTTTCTTTTTCTATTTAAGTAACTTATTTATGATTTTATTTAAAAAAAGAAAAATGTACTTACTTAATTTAATAATAAGTGCAAAATTTTGACACTTATTAATAACACACACACTCATTTATTAATTTTGACATTATTATTATTGACTTATTACAACTTTGTTGACGTTGCTTTGTTTAATATTAATATTTTATAAATGTGTTTCCGATTTATTTTAATGTATTTGATTATTATTGATATTTTTTTATAAGCATCTAAATAGACATTTTTTGTGTTAAATATTTGTATGCCGACCAGGCTGGACATGTTGAAACTCAAAATATAAATTGTAAGATCATTGTTATGTTACACATGTTTCACAAATAAATGATTATGATTACTTTTTCTATGACGTCACAGGTTGCTTTTTTTCATACAAATTCCGTAGTAATTTCGTGTTTTGACGTTTAGTAAAAAGTAACTGATTTGACTAGTTGGAAATTAGCCTATTGATATCATGTGGTTTCCAGGATTTGTGCCCGGTTAAAGGCAATATTTTAACAGCCTCCGTGGTCTAGTGGTTAGAGCGTTAGGCTCACGATCTGGAGGTCCGGGTTCGATTCCCGATGGGGACATGGTCGAAATCACTTTGTGAGACTGTCCTTTGTTTGGTAAGGACTTTTCAGGCTTGAATCACCTGATTGTCCGAAAAAGTAAGATGATTCCGTGCTTCAGAGGGCACGTTAAGCCGTTGGTCCCGGCTATTACCCGTAAAAACACCTCCACCAACCCGCAGTGGAGCAGCGTGGTGGAGTATGCTCCATACCCCCCTCCGGTTGATTGAGGGGAGGCCTGTGCCCAGCAGTGGGACGTATATAGGCAGTTTATGATTATAAAGGCAATAGGCTCGCCCTCTATTACATGGGACTTAAAAATAGCTGGCGACGAATGGGTGACTCTACTATAGACTACTGCCTCCACTATTGTCATTATTAACTTTTATCTTTTTTGGTGTTTCAGGCTTTAGTGGCTGTTCAGGCCCTGCCATGTAAGTATATTTTTTAATTTCTAGCTTGTTGGTATAAGTATACATAGGTATCATCATCATCACCAGCCCATTAACGTCCCCACTGCTGGGGCACGGGCCTTCCCTATGGATGGATAGGGAGATCGGGCCTTAAACCACCACGCGGGCCCAGTGCGGATTGATTGTTAATGCAGCTAATGCAGCCGGGACCAAAGGCTTAACGTGCCTTCCGAAGCACGGAGGAGCTCGAGATGAAAACTTTTTTTTTTGTGGTCACCGATCCTATGACCGGCCTTTGCGAAAGTTGCTTAACTTCAACAATCGCAGACCGAGCGCGTTTACCGCTGCGCCACCGAGCTCCTCAATATCCTCAATACATAGGTATACTTATTACTTTTTTTTTTCTTACATAAATAGTTATGTAAGAAAAAAAATAAAAAATATACAGGGTGTTAATGGTTTTGTATGACACCAAAACCAAATGCCGTGAAGTGTGATTTAAGTACTCATTTATTTTCTTCTTCACAGACCCCCATGAAGTCTCCTTCATCAAAACCATAGACAAGGGGGCTTCGGGAGGATCCTCAGAATATGGCGACTCCTCCTCAGACTTCCTCTATGTAGATGCTGGACGCACGAAGACGACTGCTGTCCGACAAAAGGAAGACAGTGGAGACGAATCCTCGCGGTCATCTTTTAATAACGAATTAAGTAAGTAGACCACTGAATGGAAGAAAGAAGAAAGAGAACGTGCAGTTTATTAGGTTCCCTCCCTCAATCAGCGCTTATCGCTATCGACCCACTTGGGTCGATTAATTCTTTGAAACTTAATATATGTAAAAAATATGTAGGATTATTTGCAGTTATGTGTTACTCCGTGTTTTATATTATATATTTGTTATTTATTTTATATTTGTTACTGTGGTGTCCCTTTATAATAAACGTATCTTTCTTTCAAAAAATTGCGATCGGCACATTGTTAATACCGGGAATAAAAATAAACTTGCTTTACAAGTCAGTCGATTACATAAGATTACTAAATCTTTTAAGGGGCAATGTATACGTTTTTACAATAAGATTCCCATTGACATTCAGAATTTGCCTTTTAACTGTTTTAAGACAGTAGTTAAACAAAAACTTTACAAAAAAGGTTATTATAAAGTTAGTGATTATTTAGAAGATATGAATGCATGGGATTAACTGTCTGAGAACTGATATTAGGCAGCTAAATGACTCAATTGTTTACCAATATTTTATGTTGATTTTTATTTTTTTAAAGAACGTCTAGGGCCCTGTGCCGAGGTTTTTCTTGCAGCTTCTTTTCCCCGGCTATACAGGTTGTGAGAAGCTGCAGTAGTTTTAGGCGGATGAGACGTTCGTTATGTAAAAATTGACGATTCAAAGTGTAACTATGTTGCCTACTGAATAAAGATATTTTTGAATTTGAATTTAAAATATTTTTCCTCTCAGACGACGCCCTGAGCCGAGGTTCGCGCCCTCACGCCTGTTGTCTTAAACGTTGTACCGGGTGAGAGCTTTCAGCGCTCCCCATTTGTCCGGCCAAGTAGTTAATGCCATCTGCAGCAAATCTACAATAGGTCACGTCAAAAAAAAAAGGTTATTAGGTGGATTACCAACCTCATCAACCCTGGTATCTGGGTTAGGTTGAGTTAGTGCTACAAATTAATGCTATCCACAAGACACATCATTTTCATCTATCCTGTAGGTTGTGAGGTTAATTACCAACCCCGTCAACCCTATCAGGGTTGGTATTGAGCCGCCAAAGACCCACGTCACGTCAAATCTGGTTCGTTATTCATCAGCTTTAATTTTCAGCCCGAGGACAGATCCGCAACAGGGATGGCAGTATCACTCAATTCAACACGAAGGATCAGTCTTCTGATAACCAGAAAGAGTCAGAAGATCACCAGAAGTCATCGTCCGTCCTTATCACTGATGGTCCTTCAGGCAGAGGAGTCACTAAGCAGTCCTCTACATCAGACAATCAATATTCAGGGTCAGAATCGAACAAGAGTTCCAGTTCTCAAGTCAGAACCGTTGGCAAAGACGGGTCAAAGGTGTCCCAGACAAGTGGTTCTAGTTACAGTTCGCAGTCGTCTAGTTCTCAGAGTTCCCAATCACAATACAGTTCGACCTTGAGTTCTAGTTCTACTGGTTACTTAAGAGGTGGTTCTAATGACAGGGACTCAAATGAATCGAACTCTAAGACGGAAACTAACAACAAGAATAACAATGAGTCTAACACCAAAACAGAGAGCAATAACAAAAATACCAACGAATCTAACACCAAGACAGAGAGCAATAACAAAAATACCAACGAATCTAACACCAAGACAGAGAAAAATAACAAAAATACAAACGAATCTAACACCAAAACAGAGTCTAACAACAAGAACAGTAATGAGTCTAACACCAAGACAGAGAGGAATAACAAAAATACCAACGGATCTAACACCAAGACAGAGAGCAATAACAAAAATACCAACGAATCTAACACCAAAACAGAGTCTAACAACAAGAACAATAATGAGTCTAACAACAAGACAGAGAGGAATAACAAAAATACCAACGAGTCTAACACCAAGACAGAATCTAACAACAAGAACACCAATGAGTCTAACACTAAGACAGAGAGGAATAACAAAAATAACAACGAATCTAACACCAAAACAGAGTCTAACAACAAGAACAATAATGAGTCTAACACCAAGACAGAGAGAAACAACAAGAACGCTAATGAGTCTAACAACAAGACAGAGAGGAATAACAAAAATACCAACGAGTCTAACACCAAGACAGAATCTAACAACAAGAACACCAATGAGTCTAACACTAAGACAGAGAGGAATAACAAAAATAACAACGAATCTAACACCAAAACAGAGTCTAACAACAAGAACAATAATGAGTCTAACACCAAGACAGAATCTAACAACAAGAACACCAATGAGTCTAACACTAAGACAGAGAGGAATAACAAAAATAACAACGAATCTAACACCAAAACAGAGTCTAACAACAAGAACAATAATGAGTCTAACACCAAGACAGAGAGAAACAACAAGAACGCTAATGAGTCTAACAACAAGACAGAGAGGAATAACAAAAATACTAACGAGTCTAACACCAAAACAGAGTCTAACAACAAGAACAGTAATGAGTCTAACACCAAGACAGAGAGGAATAACAAAAATACCAACGGATCTAACACCAAGACAGAGAGCAATAACAAAAATACCAACGAGTCTAACACCAAGACAGAATCTAACAACAAGAACACCAATGAGTCTAACACCAAGACAGAGAGAAATAACAAAAATACCAACGAATCTAACACCAAAACAGAGTCTAATAACAAGAACACTAATGAGTCTAACAGCAAGACAGAAATGAATAACAAAAATACCAACGAATCTAACACTAAGACAGAGACAAACAACAACGGTAACAATAGACCAGAAAGGCCAGGAAAAGACAAAAAGCCAGGAAAACCATGTGGCAACAAGCCCCAAAAACCTGGAAACAACAACAAACCAGACAGGCCAACAAAAGACAATAAAACAAATAGGCCAACAAAAGACAACAAACCAGACAGGCCAGGTAAGAACGACAAACCAGAAAGGCCAGGAAAAGATAACAAACCTGATAGGCCAGGAAAACATATGAAACCGGGAAAACCATGTGGCAACAAACCACAAAACCCCGGAAATGACAACCAACCAGAGAGGCCAGGAAAGGACAACAAACCAGATAGGCCAGGAAAGAACGACAAACCAGATAGACCTAGCAAAGATAATAAACCAGAGAGGCCAGGAAAGGACAAACCAGTAATACCAGGCCATGACAATACAAAGACAGAGAAGAACAACAAGAACACCAATGAGTCTAACACCAAGACAGAGAAGAACAACAAGAACAAGCATGAGTCTAACACCAAGACAGAGAAGAACAACAAGAACACCAATGAGTCTAACACCAAGACAGAGAAGAACAACAAGAACACGCATGAGTCTAACACCAAGACAGAGAAGAACAACAAGAAGACAAATGAGTCTAACACCAAGACAGAGCAGAACAACAAGAACAAGCATGAGTCTAACACCAAGACAGAGAAGAACAACAAGAACACGCATGAGTCTAACACCAAGACAGAGCAGAACAACAAGAACAAGCATGAGTCTAACACCAAGACAGAGAAGAACAACAAGAACACGCATGAGTCTAACACCAAGACAGAGAAGAACAACAAGAACACGAATGAGTCTAACACCAAGACAGAGAAGAACAACAAGAACACCAATGAGTCTAACACCAAGACAGAGAAGAACAACAAGAACACGCATGAGTCTAACACCAAGACAGAGCAGAACAACAAGAACAAGCATGAGTCTAACACCAAGACAGAGAAGAACAACAAGAACACGCATGAGTCTAACACCAAGACAGAGAAGAACAACAAGAACACCAATGAGTCTAACACCAAGACAGAGAAGAACAACAAGAAGACAAAAAAGTCTAACACCAAGACAGAGAAGAACAACAAGACTCAACATGAGTCTAACACCAAGACAGAGAAGAACAACAAGACTCAACATGAGTCTAACACCAAGACAGAGAAGAACAACAAAAACACCAATGAGTCTAACACCAAGACAGAGAAGAACAACCAGAACAAGCATGAGTCTAACACCAAGACAGAGAAGAACAACAAGAACACCAATGAATCTAATACCAAGACAGAGAAGAACAACAAGAACACCAATGAGTCTAACTCTAAGACAGAGAAGAACAACAAGAAGACAAATGAGTCTAACACCAAAACAGAGAACAACAACAAGAAGACCAATGAGTCTAACACCAAGACAGACAAAAACAACAAGAACACGCATGAGTCTAACAAAAAGACAGAGAAGAACAACAAAAACACGCATGAGTCTAACACCAAGACAGAGCAGAACAACAAGAACACCAATGAGTCTAACACCAAGACAGAGAAGAACAACAAGAACACCAATGAGTCTAACACCAAGACAGAGAAGAACAACAAGAAGACAAATGAGTCTAACACCAAGACAGAGAAGAACAACAAGAAGACAAATGAGTCTAACACCAAGACAGAGAAGAACAACAAGAACACCAATGAGTCTAACACCAAGACAGAGAAGAACAACAAGAAGACAAATGAGTCTAACACCAAGACAGAGAAGAACAACAAGAACACCAATGAGTCTAACACCAAGACAGAGAAGAACAACAAGAACACCAATGAGTCTAACACCAAGACAGAGAAGAACAACAAGAACACCAATGAGTCTAACACCAAGACAGAGAAGAACAACAAGAACACCAATGAGTCTAACACCAAGACAGAAAATAACAACAAGAACACGAATGAGTCTAACACCAAGACAGAGAAGAACAACAAGAACACCAATGAGTCTAACACCAAGACAGAGAAGAACAACAAGAAGACAAATGAGTCTAACACCAAGACAGAGAAGAACAACAAGAACACGCATGAGTCTAACACCAAGACAGAGAAGAACAACAAGAACACCAATGAGTCTAACTCTAAGACAGAGAAGAACAACAAGAACACCAATGAGTCTAACACCAAGACAGAGAAGAACAACAAGAACACCAATGAGTCTAACACCAAGACAGAGAAGAACAACAAAAACACCAATGAGTCTAACACCAAGACAGAGAAGAACAACAAGAACACCAATGAGTCTAACACCAAGACAGAGAAGAACAACAAGAACACCAATGAGTCTAACTCTAAGACAGAGAAGAACAACAAGAACACCAATGAGTCTAACACCAAGACAGAGAAGAACAACAAGAACACCAATGAGTCTAACTCTAAGACAGAGAAGAACAACAAGAACACCAATGAGTCTAACACCAAGACAGAGAAGAACAACATAAACACCAATGAGTCTAACACCAAGACAGAGAAGAACAACAAGAACACCAATGAGTCTAACTCTAAGACAGAGAAGAACAACAAGAACACCAATGAGTCTAACACCAAGACAGAGAAGAACAACAAAAACACCAATGAGTCTAACACCAAGACAGAGAAGAACAACAAGAACACCAATGAGTCTAACTCTAAGACAGAGAAGAACAACAAGAACACCAATGAGTCTAACTCTAAGACAGAGAAGAACAACAAAAACACCAATGAGTCTAACACCAAGACAGAGAAGAACAACAAGAACACCAATGAGTCTAACTCTAAGACAGAGAAGAACAACAAGAACACCAATGAGTCTAACTCTAAGACAGAGAAGAACAACAAAAACACCAATGAGTCTAACACCAAGACCGAGAAGAACAACAAGAACACCAATGAGTCTAACTCTAAGACAGAGAAGAACAACAAGAACACCAATGAGTCTAACTCTAAGACAGAGAAGAACAACAAGAACACCAATGAGTCTAACTCTAAGACAGAGAAGAACAACAAAAACACCAATGAGTCTAACACCAAGACCGAGAATAACAACAAGAACACCAATGAGTCTAACACCAAGACAGAGAAGAACAACAAGAACACCAATGAGTCTAACTCTAAGACAGAGAAGAACAACAAGAACACCAATGAGTCTAACACCAAGACAGAGAAGAACAACAAGAACACGCATGAGTCTAACACCAAGACAGAGAATAACAACAAGAACACCAATGAGTCTAACACCAAGACAGAGAAGAACAACAAGAAGACCAATGAGTCTAACACCAAGACAGAGAATAACAACAAAAAAACTGGTTGCAACAAGTCTAACAATGACAAAGACAAGTCAAATAAAAAACAGCAAGTGAACTCCGTTTATGCTGAACAATTGTCTTCTAAAAGCGCCTCTGGTAGCGGCAGTGCCAGCAGGTCTACATACCAAGACAGCAAAGGCAATTTCCAAGAAAAATCCGATTATAACACACAAGAAAACACTAACAGCGATTCTAGTAAGAAGTTAGTTGTTAAAAACGGCGGGAGTACGACTGCACAGGAAAACAGCAAGCACGCGGATAGTGAGAGAAAAGCAAATGGATCCAGTGAAAAAACAGTAGTTAACGGCGCTGATGGTTCTAAGTATGAAGCTAGCAAAACTTCCAAGGCTAACAGCAAATCTGACAACGCAGCAGCGAAATCTTCTTACTCGAAAACTTCTGACGATGGCTCCAGCTCGTATTCTGCATCATCAGAAACGTCTTCGTCATCATCCGCCTCATCATCTTCATCGTCTTCGAAATCATACGTGTCTAAATCTTCTTAGGCGTTAGGTTTTGAGGTGTGGTTCTCTGGTTCTGACAAGTGATAGGGTAACTTTCGGTATTTTAGCTTACTTACTCAACATCTTCTGTATTTTGACAGATGTCCCACCCTAAGCTGTGAAGAGCTTAAAAGAGCTGAGGGTCTAAACAGGGGGTTTAAAAAGGCAACATTAAAGCAATTCATCTAAAAAATCAATACTTACTGCTATTAAAAAAATTAAAAGCAATTGCAGCTTGTACAATTGTAGACGAAGAATGCAGACCCCACCTTTGGATGGGAGTAATAAATGCTAAGGAGAGAGAGCTATTAAACATTTGCGCATATAAAAGTAAGTGCGCAATGTCAATAATTCGATGTGACCCTAAGCTTTCAGAGAACCACAATGGCCCCGATTCCTGCAGACACCTAATTTTAATTTAAGTTATACCGGGCGAATAAAATAGACATCTCGCTGGTATGCAACCCGTTTGACGTGTGCCGTCAACTTAATTCTGTCGGGTTGCCCAATATAAAATTTTGGGAGGCTTTTTAAAACTCTGCCTAAAATTGACGTGTGTTCCATAAACTTTACGCCTGTGGATTACCCGTCCCTTTCCTTTTCGGCGGATAAGAAAATGACAGGTATAACTTAAAATAAAATTAGATAGTGTGTATTGGAATTTGCACCTATAACAACCTTAACTACATGTATACTAATACTGATTACAGATTTTAGTAATTATAAAAGCAATTATGAAAATGTAAAAAAAAGTTATAAAAATAAATTACAATACTGATTGAAATAAATGATATATCTTTTATTTACTTCCTATGTTCATCACTAATTTAAGAGCCACGCTCTTGTCGGTGTAGCATTCTCCATTCTTGTCTATCAAAGGCTTCACTTCCTTATAAGACAGGACGTTCGCCTTCTCTTTAATTTGTTCCATTAGTCTCTTCTTGGTCTTCCCCTTCCTCTCTTTCCTTCTGTCTTCCCTTTTATGAAGTTACCTTACTTACTTACGTTATTTGCCTCTAAAAGCTACTTAATATCACACCCCGGACACAGCATACAACAAAAATCTTATCCTGTACCGCTTTAAGACAAGAGATCATAATCATTTATTCAACGTAATTATCATGGATAAACTTGTTGAAGGTCAATGTAACATTTTTGAATTTACGTCATTTCGCAAGGTGTTATGGCTGAGGAGAAGAAATGACAAGAAACTGCAACAGCAACACATCTTTTAAAAACCAATGAGGGTATACATTACAAGTTATTTAATAACTAGAGGAACACATTCAATACCAGACATTTTTATCATTTAGGTAATCATTAATCTTACAATAAGCTTTTTTAAATAAAGTAAGCTTCACATGACTTTAAAATTTATTTTCTGACAAATTTAAAATATTATCTGGTATTTTATTGAAAAAACGCATACATAACCCCAAAAAAGATGGATTTAATTTACTCAATCTAGAATTGTGAATGCCAATTTTATTTTTATTTCTTGTAATATTGTAAGTATGTCTTTCACAGTTTTTCGGAAGGAGAGATACATTTTTACGTGCATTAAATATTTCATGTTTTCATAATAATATTGACTTGCGACCGTCAGTATATTTATTTCTGTAAACAGCTCCCTTAAAGAGTCCCGACGACTGACGCTGATTATAAATAGCGCAAGAGTATTCACCCCCCTCAGTATTACGGTGTCATTAGAAAGAAGAAAGAAAGAAAAAATATTTATTCAGCATATTTAACATTAATTAACGTAACGTACTTAGGTAAATAAATTACTTACTTAATAATAATTATACATAATGCCGAAACGGCTTCAGCTCAGCAAATGTCACGGACTAGCTGCAGCTAGACTTGACGCTGATTTTCAGCTGCAGCCGGCTGGGGAATCAAAAGACAGTGAAACAAAAAACTGGGCTCTAAAGCACATAATTATGTAAGTACCTAAACCGTAATGTATAACCGTAACGCTTATACGAAGCATGAATATTTTTAATAGGTTCTATCACCGCTTAACTGACATTGTAGAAAGTAATACCCTGCATAGCCATAGAGGCGGCCAACCCATAACCACACCCCGGACACTTCATACAAACAACCTCGTTTTACACAGACACTACACATTGACATTATCAACACGCGCAACTGTGTGTGTGACGTCTGAGGGCTGCCAACTAAAATACCAATATAAAAATAATAAATATATAAGATTAATGATTACCTAAACGATAAAAATGTCTGGTATTGAATGTGTTCCTCTAGTTATTAAATAACTTGTAATGTACCCTCATTGATTTAAAAGATGTGTTGCTGTTGCAGTTTCTTGTCATTTCTTCTCCTCAGCCATAACACCTTGCGAAATGACGTAAATTCAAAAATGTTATATTGACCTTCAACAAGTTTATCCATGATAATTACGTTGAATAAATGATTCTGATTCTGATTCTGATATAATAAAATAACATAAAACATTACATATTTATATTAATGAGTCTATATTTTTTATTTTACTATACGCTTTTTTACCATATGCTAACACAGCGCTAATGAGAAAGAGTGTCATATGTATGGCACCAACTGTATAATAAAATACCGAAAGAAATCAGAGCACAACATAACAACATAATAAATACTTTATTGCACAAACAGGAAAAAAACAAAATACAACACTTATGCACTTCCTTTTAATTAATTTAAAATCGCATTAAAAAAGCTTTTGTTGGATAAATGTGTATACAATTTAAGAGAATTTATTTATTAAGTAATTAGTTTACTTTAATTTAAATTAGGACAATATCTTTTTCTATAATATTTTTCTACAAAGTAATATAATATAAACATTTTTTCTATTTTTTTATTATAATTGACTTTGATGAAATGTATAATGACTTTTAATGTAATTGTTTTTGTATGAATTGTTTTTTGTCAAATTTTACTAGCTGACTTAAGTTATAGATTTAATTATAATTATTAATAATATTAATTTATTGAATTGATGTGACATGATAATGCATGATATATAATTTTAATTTGTATACCTGAATTATAAGGTCGAATATGGCGGACATCCTAGCTATAAGAACATTTTGTACTTACCTATATTCTTACAAATAAAGCACTTTGAACTTTGAACTTTTAATGTTGTAAATGTATGTGTGTCGTAGGTTTTACCTAAATAAACTTTTTTATTTTTATTTTTTTTACCTAATTTAATCGTCGTTACTTAGGTAGGTATCCTATTTAATAGGCCTTTTTTTTTTGACGTGACTTATTGTAGATTTGCCGCAGATGGCATTAACTACTTGGCCGGACAAATGGGGAGCGCTGAAGGCTCTCACCCGGTACAACGTTTAAGACAACAGGCCTGAGGGTGCCCAGTTGGGCGCGAACCTCGGCTCAGGGCGTCGTCTGAGAGGAAAAATATTTGAAAGAATTAACCGACCCTAGTGGGTCGATAGCGATAAGCGCTGAATGAGGGAAGTATTTAATAGGCTGATCCCTTATCACGATATGGTTCATTATATTCAGCTTACATAAACAGCCTATATACGTCCCACTGCTGGGCACAGGTCTCCCCTCAATCAACCGGAGGGGGTATGGAGCATACTCCACCACGCTGCTCAACTGCGGGTTGGTGGATTCAGCTTACGACATGGCTGCACTTGTCTTTGATTACTTGAGGCTCTGCCTACCTCACCCGATTACTCTAGCCATAGAGGCAGCCAATCAGCTCGCGACACCAAACACTTCAGGACCCCGATACTGACCCCGCCGGCGTGGTCGACGATTTCCCTCAATCAGCTCTTATCGCTATCAACCCACTAGGGTTGATTAATTCTTTCAAATATTTTTCCTTTCAGACGACGCCTTGAGCCGAGGATCGCGCCCAACTGGGCACCCTCAGGCCTGTTGTCTTAAACGTTGTACCGGGTGAGAGCCATCAGCGCTCCCCATTTGTCCGGCCAAGTAGTGAATGCCATCTGCGGCAAATCTACAATAAGTCACGTCAAAAAAAAAAATCTGCCCACCCCATTAGGGATTACGCGCGTGAGTTTATGTATGTATTATCAGACTAAGTAAATAGAGGAACAAAAATAAAGAATTACTTATGCAATAAATGCCATGCGTCATAATTTTTCGGCGGTTAATTCAACAGAGCGCACCGAAGTGCTAAAGGCCAAGTCGAGAATGCAGATATAATAAATATTTATTATATTTTTCATTACGTAAAATCGTTTTAAATAAATGGTTAATACCTCAACGGTTGCTGAGGCGGAGATGGGAGCCATTGGTACGGCAATGCGGGACAGAACAGGCGAGTCATAGGGACTGTAACCTGGAACCTGACAGAGGGCAGCAGTAAGTGTCGGTATTCAGAGGCGGAGGACAGGAGTCCTAGTATGGCTTTGTAATAGACTACTCTGGGCGCCGTCCCACTTGCGTCAGACAGAGTACTGCGGGGCGGAAGGCAAGAGGGAAACCACTGCCCTATTTGTCCCTAAAAAAGTAGCATGGAGGATGTTAAATTAGTGATAGTTAAGTGTTTTAGGTATATGTGAAAACTTATTCGTGACGTAAGGGATGTAATGTTGCAAATGTACAGACATAAATAAATAATAAATCATTGCTGTATAATGGCCTCCGTGGTCCAGTGGTTGAGCGTTGGGCTCACGATCCGGAGGTCCCGGGTTCGAATCCCGGTGGGGACATATCTCAACAAAAAGTAAGATGATCCGTGTTTTGGAAGGCACGTTAAGCCGTTGATCCCGGTTACTACTCACTGATGTAAGTAAGTAGTCGTTACATGAGCCATATCAGGGGCCTTTGGCGGCTCAATAATAACCCTGACAGCAGGGTTGATGGGGTTGGTAATCCACCTCACAACCGACACAATAGAAGAAGAGAAGATTGCTGTGTAATATTTTACCATAACAACATACTAACCACTATTATATTCTAATTGGGGTAGTCAGAGGTACATCCATGGCAAGATGAACTGGTTAGGTGGAGTTGTTTTTACGGCTAATAGCCGGGACCAACGGCTTAACGTGCCCTCCGAAGCACGGAATCATCCTACTTTTTCGTACAATCAGGTGATTCAAGCCTGAAAAGTCCTTACCAAACAAAGGACAGTCTCACAAAGTGATTTCGACAATGTCCCCATCGGGAATCGAACCCGGACCACCAGATCGTGAGCCTAACGCTCTAACCACTAGACCACGGAGGCTGTTTGTTTAAATAATAGTTAAAAAAAAAACCCGTAAGTAAGTACTATGTAAGACACAATGGCGTCCGTAGACTTGGTGATATTTTTACTAAAACACTGTTATTAAATATATTACCGGAGAAAATAGAATGGCGCATTTACGGTGGTAAATTTAAATAGCAAATAATTCTTTTAAACCTGTATTTGCACAGGTTTATGTATATGCTATTCAGGAATGACTTTGTATATAAGTGATACAGAAATCAGTTATACACCCACTTTTATTCTGTACATTATGAAGGTCTTCGTTTTTCTCGTAATTGTGGTAAGAATACCATATTAATTCATAACATAACTGTAGAGTAAGGCCAGGCGCGCACTACGAGTTTTTCGCCGCGCGGCAGAAAAGAGGAGCGGCATAATGTCGCACTGTAATACTGTACCAAACAGTTTTAAATTGTATTGCGCGCACTTGACGGCAGAGCCACCGCAGCGGCGAAAGGTCTATGACAAGTTACAACTCGTTTGCGGCGCAGCGGTTTATCATATTTTTGTAACATATTTGAACAGCTTTGAATGCGCGCACTACACGACGTTTTGCCGCTGATTTGCCATTAGAAATCTGAGATCTGCGGAAGAGTCTGATAGAACAAACAACAGGGATGAGCCCCCACAAATGGACAAAATAGCACTGCAGGCATGGATAATTGGGGGTGGGCCGATAAGGCCACCCACTGGAACCGAGAAGAAAGCAGTTACTAAAAAGTAGTTGGTGGACTTCTACTTTAGTAACAAGGCGTAGACCCGTTGCAATGGGAGGCGAAGGCAGCTGAACGGTCGTTATGGAGGCGTACAGTGAACACCAAGGTGTTTGACTTCGAGAAGGAGAGACTTCAGAAGCTCGATACAGAACGAGACGAGCTCAAGGCGCGACCACCTGCTGCCATAAATTATAACTATTTAGGAGGAGTGCTGACGTGCATTGAATGCGGTCGTACATTTAATGCTAAGTTCGGATATGTCAGTCACATGAGAGCACACGAACGACGCACTCATTAGTTGTCGAGTCGCTGTGGACGAATACGGTCAGGAAAGATTGATTGATTGATTGACTTTAGTAACTTACAACTTGTCGGGGTAATCTTTAAGTTCGGCAAATATTTTAGAAAACGTATAGAATGGTGACTATCTACTCTCATCGTTGTTGGCAACCCAACAAAATTACTTTTTTGTTATATTTAATATGGCAATAATTCTGTGTCTCTCTCTCTGCTACGAACCATTACAACAACGACATTGTGCTCCTCAATTAATTAACAATAAATATTAATTAACAGTAATAACCAGTGCGTGTTATTGAAGTAGTGCATTAGTGGACCCACAACAGTGCTACAATCCAACAAATATTCAAGTTCGGTGCACCTAGTAGGTACCGTACATATGGTCCTTCGAAGAAACAGCGGCCTGTGAGTGGTGAAGCAGCGATCTGCGCGAAGCGAGCACGCACGCACTTTTTGGTGTATTACTGCGAGTGAGGCGATTTTTCAAGCACAATAGCAGGAGCGAAGAAAAAAGATTGGAGGTTTGGAGTGCGAAACATTCAAAAATTATCATTCCTCTCCCGAAAATAATTATACAAAGCCATCAAGAATTCAGGATAGATGAGAAAGAAGCCATTGGCCCATTCAAATTTCGCCGCGAGAAGTGCCACGCCCACGAACGAGCTCTACGACCAATCACGGAGCGTTACATCACACTGCAGTTGGTACTACTGTATTCCCACCACGTCGCATCGCATCGTGCGTCCGAGTTCCAGTCGAAAATTTTCACTGACGCCATTTTGTATCGTATTGTTTACATTTCGATTGAAATTTTAATTTACTGATATTATTTTGTTAAGTTCTAATTTAAAATACGTAGTTACCATTAGTATTAAGTTTAATAAGTGTAACAAACCATGGCAGAATCTGATAAGATGTGTGATAGCGACAAAAGTGGAAATTACGTATTGCAACGTGGTTATCTAAAAGCCACGATTACACGTTTATATAAAGACGTGCAAGATGGAAACTTAGGTGAGTGGACAACTGCAATGTTACATTTAAAAAGGGAGCGTTGTATAAAGGCCTTCGAAAAGTACGAAGAATATAATAACAGAATTTTGTGTGAAAAAGGTACCGACGAGGAGGATGTAGGGGAGTGTGAGACAAAGTATTTCACTATTATTTCTTGTTTAGAAAGCGAGCTAAGTAGACGATCTTCCACGAATCACGTGTCACACCCTCCTACACCAACTCAGAGGCATGCTAAGCTGCCAGTCATTGAAATTATGCCTTTTCACGGTAAATATTCCGAGTACACGACATTTCGCGAAATGTTTAGGTCTCTTATTGAAAATGATCCCACGTTAGGTGATGTAGAAAAACTACATTATTTACGCTCATTTCTAAAAGGTGAATCATTCGATATTGTTAAAAATCTACCCATGATAGGCGCTAGCTTCATAGAAGCTGTCAAATTGCTCGACGAGCGATATAATAACAAGTATAAGATTGTAAATGAACACATCTCCCATTTACTTGATTTATCAATCATCACGAAGCCTTCACCTGCCAACATTAGGCAGTTTGTATCGTCAATAAAACAAACGTTAGCTGCTCTAAAAAATCTAGGTGCGAAAGTAGATGAGTGGAACCCGATTTTAATGTGCATTTTCACACGCAAAATAGATACCCAGTCGTCTCATGCCTATCAACTGGAACGGGACGCGAAGGAGGACCCAACGGTGACTCAATTTCTGGGCTTCTTGGAAAAGCGTGCATTAGCTATGGAGAATGCAGGCTCCCCATCAACTACAACAAAGGCGATCAACGCGGTGACGAGGGAGAAGCGAGGATGCATTTACTGTAAGTCTGAAGATCACAAACTTTTTACTTGCAAAATCTATAAATTACTGCCTTCAGCGGACAGAATAACTTTTGCTCAGAAAGCCAAGCTGTGCAACACTTGCCTGAACTTGCATACTGGTAAATGTAAATTTCATTTCCGATGCAGTGTATGTAAAAAGGCCCATCACACACTGCTGCATCGAGACGAAGACAAAAATGAGCCAGTAATTATGATGTCAGGCACTAATTCAAATGTTTTGATTCCCACAGCTCGAGTAAAATTATATGCACGAGACGGCCGAGAAGTCCATATAAAAGCCATTTTGGATTCTGCTTCTCAGGCCTCATTAATTACAACCAAGGCTATTGAAGTCCTGGGTCTGACACCTACCGAAGACTCCACTAATATTATAGGTGTCACAAATAATAAAAATAAGATAAAGTACTCTGTCTCCCTTGACATTCATTCATTAAAAACGCCATACACGACTTCCATTAACTGTCATGTAGTCGACACCATAACATGCCAATTACCACAGACCAGGATTGAACCATCAACTATTGATATTCCCCCATACCTCCAGCTGGCCGATGATGAATATTATAAACCATCTGACATACATATGTTAATAGGGGCGGACGTGTTTTTCCAGGTGCTGCTTCCGGCGGAGGTGAGCAGCGAGACGCCGAGCTTTGCTGCCTGCGCTCACTGCGCGGCCCCGCCGCCGCGCACGCAGTCAGCGCGTCTCCTGCCGCCGTCGTCTGAGCAGACCAGCGCGTCGCAGCCAAGCCAGAGGGAGGAGGGCGTACCTTGTATACTTAATACACAATTTGGTCATATTATTGGAGGCTGTTTGCCTCACCAATCTGAGGTAACGAATGTTGTTTCACTTTTATGCACAAAATGTTCTTCTGATGTAGAGACATCTATCGCAAGGTTTTGGGATAGCGAAAAAGTGCCAGAGATCTTTACTGAAACACAATCTGAGCATGATATGGTAGAAAAGCATTTTCAAAAAACTGTAAAATTGGAGAATGATAGGTTTACAGTAGATTTACCTTTGAAAGTGCCGATACATGACATTAATGCGACTCTAGGGGACTCCTTTGATTTGGCGCTATACCGATTTTTAAATCTTGAAAAAAAGCTTCATAAAAATATTAATTTGTTGACAGAGTACCAAAACTTCATCCACCAATATGTGGAATTGGGCCATGCACATTTTGTGGATTTTAAATCATTAAATTTTAACACAGATCCACTCTACTTCCTTCCCCACCACGCGGTAATCAATGAAAGTAGTAAAACAACACGAACTCGCGTTGTATTCGATGGATCTATGAAAACGAAAAAGAAGGTTTCTCTCAATGATATCTTACTCAATGGTGGGGTGGTACAGAGGGATCTTTTTGAAATAATTTTATTATACAGAATTGGAGATTTTACGTTCAACACGGATATCAAAAAGATGTTTAGAAACATTCTAGTCAACCCTGAGCATGCATCATTGCAGAACATCTTATGGCGTGATCAACCTAATCAGCCTATTAACATTATTCGGCTAGATACCGTTACATACGGCCTAAAAACCTCGAGTTACCTCGCCACACGATGTCTGCTTGAACTAGCGAACTTGCACGAAACCAGCTTTCCTTTAGCTTCATTTATCATTAAAAACTGTGTGTATGTTGATGACATTTTGTATTCAAGTTCAAATTTATCCATTTTATTGGAAGCGAAGGCACAGCTTGCAGGTTTGCTTAGTTTGGGTGGCTTCGAAATGCATAAATGGTCGTCTAATTGCGAAACTATTTTGGCTGACATACCCATGGAAAAAAGACAGGTAGATATGATCGAACTGCAAAAAGAAAATTATAGTATAAAAGCTTTAGGTTTGACAATTGACTCTAAAAAAGATTGTTTCATCATAAAATCTCCCGAAAGCCTGTCTCGAGCGGTAACAAAGCGACAAATTCTAAGTCACATTGCTAGCTTTTATGACCCACTAGGTTTCATTTCACCTATCATTGTTAGGGGGAAGGCGATTATGCAAAAGTTGTGGTGCGAGAAAATAGGTTGGGATTCCGACCCACCGCAACAGCTAAAGGGTGAGTGGGCTGACTTTGCAAGCAGCTTAGCCGCTATGAAACCAATTCTTTTAGACAGGAACATACAGGTGCCGAGCGACGCAAAAGCCGTGCAACTCGTTGGCTTTGCCGACGCTTCAAGCAGCACAGGCTACGGTGCCTGCTTATACTTACGAGTAGAAGACAAATCAGGTAATGTTACCATGTCCTTACTCTGTTCGAAGTCCAGAATAAACCCACGCACGAAGTCACTAACAATCCCACGTCTTGAGCTTAATGCTAACTTGTTATTAGCACGACTTGCACGTAAAGTGTATGATACACTGCAAATAAAACTCAAAATTGATGACGTTTATTTATTTTCTGACTCACAGATAGCTTTGTCGTGGATTTATACAAATGTAATAAAATTACAAGCTTATATATCGAACAGGGTAAGAGTCATTCAACAGTTGACCAAGAGATGGCGCTGGGGCTACGTCGACACACACGAGAATCCCGCAGATTACATCAGCCGAGGTCTGGACCCGCGAGAACTTCCTTCCTGCAGTATGTGGTGGGACGGGCCAGATTTTCTGAAACAAAGGGAGTACATATTTAATGCTAATATACCTAAAAATACGGAGAACTTACCTGAGTTGTGTGACGACGACCGCGAAGCTCCTCCGCGCGGCAACGACGATGCTCTTACCGCCCCCTCCGCCGACGTGGTCCTCTGCACCCTGAAAGAAAAACAAATTTTTCAGTTAGTAGAAAAATATTCAGATTTGAATAAAATGACGCGAATTTTAGCATACGTCATACGCTTCTGTAACAATTGCAAGCCAGGTAATATTAAATCTCGATCGAAACACATATCGAGCGACGAATTAAGGCAGGCGCTAGGTATATTGATTAGGCACGAACAAGAATATTATTGTAAGGACGAGATACGTGCACTGCATAAAGGTGAGAACGTCAAAGGCTCTCTGAAACCTCTACACCCTTTTATTGACGATACAGGCTTGTTACGTGTAGGAGGAAGGCTTCATAACTCTGCAGTACCTTACAACCAAAAACATCCTATTATATTGCCCAAAGGTTCTAAAATAACCAACCTTATAATATACCATGAGCATCTTAGAATGCTTCACGCTGGCCCTAAGCTATTGTTATCACAATTAAATCAAAAATATTACCTCGTTAATGGTTTGCGCCAAATCAAGAAGATAACATATTCATGCTTACCTTGTTTCAGGATGAAAGCAGCTTGTGCAAAGCAGCTGATGGGTTCGCTGCCTAAGCAGCGCGTAACCGCCTCCCGAGCTTTTCAAGTTGTCGGGATAGACTTTGCTGGGCCGGTACAAATTAAAAATTCTAGAGTCAGACGAGCATTAGTCACAAAAGGTTACATTTGCGTATTTGTTTGCTTTATTACAAAAGCTATACATTTAGAAGTGGCTTCTGACCTATCTACAGACACATTCTTAGCGTGTTTTAAGAGATTTATCTCACGACGTGCTATGCCCACTGAAGTTTTTTGCGACAACGGAGGTGCCTTTAAAGGCGCGGCTAACCATCTAGCTGACTTGTACAAGCTTAACAGCTCAACGAGCCATCAAACACAGGTGCAAAATTATTCATCACAAATTGGTATCAAATTTAACTTCACACCTAGCTACTCGCCCGTGTTTGCTGGCCTCGCTGAAGCTGCAGTAAAAAGCATGAAATATCATTTAAAAAGAACACTGCAAAAGAGTATACTTACTTACGAGCAGCTTCATACGGTTATATGCCAAATAGAGTCGATATTAAACTCACGTCCGTTAATGCCCGTGTGTTCATCGGATTCCTCTGATTTTAGTTACCTCACGCCGGGTCATTTTATTGTGGGTTGTCCACTCACCTCGTATCCTGAGCCAGACATTTTAGAAGTCCCTAGTAATAGGCTTAAATTTTGGAAAATAGTAGAAAATATGAAACAGTCCTTCTGGAAGGTATGGCACAGGCAGTATCTAAACGTTTTACAATCTAGACCCAAATGGCGTGACGATTTGCCTAACATTTGTGTAGGAAAAATGGTATTATTGAAAGAGGCGAACTCTCCACCTCTGTATTGGCCACTGGCGCGTATTTCTAAGGTTTTTCCTGGCAACGATGGCAAAGTGCGAGCACTTGAGGTAACCACCTCCAATGGTAAAGTATATAGTCGCTCACTTTCAGGTATATGTTTATTACCCTTCGACTAATTCTTTCATCGACGATAACTCGAATTTATCTGCTTTTGCCATTTATGTTATACTATAATTTTTATATTTTACGTTAAAAATATTTTATACTTCTGTAAGTTAAGTTACAATAAGTACGAAAAGAAAACATTCCTAAATTTGGTATTTACTTATTGTCTACTCTTAAGAAATGGTGACTTACCGTTATTACAAATAAGTATGTGTTGTACTTAATAAAGATACATATATCAATAGCTCTGTGTTGTAACAGATTATGTTGGAGCTTTCTATTTTTCACACATTGATTTTACTTGTTTTACATTTACTTGTCTTTGATGTGTGCATTTCATATGTGTATACCTTTATGTTATTTAAAACTACATGCTTATTCTTATAACAACTGATTTATGAAAATGGTTTAGGTGACATTTGAATTGTGAACATGATCTAAGTACATTTAAGTACCTATATTGATAATGTAAAATAGATATAACTAGGTAAATAGTAGTACTTAGATTCGCATTCCGTGGGGCGCAGCATGTTGGCAACCCAACAAAATTACTTTTTTGTTATATTTAATATGGCAATAATTCTGTGTCTCTCTCTCTGCTACGAACCATTACAACAACGACATTGTGCTCCTCAATTAATTAACAATAAATATTAATTAACAGTAATAACCAGTGCGTGTTATTGAAGTAGTGCATTAGTGGACCCACAACAGTGCTACAATCCAACAAATATTCAAGTTCGGTGCACCTAGTAGGTACCGTACAATCGTATCGTGTCTTGATTTTTTCTCCACTCGCCTCGTCCTCAGCTGAGCATTTTGGTATTTCAAGTTGACATTTACGTCCTCGACTCGAGGACTTCACTCACTGGAGTTGAGCATGTCATACTGCCAACATAATAATACGAAAATAATGTACTGCCAACATAATAATACGAAAATAATGACGTCATCACTTGAGCTAATTTTGTGATTGATGCGACACGACTTCGTTTCGCTTTAAATTCAAATTCGAAAATATCTTTATTCAGTAGGTAACATAGTTACACTTTGTACTGTCTTTTTTTACATAACGAACGTCTCATCCGCCTAAAACTACTGTAGCTTCTCACGACCTGTATAACCGGGGAAAAGAAGCTGCAAGAAAAGCCTTGGCACTGGTGATATATATCCCTGTTCCCTATTTAAGTCGTAAATGGGCCTTTATAGCTGGCAAGGAGTGGACTTATGTACTATACTTCTTCGCTTACTGGAACCATGCGTGTTTATGTTTCAATGCTGAATCATCATCTTTTGTTATTCCGTTTCTCACAGCGTCCTACCTAACCTGAAGGTTTCAAGTCCGGCTTTTACAGAAGCGACTGACTGATCTTCCAACGCGCGAAGGGAAAAACCCAATACCGGTTAGGTCTGCGCTCCCCTTCGGGGATATAGGCGTGTTATTAAACTAAAATCTTTTATTTTCAGACGGTCGTCAGTATCCAAGGATACCCACGTAAGTACCCACTTATTTTATTATTCACTACAAAACAAATGTAGTATAAACAGTAAATACAGGGTGTTAGTGATACGGTACCGAATACTGAGTTGATATTAACTCAGTAGCCAGTAGGTAGTCGCAAACTCGTAACTGATTTAGTTGCTAGTGAAATAAAGGCATCTCGAAACGAACGAAAGAACGGAATGAACGAACGGACGGTCCGAGAACGGTCGCTAAATTATTTCAGTGGGTAATACTAGATGTTATTCATACTTTGTTTTATAAAATATTTAATCCCATTTATGTATCGATATCGCATTGGGTATACCTGTAAAGATATTGTTTAAGAATTATGGAATAAATCTCTATGCTTACCATCAGGCATGGTAGAGCTAACATAACATACTTGGCAATTATAAAAGAAAGTGCAATTTTTCCATCGCATAATTCATGCTCATTTTTGGATATTTCAAAATTATAATTATTATATTATTACTATCTATTTTCGCTTCGTGCCAACAAGCCGCTTTATAACTCAACAACAAAATGTTATGCGGACTTTTGAGTTAATTCGTTTGGGGTTTTGAGTAGGAGTCCGCTCCGAGGGTGGGGGCTTACGTTTCATCATTTATCGTCATCACCTTTCATCATTTCATTAATCATCATCAAGATAATAATACATAAGACGTGGCTGTATGGGCATCGTTCCCTTTGCCTTGTCCTTCGGGGAAAACCAAAACAAAAAACATTACTGGAGTAAACTCGAGTTAAGGTTGAGGCTGAGGTCGAGGAAGACCTGGAGGTCGCCTCTGAGGAAGTCAAATGTACAGTCATAAGCAATATAATGTACCCACTTTAGTACTCTGTCGCACTAACATATTTGACATTTAGTGAGACTTAAAGTTCAATTTGTCAAAAAAGTTAATGTGACATGGTACCAAAGTGTATACATATTAATTCTCGTGACCGAACATATTAGAATGCAACTGTTACATCCTGTATAACGCTGTAAGTAATTTATACTTAGTAAGACTGTCAATATTTGACCAAGTGTGTATGACACACTATCTTTTGTGCAAAGCCACCAGTCGTATCATAACGGCCTCTGTGGTCCAGTGGTTGAGCGTTGGACTCACGATCCGGAGGCCCCGTGTTCGAAGCCCGGTGGGGACATACTAAATCACTTTGTGATTCCCAGTTTGGTTAGGACATTACAGGCTGATCACCTGATTGTCCGATAGTAAGATGATCCGTGCTTCGGAGCTTCGGGCTCCCCACCAGCGGCTGAGCTAAGTTTATCCCCCCCTCTCACCCCCCTCAGGTGTCAGACGTCACGCACGCACACACACACACACACACACACACACACACACACACACACACATATAATGTCAATGTGAAGTGTCTGTGTAAGACGAGGTATTTTGTATGAAGTGCCTGGGGCGTGGTTAAATGTAAGTAAGAAAAAATAAAACAACTACTTACTGTTTTTCTTCCAGAACCCTCACTTTTGGGGCTGAGAAAGGAAAAATGCGAAAAATCTACAACATCAGACTTCACCAAAAACACAGTCTCGAAGAATAATGAAGATTCTACAAAAACGACTGTTAAGGATGTATCGAATGATGGGACAACAGTAACTGATAGTCAAGAGACAATTAAGGAAACGTCTGAAGTGCATCAGCATTCCAAAGACAATGAATCGACACATAATACTGCGACGAAGGTACAGAAGAAAAAAGGTAACTAAGCAAGTAGCATAACATTGTAAGTACGATAAGGTGCAAAAGTTCATTCAGTTTCTTGCAAAGTAATAATTAAACTGGTTGCACTTAAGACCTCCTGGTTACATGTCGATTCTGTAATAGACCAAAACCAACAACAACATAAATTTTATAATTATGACACCAGTGTTGCTGAGGTTGGTAATCCACTCCACCGATCAATCAAACAACAACAAAATTACAACAATCAACAACACAACAACAACAATTACTTGTAAACAACAACAATTATTATTAAACAGTGGAACAATTATTTGTAAACAGTGGTGTAATTATGACACCAGGGTTGCTGAGGTTGGTAATCCACCTCACAACCCACGCGATAGAATAAGACGTCTCGTCAATCAATCGGAGGAGGCATGGAGCATACTCCACAACGCTGCTGCACTGCGAGTAGGTGGAGGCATTTGGGTTAGTAGCCCGGAACCAAAGGCTTAACCTGCCTTCCGACGCACGGAATCATCTTACTGTTTTGGACAACAGCCTGCAATGTCCTAGCCAAACAAAGGGCAGTCTCACAAAGTGATTTTCGACAGTGAACTTTCAGATAGTGAGCCCTTTTTTTTTGATGTTACTTATTGTAGATTTGGCGCAGATGGCATTAACTACTTAGGCCGGTCAGATCGTTAGCCCAATGCTTTGATAGATAGATAGATAGAATCTTTATTCTAAAAAAACCTTCCTTCCTTTCTTTCTTTTCCTTCTTTCCTTTTTTCCTTCCTTTGAATCGTTATTCTTTATTTTTTTTATCTTTATTCATGATTTTCGACAGTGAACTTTCAGATCGTGAGCCTTTTTTAATTTTTTTTTTGACTCTGTGGTAGACCACGGAACCTATTAAAGTTATTACTTTTGAAAAAAATAATTACAGCAAGAAAAGGACTATTTGGATCGTCAGACGAGGAGGTGACAGAAACTGACACAGTAGAAACAGATAAAACAGTCACCAAAGACCGCGATGTGACCAGCCAAACCACTATAAATAAAGAATCAAAAACTTTTACAAATGGCGACGGGTCTTCCAAAAAGACCGAGAATAGTGTCGATAAAGTAACTAGTACTAACGAGAAGACCAAAGAAGACGAGAATCTCGATAAGACCAAGACACAGAAAATTGTCAAGAAAAGTAAGTAGACGTACAGCCATGAGCAATATAATGTACCCACTTTAGGACTCTGTCGCACTAACACATTTGACATTTAGTGAGACTTACAGTTCAATTTGTCAAAAAAGTTAATGTGACATGGTACCAAAGTGTATACATAATAATGCTCGTGACCGTACATAGTGTTAGTGACACCGTGTCGAACACTGAGGGGGATGATTCAGCTCGTGATTCTGAGTTGATATCAAGTGGAATCTTCCATCGCAAAACACTTGATTATTTTCTTGTGTTTTTTTGTAAATTAAGTATTTTCCAACTTGAAAACTCCACTTCAACATATAACCATGAACTGAATCATCCCACTCGGCATTCCGACGAGTTCCCTTATTCAGCGCTTATCGCTATCGACCTACTAGAATCGATTAATTCTTTCAAATATTATCCTTTCTGACGGGTTCGCGACTGGGCATCCTCAGACTTGCTGTCAAAAAAAATTGTACCGGGGAGAGCTCTCAGCGCTCCCCATATGTCCAGTCAAGTTGTTAATGCCATCTGCGGCAAATCTGTTAGAAGTGACTATAGATGTAAAACAAACGATTTAAAACGTTTTAAACCAAATGTTGCCGTTTTAAAACCCAAATAAATCGTTTTAAACCGTTGAAAACTCGCCTACAACAGTAAAAGAGTTGTGTTTTAAACTTTATTATGAACAATTTTTGGCCACTTGACGGCGACAATCCCATCAACCCTGGTGTCAGAGTTATTATTGAGCCGCCAAAGGTATGACATGGCTCATTCTTTAATACTAATCGACGTAAAATTTCCAGAAAACCAAACCCTCGGCCTGAACGGCCTGGTGCAGGTCAAGAAGCAGCATACAGACACGATAACGAAGACACAGAGAGAGCACGAACATAATGTCAAAACCTCCAATTCTACCAACACTACACATTATAAAACTACCAACGGAACAAGCGAGACACACGATGAAGACGGGTATGTTACAGTTCTTCTTATCGTATGGCTTGTGAGGTGGAATATCAGCCTCATTAACCCTGGTACCAGGGTTAGCTTAAGTTATACATATATACACTTCTCATCAAAAAAATCGAAACACCTTGCAAGTTTACGTTTTGTCAGGATTATCAGAAAAATGTGTACATTTAGGAATAAATGTTAAATGTCGTTTAATAGTGAGTAATATGAGCTTATCAAATCTTAATGTTAATGTTCTAAATTTAAATGAATTTTTCATAGGTTTCGTATTTTGTTAAATGAGTCATTTTTATTCCGTATGGAGTATAAAGGAAATGGATAAAACAACACACGTAAATGAAAAAAAAAGCTAAAAAACGTTTATTTAATAACTTGTATTCCCTCTCCGAGCTCTAATTACTGCTTCCATACGGTTCTTCATCGATCGGATGAGAGTCACGATCACATGCTGTGGTATATTGTCCCATTCCTCTTGGATTGCATCTTGCAGCTGGCTAAGTGTTTCTGGGGCAGGATCTCTTGCTCGAATTCGTCTCTTTAATTCATCCCACAGATGTTCAATGGGATTCATGTCCGGGCTTCTTGCTGGCCATTCCATAATAGAGATATCGACTTCGTTAAGATAATCTCGTACGACGCCCGCGGTGTGAGCCCTAGCATTGTCGTGCATGAATATGAAGCCGTTGCCAATAAAATGTGCATAGGGCATCACATGAGGCTCGAGACACTCTTCGACGTACCGATGACAGTTTAGTGCAGGCAGACGTGGCCCAGACACGAAAGCAAGCTCTGTCTTACCGTCGGCGCTGATTCCTCCCCAAACCGTCCACGAACCGCCACCATAGCTGACCTTTTCTTCAATGCAGCATTGTGCATAGCGTTCTCCGTCTCTTCTGTAGACCTTGTTCCTTCCGTCGTTACCATACAGCATAATTTTACACTCATCAGAAAAGAGAACTTTGCTCCACTGTAGGTATGACCAATTTAGGTGCTCACGTGCAAAGTTAAGGCGCGCTCTTCGATGGTCTGCAGTTAATTTCGGCCCATTTGCTGGCTTATGCGGTACCAGTCCACGATCCTTCAACCTTCTTCTAATTGTAGAGTCACCCTTCGTACAACACGAAGCCGCTGCTGCAGTTGAAAAGCGTTAAGGCGTCGATTTCTTAAAGAAGTTGTTACAATAAATCGATCATCTCGCTCAGAAGTGACCCGATTCCTGCCAGATCCTGAACGGCGCGTGAACAAACCAGTCTCTCGATAACGTTTATAGACTCTATGAACAGATGACAGGCTTAGATGCAGTCTTGCAGCCACAACACGCTGACTAAGGCCAGAATCCAGCAATGCCACAACTTGGGCGGCTTCTGTGGGCGAAGTATCCATACGTTTTAGAAAAAAAACCTGTTTTCAGACGTCCCAAAGTCACAGTATTGAAATAAAAAACAAAAAGTTTAAGGATAGGCGCCAATTTTTAGTTTTTAAACGCTAAATGTACTCCAACCCTAAACACACATTTGTCTCAAAACAGTGATTCATTTCGTTTATAAGATAAACAAATGAAATTCTAATTTTGAATTTAGAATTTTCGCTTATTACTGTAATGGCCAAACTGCCAGCTATACATTTATGTATTTTTTTTCATCGTATGAATCCTTTTTTGTGTTAAATTCGGACAGAAACAATGAAAACGGAAGTGTTTCGATTTTTTTGATGAGAAGTGTATTTATTTACTTTATTATTATTTATCCATAGAGTATTCGTAGTCTAAGTATATTGTTATATATATAATAGGTATATATGTAGGTATAGTATATTTTATATGTGTATATATTTAAACGGTTTTATATGTAGATATAATTATTATAATGTATTTAATATATTGCACCTCTTTTTATTCTTCCGCAGTTACTCTAATACTACCTCTGGGTTGGCTGGAAGAGATCTCTCTTAGAGATAAGTCCACCCTTGTAAACGTCCATTTCTTGTTTGTGATGTAACTAGTTGTTAAGTGCAATAAAGTATAAAGTTACTATTGAACCGCCAAATTCCCCTGACATGGCTCATGTAACGATTACTCACTTACATCAGTAAATAGTAACTGGGACCAACGGCTTAATGCGTTTCGAAGCACGGATTATCTTCCTTTCGGACAATCAGGTGATCAGAATGTAATGGGTTCGATTCCCGGTGGGGACATATCACAAAAAAAAAAATACTTTGTGGTCCCTAGTTTGGTTAGGACATTACAGGCTGATCACCAGATTGTCCGAAAGTAAGATGATCCGCGCTTCGGAAGGCACGTTAAGCCGTTGGTCCCGGTTACTACTTACTGGTGTAAGTTAGTAGTCGTTACATGAGCCATGTCAGGGGCCTTTGGCGGCTCAATAGTAACCCTGACACCAGGGTTGATGGGGTTGGTAATCCACCTCACAATCCACACGATAGAAGAAGAAGAAGAAGCATGTAATGTCCTTACAGTGATACGTTCTCACCAGGATGTGAACCCGGATTGTGAGCCCAACGCTTGAACCACTGGACCACGAAGGTCGTACAGAAGAAGAAGGGTTGATGAGGTTGGTAATCCACTTCACAACCCACACGATAGAAGAAGACAAGGAAGGGCGCAATTTAACTGTAATATTAACGACCTCCGTGGTCCAGTGGTTGAGCGTTGGACTCACGATCCGGAGGCCCCGGGTTCGAATTCCGGTGAGGACAAATCACAAAAATCATTTTGTGATCCCTAGTTTGGTCAGGACATTACAGGCTGGTTGTCCGAAAGTAAGATGATCTGTGCTTCTGAAGGCCGGACTACTTGGATGTAAGTTAGTATTCGTACCATGAGCCACGTCAGGGGAATTTGGCGACGCGATAGTAACCCTGACACCAGGGTTGATGAGGTTGGTAATCCACATACACACAATAGAAGAAGACTAAAGTAATTTTAACTGCAACAGGTATACTAAGGATAGTTATGGGAGCAGTGAACAAACGTCTGATGGAAGTTCTTCTAGTGATGAAAGCGGATCTTCTGATTCAAGTGAATCCGTTAGTAAAACTAGTCAAGGTAAGCCTACACTCGTATTCTAAGAAGTTAAGGGTGTTGGGACTCTCGCTCACTTCAGGATCCCACGACCCCGCCGGCGTTGTCGACGATTTCCCTTAATCAGCGCTTATCGCTATCGACCAACTAGGGTCGATTAATTCTTTCAAATATTTTTCCTCTCAGACGACGCCCTGAGCCGATGTTTGCGCCCAACGTGGCACCCTCAGGCCTGTTGTCTTAAACGTTGTACCGGGTGAGAGCCTTCAGCGCTCCCCATATGTCCGGCCAAGTAGTTAATGCCATCTGCGGCAAATCTACAATAAGTCACGTCAAAAAAAGACACTCGAAGCTCAGTTCGGTTTGTTAAAGAAAGTCACTTCAAAATGTAACACTTTGTAAAAATGCACTTACAAGATTTACAACTTTATTATTATTATTATTATTATTATTATTATTATTAAGTCGACAAAATATGCCCAAGACTTAATTCGGGTAGTCAGTGGTACATACATCGCAAGAACTAACTACCTACACCTCACCGTTCTGTTAGACTAACGTATAGTCTATAATGGTCGACACAACTGTTGCTTCTATGCTGTTCTGGGAGCATATAAAAACATAGAACACGTTCAGCTGCTTCTCTTCCCGGGCATGTCGGAAAAACCGACAGAGGGATTGTGTCCTCTAACATGATGGACTAATGTTATGGGCGATAGGCTGATCCCTTATCACCATAAGGTTCATCATATCCATCTTTGGACTTCGTATCAACAGTGGCTGCAAGTTGTCTTTGATTACTTGTGGCTCTGCCCACCCCATTAGGGATTACGGGCGTGAGTTTATGTATGTATGTATGTGTACAACTGTGAATGAACAGCCTAATTTTATTTTTCAGATTCAGTACAAATAAGCGTCCTGAACCTTCCACCGGTAACCCTGGAGAAGAATTCTGATGGTAAAGGTACGTACAGAGCGTATAGAGCGGTAACTCCTCAACATAAACAGCCTATATACGTCCCACTGCTGGGCACAGGCCTCCCCTCAATCAACCGGAGGGGGTATGGAGCATACTCCGCCACGCTGCTCCAATGCGGGTTGGTGGAGGTGTTTTTACGGCTAATAGCCGGGACCAACGGCTTAACGTGCCCTCTGAAGCACGGAATCATCTTACTTTTTCGGACAATCAGGTGATTCAAGTCTTAAAATCCTTACCAAACAAAGGACAGTCTCACAAAGTGATTTCGATAATGTCCCCATCGGGAATCGAACCCGGACCTCCAGATCGTGAGCCAAACGCTCTAACCACTAGACCACGGAGGCTGGAGGGGGACGTATAATTATATGAACATTTTATTTTTTTCAGATAAAGGTGCTTTATTAAAAGGTTTGTTAAAGAAGAAATTACACAAAGGCCTACTAAAATAACTGCAATGAAAAATATACCTACGCACCGATTTTTCTGAGGCTAGTTTCCAACTAGTCAAATCAGTTTTAATCAACACGAAATTACTATGGCATTTGTATGGAGAAGCACACTGTGACTTCATGGAAAAACGTGATAAAATGTCGGACTTATTATTATGTTTTTCTTGATTAAAATTCATGAATAAATTAAATAGAAAAAAGAAAATGTTTTTCGTTAGTTATACACTCTGTCCTTATTTAGTACTTAATCAGAATTTCGCAATTTATCTTGAACCCAGAACACGACCCAATTAAGAAGTATTTAAATTTGTTTTTTTTGTTATGACTTATTGTAGATTTTCCGCAAATGACATTAACTTACACTCTCACACATACTCATCATCATCATCATCATCACCAGCCCATTAACGTCCCCACTACTGGGGCACGGGCACGGGCCTTCTCTATGGATGGATAGGGAGATCGGGCCTTAAACCACCACGCGGGCCCAGTGCGGATTGGTGGTTATTAACGACTGCTAATGCAGCCGGGACCAACGGCTTAACGTGCCTTCCGAAGCACGGAGGAGCTCGAGATGAAAACTTTTTTTTGTGGTCACCCATCCTATGACCGGCCTTTGCGAAAGTTGCTTAACTTCAACAATCGCAGACCGAGCGCGTTTACCGCTGCGCCACCGAGCTCCTCAACACACATACACATACTTATGCAGTTATAGTATTTCAAAGTATTTGTTTTAAAATAAAATTTCATTACAAAGCGAATATACCCATATTCGCAAACTCAACCACACCCGGACACTTCATACAAACAACCTCGTTTTACACAGACACTACACATTGACGTTATCGTACACGCGTATCTGTGTGTGTGACGTCTGACGCCATACGATTGAAGACTAAAGTAAAACCGAGGGGGTGAGGTAAACCTAACTCAGCCGCTGGTGGGGAGCGGAGAGTTGCCGTTCTATACGTAGTGTTATTCCTTATTCAATGCCGCAACTACCAGAGGATTTGGGTGGTCAAATTAAATAGTTCCATAATTATGTTTTTTTGACTTAGCACCATTAACTTTAAATAAATAAATAAAAATGTCGAGCGACTGGCTATTCTGACGCTTAACCTCTGTCGGTTTTTACGACAAGCCCGGGAAGAAAAATAAAATAAAAACAAATAAAAAATAAAAAGAAATACACATGTTGGTATGATTTCAAATATAATTATAGATATTTAATATCTTTAGTATTCACCCCTATTTCCCGAATAAAAAATAATTACATTCAATAAACAATTTAAGTAGAGAATTAATAATACAAAATTAATTATGATTTAATTAAGTATATATTTTTTGATTATTTCTTTAAATATATTTTTTTATTATTTTTGTATGTGCTATGATAATTTTTTTATTGTGATTTTTAGTTATAAATAAGAAATAATTACGATTACAACCATTAAAGTAGGTATAAAAGTAACATTAAGTAAAAAAATCTAAGCTGCGCGTTTGCTACAGTACCCAGTACATCTTCGATACATTCTCTAAACGGCCTCCGTGGTCCAGTGGTTGAGCGTTGGGCTCACGATCCGCAGGTCCCGGGCTCGAATCCCGATGGGGACATATCACAAAAATCACTTTGCGATCCCTAGTTTGGTTAGGACATTACAGGCTGATCACCTGATTGTCCAGAAGATGATCCGTTCTTCGGAAGGCACGTTAAGCCGTTGGTCCCGGTTACTACTTACTGATGTAAGTAGTCGTACCATGAGCCATGTCAGAGGATTTTGGCTGCTCAATAATAACCCTGGGCTGGTTGATGAGGTTGGTATTCCACCTGACAAACCCACACGATAGAAGATTCTTTAAACACCTAATAATGAACGAATAGATCTGATGTCGTTAACGCACCTGATAATATGTTTTTTTTTGACGTGATTTATTGTAGATTTGCCACAGGTGGCATTAACTACTTGGCCGGACAAATGGGGAGCGCTGAAGGCTCTCACGCGGTACAATGTTTTAAGACAACAGACCTGAAGGTGCCCAGTTGGGCGCGAGCCTTGGCTCAGGGCGTCGTCTGAGAGGAAAAATATGTGAAAGAATTAATTGACCCTAGTGGGTCGATAGCGATAAGCGCTGATTGAGGGAAGTCGTCGACCACGCCGGCGGGGTCGGTATCGGGGTCCTGAAGTGTTTGGTGTCGCGAGCTGGGTATTAATAATATGACAGAATAAGGGTTGATAAAAGGTAGCTACTACTAGCTAACGTACATAACATAGCGATTTATTACGCCACTTTTGATGTTTCGTTGGTTTCTGTATTTGAATCATTATAATTATTTACACGATTAAATTCTTGATCAATTTTCACATTTGTTAAAATAGTGGAGTTATTTAAAAAATATATATCTTGATAAACTTTGTTATTGAAATTATTTAAGTCTTGATAATTTTTTACATTTGTTAAGTTCGACGGAGTTGCGTTTTGATAAACTTTGTCAATTGTTGAATTGGAGGAATTTAAATTATGATAAACTATGTCGTCTGCTTCTGTACTTGAATTATTTAAAGAATTTAAGTTTTGATAAACGTTGCCTTTTGTTGAATTGTTATTTATAGATTTAAAATCTTGAGAGACTTTTTCATTTATTAAGTTAGATGTATTTAAAGAATTTAAGTCCTTATAAATTTCCTCATTAGTTGAGTTCGATTTATTAAATGAATTTGGGTTTTGATGAACTATGTCGCTTGCTTCTGTTTTTGTGTTATTTAAAGAATTTAAATCTTTATAAACATTATCATTTAAGTTATTCAACGTATAATAGTCTTGATTAAGTTTTACATTTGTATCTGAGTTCGAGTTGCCCGTAGAATTTGATTCTTGATAAACTATGTTGGAGTTATTTAAAGTTTCTACTTCTTTATAAACTTTGAAATTTGATGAGTTCGATTCATTTGAAGTATGTAAGACTTGATCAACTTTTACATTGTTCGAGTTGTTAAAAGATTTTAAATCGTGAGAAGTGTCCTTATTACTTTCGACTTTGACTGTAGCATGGTAAAATTTGTTACGATCAATATCATTAACATTAAAAGTAACATTCGGGGGAGTCATTTGACAGTTATAATGATTTTTAGTTACCGTATTAATATGTAAATCAATTTCATTCTCATAAATTTTCTCGCAGACATAACATTCAAATTTACGTTTGATTTGAAACAGATTATTTTGATAAGACCTCTTTTCCAACTCCCTGATTAACTTCTCGTTTGAAATATTCCCTAACGTCTTATGCTCGAGGTATTCTTCGTACGCCGTGTCGTTGTTCAGGAGGTAGTGCAGGTGTTGGCTGAGCAGCTCCGGCGTGGGGAAGTCCTCCAGCAGTATGGCCGACTTGTTGTTCGGCAGCCAGTCCCTGATCAGCGGCGAGCCGTAGTAGATCGGCACTACACCCACTTCTATCGACCTCCATAGCTTTTCCGTCATATAATCATTGCATATTGCATCCTCAATAGCTATTACGAACTTGTATCGCGCTAAAAATCTAAGCATGGAGTCATCATACAAGTGTTCAGTGAAGTCGTCAAGGTTCATAGACGAAGGAAGGTCTTTGTTATGAAGACAATCGCCAAAAGAATCTATTGGAATGTAATCCATTAAGGCCTCTACGTAGGCCAATTTGTCTGCAATCGCTTTGCAGTCTGTCGCTATGAACATAACGCACGATCCGTTTTTGCAGAGGTCGTTTTTCGCGGTAGTATTAATGTAGAAACAAGTTGAGGTTATGTGCTTCAAACCCGACAACCAATATAAAGACGTAGGCACATTACTTTCCCTGCTAAAAGTGCTTGAGAAATTAAACAATCTTAGATATTCTTCGTGCAGCATTAAAGATTGGTTTACAGGTGAACCGTGCTGCAGAATACCCCAAATAGTTTTTGGATTTCGCTTCAAAGGAAAGCTCTTTACTGAATCTGCTTCGAAGAGATACGCGTCAGCTAAACTTGGGGCTTGTGTTTTGTCAAAAACATCACAAAATATTGACTCGTAAGCGTCGAGGATACATTCTATGTTCGTCTGTTTACTTTGAGTGTTGGATAAAGCAAACCAAACAATGCTGGGGCTTCTGTGCCTAGATCGGAACCTTCGAGACATCCCTTTCTCCAGTCCTAACGCCATTGGTTCGTCTTTTAAACTTTGACAGATTCTTGCCACCATGACTGATATTACGAAAACGCAACCAGCGATCAACACAAGTATAATGCGTCGAGTTAAAGGCGACAGGTTGATGTCTATGGTTGATCTGCAGTATCTTTCGGCTTCTGGAACCTTCGGAATTCTAGGCCTGCGAGGGTGCCGCGGCGCCTCGGCCAGTTCTGGAAATGTACATAGTCTATCTATACTATAGTTAGTGACATCGTAACGAATACTGAGGGGGATGATTCAGACCATGATTCTGAGTTAATACCATGTAGAATTTTGTAACCATGGATTCAACAGAGCTATCACTGATTCAATAGACCTATCACGAATGCAACATATCATAGATCCAACAGATATATCAGGTATCCAACAGAGCTATCGCGGATGCAACTTATCACAGATTCAACAGATATATGAGGTATTTCAACAGAGCTAACGTGGATGCAACATATCACGGATTCAACAGATATATGAGGTATTTCAACAGAGCTAACGTGGATGCAACATATCACGGATTTAACAGATATATCAGGTATTCAACAGAGCTAACACGGATGCAACATATTACGGATTCAACAGATATATCAGGTATTCAACAGAGGTATCATAAATTAAATAGAGCTACCATGGATTCAACAGAGGTATCACGGACTCAATGAGTAATGCTAAAAAATCTCACCTCTAAATATCGCTAAGGATTTCATCATGGTTGACGTTTTAAGCAGAGTTATTTATTATTCTTGGTTAAATTGTTACGCATTGTATTATAAAATAATTGTATGGCAAAGATTACAAGTAAATATATTAAAATCTAAACGTCAAAATATACTATCAAAACATTGACCACTGACTTCTAATTTTTGGCAAGGAAAGAGAATAAATATCTTTGTGAAACAACCTCCATGGTCTGGTGGTTAAAGAGCAGGTTTATCTATCTTCTTATCTAGCCTAAAGTGTCCCACTGCTCCTCAAAGTCTCTGTCTGACTATCTGTCTGTCTTGCAATCTTTGAGGGCTAATTACTTAGTTTTATGCCCATGTTAAGGGTACTTTTTTTGGATGCTTCTAAAAGCCTATTAAATGGAGCAGTTTTTAGAAATACTTTCAGGGTCCATGACAATATAATGTGTTTATTATTCTTCGGCGAAGTTTTAACAACTGTAACAATTTTGGTCGAAATCTCACTGACCTCCGATAACTATTTTTTTTATCTTTGATTTGACTTTGATTTATCTTTGTTTGAGCGGTACACAGACTTAGGCATAGTTGTGAAGTAAAATAAAAGAATTATTAAAAAAGAGATAGCGACAAAATGATGATTTCTAAAGTAAGGTAGAAAATCTAAGAAAAGGTACAAAATGGGTCATATCTCCTAAACCGTAAATAATCACTAAACATACATGGGGGGTGTTTCTGGTAGCTAATGAGTCCCTCTATCTATTTTTTTATTTTGAACGTGAACTTCTGGGCCACCCTGTATATAATATAGAAGATAGATCAATAACAAACTGATATTCGCGCGTCGGTTTACCTTCGATCATATCTCAAGTCAAAGGTTGATCTAAATGGTCATGCGCAGATCTCGCTAGTTTGCATAATATCTATAATTGACATGATTATGTCTGATTACTGTCAGTAGACAACCCACTGTGCAGCATTATATCGTCGATACCACAGTGTTGCACTCCAGTCATACGGGATTCTGAAACTTTAAAAAAGAAAGATGGGGACTTGTCGGCTTGCGGTGTTGGCGCTGTTGATATTGGTGTCTGCGTGCGCATACGCCGACGAGTGAGTCAAATCATATCAAAATCAGATCAAATCACAATCATTTATTCAACGTAATTATCATTAAACTTGTTAGAAGGTTAGGAGGCTGATCCCCTATCATCATACGGTTTATCATTATCCACCTTAGGACTATGTATCAAAAGTGGCTGCAAATAGTTTCTTGATTATTTGTAGTTCTGCCCACCCCTTCGGGGAACACTATGCTCGCACGCACACCACGATCAACCGATGAACCAAGTATATTCACAACCAAGTATACTTATTATTTAAACTTACGTTTTTGTTTAATATTTTAATAAGGTTTTGTTTTCCTATTTCAAGCATTAAAAAAGCTGATTTATATAAACAATTTGTAATAAATTGTAATAAGAATTCTGTTTCGTTAAAATAATGAATTAATAAAAAAGGTGATTTATGACATTTCCAACTGTTTTTTATAAATTCTTCTGTCTTATCCTGTTTTCCAAATTTTAGAGATAGAAACCCTATTACTACATAAATATTATGTTATAGTAACATATTAGAAATCAATGATTATGTCACGAGGCCGCATGAAGGCTGTCCTCTGCCCCTATTATCTACCGGTTGAGGTCATTACTTACAACTAAATCATAACAAACATTGGTGCAGACGCCATCTAACTTTATTTTAAGTTATATGTCCCCACCGGGATTCGAACCCGGGACCTCCAGAGTGTGAGCACAATGCTCAACCACTGGACCACGGACGCCGTTCCCGTTGGCACGGGAATGACTGATACTTGAACAGTTATTTTATTTATCCTCGACCAGGCCAGCGACGTATGAAGTCATAATAGTCGGCATGGGGTCGGCGGGTACCACCGCTGCAGCGACTCTAGCGCATGCTGGGCGAAGAGTACTGGCGTTGGAAGCATCCGACAGGATCGGTGGTCGCGTGCGCACTGTCAGTTTTGGCAGTGGGGTGGTTGAAGTCGGCGCTGAGTGGTAAGTGTTCTTCTTGGTCGGCAAAATTTAGTATCGATCGCCATCGACTCGCAAAGGTTTTTTATAATTTTATTGTATACTAATTTTATTGAGGAGCTCGGTGGCGCAGCGGTAAACGCGCTCGGTCTGCGATTGTTGAAGTTAAGCAACTTTCGCAAAGGCCGGTCATAGGATGGGTGACCACAAAAAAAAGTTTTCATCTCGAGCTCCTCCGTGCTTCGGAAGGCACGTTAAGCCGTTGGTCCCGGCTGCATTAGCAGTCGTTAATAACCACCAATCCGCACTGGGCCCGCGTGGTTGTTTAAGGCCCGATCTCCCTATCCATCCATAGGGAAGGCCCGTGCCCCAGCAGTGGGGACGTTATTGGGCTGATGATGATGATGTATACTTAAGTATTTGTTAGGAATATACTTAGGCATAGCATAGTTGACTAGTAGACTGCTTTTTTACTAACAACTATGGATTGTAAATCTTAAAATAAATTATTATTATTATTATTATTGTATGTCTTTTTCATATCTCGGGCCTATGGAGGCCCGGACTTTTGGAAAGCGTGCGTGGGGCCGCAGCCAACACGTAGAGGCCCCTTAAGACAGTTTAATCTAAATGTGGTGTGACACCAACCGGCGATTATCCCTGTATGCACTATGGGAGTGCACCCAAAGACAATCCCCGGTTCGTGTAGGACTATTGCAGATTGTGGGAACAAAGGGAACTGGGCTATTGGGTTGGGGGTTAGTGGACCGGGATACTGGAGCTATGGGGGACTATGGCGCCTGCTCGACCAATGTTGCTCCTGTTATAGTTTAGTGTCCTAAAATAATTTATACTAGACCACACGTGGAAAATTACAAGCACTACTCCTTCGTTATACTCTACTGCACTATTATACTCCTGTGTTATGCTCTATAGAGCAATAGAGCATAATACATAAATCACCTTTGAGTAGTGTTATTGCACTAATTTGCTCCTATGTTATACTCATTTTCACCACTCTACTTTGTTATGCTCTACTGCACTATTATAATCCTGTTTTATGCTCTATTACACTACTCTACATCTGTATTATGCTCTATTGCACTACTCTACTCCTGTATTATGCTCTATTGTACTACTCTACTGTAACTACCGGCAGGATACACGGTCTGACCGGCAGCCGCGTCTATGAGACTGCGCTTGCGCATAACGTGTCGGTGCTGCCACAGGACTTGTCCACCGCCCTTCTATTGGCTGGCGGCGTGCGCGACTCTCCGCTCGCGCTTACGCTGTTTGAACAAGGATTCACGTACTACGATGAAAAAGTGAATCATACGCAGTCGAAGGGGCAGTATGTTACTAACAAGTGAGTCGTATTTTTTTTGTTTTTCTTTATTATTAGGGTTAACTACTATACTGATGTAAGTAGACGTTACATTTGTTTTCTTTTATATATTTATACATTTATTGCTACTGTGGCGGACCCAACTAGTTGGCCAGCTAGTTCCGCCCGCATGCAACAGATGGCGCCACGTTCAATAATGCAGTCTTCAAGCAGTCGTGAAACGCGATATCGAAGTTTACACAGCAAGACGCATATATACAACTTCCAACATAACACCGTTGTATCGTTGATCCCTAGTCACACTACCAACTTGTGGCTAGCGGGGTACTATGCTCTGTTCGGTACCCCGAAACATCCGTCGTTAGCGCGTTTTAGGACATCTGTCAGCGCCATCTGTTGGTTATGGTTGGAACTATCTGGTTCAACTAATTGGGTTCGCCATATTTCTTATTCCTTCATGTTGATCACCTTCTGTTCTTCGTGTTCAATAAAGAAACAAAACAAACAAGAAACATTTTTTGGTGTCAAACATTATAAAATTGTCTCAACAGCATGTCCATGTCGGACGTACAATATTACAAATAATGTCAGTATTAAGCATCAAGGAATTAAGTAAGTACCTAATAATTAGTCACATTATAAACATTTGTCAATTTTAAATATCATTGTTGTTGAAAATATTCATTCAAGTCATACGATTCCATATCACCTAGCCAATTTTTTAGACGTTTTTTAAATGTCTTACCCTCCAACAATTTTATGATACAAATACACTGTTATATGTATAATACTGAACCGTTTGATGATGGAAGATAAAAGTTATACAAATATTTGGAACGTAAGTTTTCCCTAACTGAACATTTCTCTATAAAATATTCCTTATGATTTTTTTTTAATTACTTTTTTTATTTTTTTTAAAAGTATGTTTATCTTCTAGATTGATGGCGTACATCGACAAGCATCACCCTGAAGCTCGCAGCCAGCCAGACTTGGTGAAGCGAGTGCTGGACTTCCTCGACAGGGTAGCTAATAGCATTGAGGGCAGCGACTCTTGGATGCAGGTGAAATTAATTAATGAATAAACACTTCATTACACACACAAGACAGTGGTACAACATACATACATAAACTCACTGCTATTTCCCATCGGGGTAAGCAGAGACTATGGAATTCCATTTGCTTTGATCCTGACACACTTCTCCTGCTTCCTCCACATTCATCAATCGTTTCACACATGCGCGCCAGTTCAGAGTAATGGACCTTTTCTAAGGACATCGCCAATCTCTTCTATCGTGTGGATTGTGAGGTAGGTTACCACCCCATCAACCAGGCAGGGTTATTACTGAACCGCCATAGGCCCCAATCCCCAATTCCAGTCCAATCTGATCTCCAATTTGGTCAATATACGTCCTTCCAGGTCTTCTTTTGCCAGCTCCTCTGTCGCTGAGGTCTCCTTGCATTGTCCTTGCTTGCTTTTTTTTTCCGAGTAGGAGACCTCAGCGACAGAGAAAGACTGGCAGAAGACCTAGAAGGACGTATATTGACCAAATTGGAGATATCCTTAGAAAAGATCCATCTACTCTGAACGTAAGACACTTGAATCGTCAATTTTCACACAACGAACGTTTCATCCGCCTAAAACTACTGCAGCTTCTCACAACCTGTATAGCCGGGGAAAAGAAGCTGCAAGGAAAACCGGCACAGGGTCCTAAAAAAACATAAAATGTTGTAATTTGGCTACCTAATATCGGTGCCTAGACAGTTAATCCCATGCATTCATACTTTTCTACATAATCATTAATATTATAAGTAATAACCATTTTTAGAAAGTTTCTTTTTAATTACTGTCTTAAAACTATTCACGTCAGGGGCCTTTGGCGGCTCAATAATAACCCTGACACCAGGGTTGATGAGCTTGGTTATCGAATTCACAACCCACACGATAAGGAGAGTATTAGGTTAGAAGAAGAGTGTATTTTTTTTTTAATTTAACAGGTGAATGCAGTATCAGACTTTCGGCAGTTGAAGGGTAGCCAGGGATACAGCTGGCACACACACGGGTACAAGACATTCTTCGAGCTCATGCTGGTCAGAAAAATCACCATACTTACCATAATATACGAGACTGCACTTCGGGGAGTGTGCCCGCGATCTACACGAGCTCATTCCACCATCCCCCTTTTATCTTCGGACTTCCAGACGTACGGGTTCCATCCCTATTTGGTGGATATCCCAACTATTCACACAAAGCGCTTCGCATCGTCCTTCATTATGCGCACTGCTATAGAGTGGTATTCTCTGCCGTCTTCTGCATTTCCGAATGCATATAATCCGGGTGCTTTCAAGGCCAGAGTGAACAGGCACCTTCTGGGCTCCATCTTAGGCCTCGTCAATGCCTTCGGGCAACTCTGGGGCCAAGAGCAAACCCATCAAAGGTAAAAAAAAATCATATAACATCACGCGTCTAACCCCCAAGGGGTGGGCAGCGATGACAAGATGATGATGATGATGAGATGATGATGGTGGTACCGGGTGTTAGTGACATCGTAACGAAAACTTTGGGGGATAATGCAGACCATGATTCTGAGTTGATATCAAGTGGAATTTTTCGTCGTAAAAGTATGGAACTGAGAATATCTAAAAAAAAAAACACTAAAGTTTTCATGAATTTTCCGACAAGAAATTCCATTTGATATCAACTCAGAATCATGGTTTGCATCATCCCCCTAAGTTTTCGTTACGTCGTAAAAGTATGGAACTGAAAATAATTAAAAAAAAACACTAAACTTCATGAATTTTCCGACAAGAAATTCCACTTGATATTAACTCAGAATCTAGGTCTGAATCATTCCCCTGAGTATTAGTTACGATGTCACTAACGACTTATATACTAATTCGACTGCTTGGATCACAGATAATTCATATCACGTACTGTCACGAGCATTAATATGTACCATGATGACTTTGGTACCATGTCACATTAACTTTGTTGACAAATTGAACTGTAAGTCTCACTAAATGTCAAATATGTTAGTGCGACAGAGTCCTAAAGTGGGTACATTATATTGCTCATGACTGTACATGGGACTTAAACATAACTGGCGAGGAGTGAGTGTACATAATAGACTCTACTCTTCTGCCTATCCCTTCACGGAGAAAGGCGTGATGCTCTGTTATGTTACGTTTTTATGATTTGATTGCAGAACACTTACAAAGGTGGTCCAGGACTGCCTACCCTGGAAGTGAAGTTAAACTCGACGGTTACCCGCGTGCAGTATCCGCAACAGGGTGCGCAGAGCGTCATTGTTACTACAAGTGATGGTCGGACATACCACGCCGGCGCGGCAATAGTCACCGTCTCGCTTGGAGTGCTTAAGGAGAAGTAACTATTCAAATCACATCACAGTAATAACATAAGCTCACGACTATATCCCAATTGGGGTAGTCAGAGGTACATCCATCGCAAGATGAACTAAGTACACACACCTCACCGAGCTTTCTGTTAGACCAACGTGATAGGTGAGCCGTATCGCCGTCTATAATGGTCGAGCCAACTGTGTTAGTGACTGCACTTAAGATAAATTAATAACTCACTGGTGCTCATTATTCTGAGTTAATATCAAGTGGAATATTCAATTGCAAAAGTATAGATTGAAAATAATTAAAAAAAAAAATACAAAAAGAATATGAATTTTAACTCAGATATTAACTCAGAATCATGGTCTGAATCATCCCCCTGAGTATTCGTTACGATGTCACTTACACCCTGAATAATTTCAGGCACGCGAGTCTGTTCCAGCCGCCGCTCCCTGAAGAGAAGGTGAAGGCAATAGAGCAGATAGCAATGGGAGTAGTGGGCAAGGTACTAATAATATAAGTAATCTTTGAACGGCCTCCGTGGTCCAGTTAACCCAGGGAAACAGCGGACACCTGAAGATGCAGAAGAAGAAGACCAGCCCGCGCCTAAACGCAGGCGGCTCACTGGGCCTCCCCCAACGGGGTCTTACTCGATGGGCTAGACCGCGAAGGCGGGGCCAGCACTCAAGGACCCTTCCGTAGCTACAGGAGGCGAAGAAGACAATCTTAAGGGGCAGGTGCCCCAGAAGGTTTCCCCACACACACTTAGTGTGCGTGTGAGATGGCAACGTGTGTCCGTGGTCCAGTGGTTGAGCGTTGGGCTCACGATCCGGAGGTTCCGGGTTCGAATCCCGGTGGGGACATATCACAAAAAACACTTTGTGATACCTAGTTTGGTTAGGACATTACAGGCTGATCACCTGATTGTCCGAAAGTAAGATGATCCGTGCTTCGGAAGGCACGTTAAGCCGTTGGTCCCGGTTACTACTTACTGATGTAAGTGAGTAATCGTTACATGAGCCATGTCAGGGGCCTTTGGCGGCTCAATAGTAACCCTGACACCAGGGTTGATGAGGTTGGTAATTAACACAACCCACACGATAGAAGATAGAAGAAGAAGTAATCTTTTTGGAAGTGAAATTCTTTTTTTTCTTAATTTACCGTAAAAAATGTATTATCAATGTATACCCGTGTCACTATCACCTGTATACTATGCATCTCTGCCTACAACTTGGGGGCCACGGGCGTGATGCTATGCTGTGTAATTAATTTTCAAGAATAAGCAAGTAGAACGGAACGATGGGCAAAGATCATCACGCACTGGGCACCACAGGACGGACACCGTAGACGTGGTAGACCCCGGAAACGATGGCGCGATGATCTGGATAGAGCTCGCACAGAACCGGGATACTTGGAAAGACATGGGGGAGGCCTTTGCTCAGCAGTGGGATCATACAGGCTAGTCATCATCAATTTAAGAGCTACGCTCTTGTCGGTGTAGCATTTTCCATTCCAGTCTATCAAAGGCCAATTCCTTGACTTCCCTATAAGACACGACGTTAACCTTTTCTTTAATCTGTTCCATGTAAGCTCTTCTTGGTCTTCCCCTTCCTCTCTTTCCTTCTAGCTTTCCTTCTATGATGTTTTTAATGAATTCGTCGTGTCTTATTAGGTGTCCAGTCCAATCATCTTGCCTCTTCTGTCCTCAATAATTTTCAGTATTTGTCTCTTTTCCCTTACTCACTCACTAGCACTTCCTCATAATAAAGCTAGGCTAGGCTGGGGTTAGGCTAGTAATAATAATAATACTTAATAAAGAAGTAGATTGACTAGAAGTGGTCTAAATAAATAAATAAAAAAAAAAAAAAAAAAAAAAGGTCTAAATGTCCCATTAAATTCGTCTAAGCAGCTACCTACTCGGACATTTTTATTCTTTTTTTTATGACGTGACTTATTGTAGATATGCCATCTTGGTAGTTGCGGCTTCCGAATACATTCCGCTTAGGGACGGTACTGAAAAGTATCGGCGTCCGACGGACGCAATATACGATCCCGACGACCCTATTACTCTAGCCATAGAGGCAGCCAGTCACCAAACACTTCAGGACCCCGATACCGACCCCGCCGGCGTGGTCGACGATTTCCCTCATTCAGCGCTTATCGTTATCGACCCACTAGGGTCGATTCATTCTTTCAAATATTTTTCTTCTCAGACGACGCCCTGAGCCGAGGTTCGCGCCTAACTGGGCACCCTCAGGCTTGTTGTCTTAAACCTTGTATCGGGTGAGAGCCTTCAGCGCTCCCCAATTTGTCCGCCCAAGTACGTAGTTAATGCCATCTGCGGCAAATCTACAATAAGTCACGTAAAAAAAAGATATGCCATCTGTACATTAAAGATTTCAATTCTACCCCAAGATCATCTTCTCCTTTGACAACCGTTGGTGGTCTAATGAGTACGTGGGTTTCCTTTGGCGTGATGAAGACCTCAAAAATGTGGCCCCTGAAGACATGTGGACGACCAAAATTGTGGGATTTACACCCTCAATGGGCTGTGACCATTGCATCGAGCTGTGGACCTGCGGAGAGATAGCTAAATTGGTTAGTACATACACACACACACTCAAACACATACAGAATCTTTACGTTTACTTACATACTTAGATAGATAGATAGATAAAATACTTTATTGAGCACAATGGACACAAAATACAGAGATAAGGACAGCATATACCGAAAAGCACAACAGGCGGCAGGAATACTTCTTTTGTGTCATCATCAATTTAAGAGCCACGCTCTTGTCGGTGCAGCATTTCCATGCTACTTTTTAGGGAAAAATAGGGCAGTGATTTCCCTCTTGCTTCCCCGCAGTACTCTGTCTGACGCGAGTGGGATGGCGCCCAGAGTAGTCTATTTCAAAGCCGTACTAGGACTCCTGTCCTCCGCCTCTGAATAGTAGACAGTTACTGCTGCCCTCAGTCAAGTTCTAGGTTACAGTCCCTGTGACTTGCCCCTTCCGTCCTGCATTGCCGTTCTTTTGTTTACAACTCAATATATTTTATATTTTGGCTTCACATTCCTATATTTCTAAGGCTGTAAACTAAAGTTCCATATGAGGTTGGGAGCCTGGTGATCTGTCACACAGGGTAACACCTAGTATAGACACTAGTCTCTCTCGAAGGCGCTACAGTAAGTATGTATGATTACAGAGAGAGATTAAATAATTTATGTTACCTTTGTGAAGAGAAAATGAGGATTTTTATTTATTTATTTGTACATTAAATCAAATCTAATACCGGGTGTTAGTGACATTGTAACGAAAACTTTGAGGGATGATTCAGACCAAGATTTCGGATTTAATCACGTGGAATTTTCCGTCGCAAAAGTATAGAAAAAATTAAAAACTTTCAGTGTTACTACAAAACACAAACTAAAAATAAACTAGGTTTGAAATAGTATTTCGCGCCACGAAAGAAGTCGGCGGATGCTAATGAAATTAACTTGACAAGTCATAATAATTCTTTGCAGAGTCTGCGACAGTAGCGCCGCCGCGCCGCGGCCTTCGGGACTTCTTTCGTATACGGTTTATATTTTAAACATAGTTTATCTTTTAGTCTTTGTTTTGTAGTAAGACTATAAGTTTACTTATGTATGTACTTTTGTCTTTAGTCTTCCTCTACTTGTATGGGGTGTAAGTGAAATCGGCCATGATTAAGAAATCGTGGTTAAATCATCCCCCTCGGAGTGTCTCGAGTGTTTGGCTTTTTGCGAGAATAATTTACTAATGTTTTTTTTTCTATTATTATTTTGTGTGATAGTTTACCTTTTAATTCTAAAATTTTTTTTTTCTTTTATTCATACAGTCTTATTTTTCTTTTTCTTTCTGTTTTCATTCATTGTTTACTTTGTATATCAGTTTGTTCCGGCTCAAGTGCCTACGAGTATTTTAATAGCAAGAATTTTACGTTGCCCATGCTATAATAGTTTTGTCAGGCGTTTCATTTTTATTATGTTTTTGTACCTCAATTTTCCTCTCTTACTTCATCATTCGGCCAAGCAAGACGCGTCCAACGTCCAATTGTAAAAAAAATCGAAATTAAAGAAATTATACAAAATAACTGGATTTATCTCTTGAGATTCTAATATGTTCCAACTCTCAAGACAGTTTCTTATACTGTTTTCTTGTCATACAGCACATTAGGTTACACTGTAATGTTGTATGTACCTTTATAAATAAATAAATATTATGGATGCAGATGGAGACTATGTCAGAGGAGCAGGTGAAGGCTAAAGCGATGGCGCTGCTGCGGCGTTTCAGCAATGACACCGTGCCAGACCCGACAGGGATAATCAAGTAACATCATCATACAAAATACATCATCATCAGCCCATTAACGTCCCCACTGCTGGGCCACGGGCCTTTCCTGTGGATGGATAGGGAGATCGGGCCTTAAACCGCCACGCGGGTCCAGTGCGGATTGGTGGTTATTAACGACTGCTAATGCAGCCGGGACCAACGGCTTAACGTGCCTTCCAATAACTAAATACAAAAATACAAAATACTTTATTTGTAGAAAACCAATACACTATTATAGGTGATTGGAGCCTCCTTTTAAGCGTAGCGCTTGTATCGGGAGACTCCGCTCTTTCCGAGAAAACACATTGTACTACAAATAAGTAAAATAAACAACCAAAAGTAACTTACATACTATAGGTAACAAATGCGTGAAAAAATTATAGGTGATTGTGTGTGTGCGTGTGTGTGTGCTTGAAATAATCCTACCCTTCTATTCTATTATTTTTAAGAAAGCCTCTATCAATCAATCAATCAATAATACTTTATTGCACAACAACATATATAAAGGACATAAGCATACGAATAAAACATAAGCACAATAGGCGGCCTTATTGCTAAACAGCAGCATATCTTTATTAGAAATAATGATTTTACATTCATAATATATTTTATCATATACATATAATATACATTTCTTTACTAATTTTATTATACAAGTTATCATACATCTTCATCTCTTGACGGCTTCCGTCCAGTGGTTGAGTGTTGGGTTCATGATCCGGAGGTCCCGGACTCGAAGGAGACACAGGGGGTGTTATAGTGACACTGTAAAGAAAACTTTAAGGGACGATTCAGACCAAGATTTCGAGTTCAATCAAGTGGAATTTTCCGTCGCAAAAGTATGGGAAAAAATTAAAAACTTTATATTTACTTATGTATGTACTTTTGTCTTTGCAAAAATTGACACTAAAATGTTCATGAATTTTCCGACAGGAGATTCCACTGGATATCTACTCAGAATCATGGTCTGAATCATTCCCCTCAGTATACGTTACGGTGTCACTAACACCCACACGTACTTGTATGGCTACCTATATGTACTTGTACGGGATGTAAGTGACATCGTAACGAATATTGTGGGGAATGATTCAGACCATGATTCTGAGTTGATATCAAGTGGAATATTCCATTGCAAAAGTATACCTTTTAAAACAAAAAAAGACATTTGAATTTGGCGATGGGAAATTCCACTTGATATTAACTCAGAATCATGAGCTGAATCATCCTCCTCAGTATTCGGTACGGTGTCACTAACACCCTGTATATCACAAAAATCATTTTATGAGCCCTGGTTTGGTTAGGAGTGTTAGGTCATTACAGGCTGATCACCCGATTGTCCGAAAGTAAGATGATCCATGCTTCGGAAGGAGACCTAAGCCGTTGGTCCAGGTTACTATTTACTGATGTAAGTAAGTAGTCGTTACATGAGCCATGTCAGGGGCCTTTGGCGGTTCAATAGTAACCCTGACACCAGGGTTGATGAGGATGGTCATTAAACTCTCTTCACATGAGAGAAGAAGCCGTTGAATAAATGATTTGATTTATCTCTATAGAACCAGTTGGTTCTCCAATGAGCTGACTCGTGGTACATACTCCTACACCGCGTTGGCGGCTGCGCACGCGCCGGACGCGCGGCGCACACTGGCTGCGCCCTTGCGGGACGCCGATGGCCGACCGAGAGTTATACTAGCAGGTAAGGAAGAGTAAATAGGAGCTTAGATGTCCCATGCTCGGCCGCATCGTGGTCTAGTGATTAGAGCGCTAACCACTAGACCACGGAGGCTGTTATTTGTATGTTTTTAAAATTATTTTTTGTAACTACCCGCAGGTGAGGCGTCACACCCCACTCACTACTCCACCGTGCACGGCGCCTCCGACTCTGGACACGACGCCGCCACGTTGCTTCTGGCGACACTCAAGGAATAGTACTTCGTATAGAACGGCAACTCTCCGCTCCCCACCAGCGGCTGAGCGAGGTTTACCTCACCCCCTCGGTCTTACTTCAGTCTTCAATCGTATGGCGTCATATGTCACACACACAGATCGCGTGTACGATAACGTCAATGTGTAGTGTCTGTGTAAAACCAGGTTTTTTTGTTTGCTAGCTAGAAAGGTGCCTTGGGATAGTTACAAAAGTGATATTAAGCACTTAATTGTTAGGTTCATATTTTATATAAAGCCATTCAGTTTAAACTTGTTATTTATTTGAATAATCATCGTCATCTCCCTAGCACTGTCCCGTTCTTCACAAGGTCCGCTTACCTAACCTAAAGATTTGACAGGTCCGGTTTTTTACAGAAGCAACTGCCTGTCTATCCTTCCAACCCGCGAAGGGAAAACCAGCCCAATACAGGTTAGGTCACATACCTCCGAATGTGTATTTCTCGGGAAGGTGTGCTACCTCACGATGTTTTCCATCACCGCTGAGCTCGTGAGCAGTCGTGAAACACGATATCAAAGTTTACACAGCAAGACGCATATATACAACTTCCAACATAACACCGTTGGATCGTCGATCCCTAGTCACTCTACCAACATGTGGCTAGCGGGGTACTACGCTCAGTTCGGTACCTCAAAAACATCCTTTGGCCGCCAAAGAAGCGACAGCGTGTAACGAAACTGTACAACCGATATCACACTTTATTTAACCTGCCTAACATGCCAATTTGAGGTAACGAGCTTATACTATCTACACTTGTGACTTGCGACTTGTGCTGAGTGAAGCCCTTTTATCTCAGGACGTCACCACCTTATGAACATTCTAATGAACATCCTTTATGCTTTTTGTACATAATTATTTTGTGAATTTTTTTAAGTGATGTTATTGTCTTGTCTTTGTGTGTGGCGTCCTTTTAGAATAAACAATTTCTATTCTATTCTATATAACTTAATGTACATAATATTTATGCGTTTTTTTAGGAAGAACTCCTTAGGCTGCTTTTCCACCAGAGAGATGTGTAGCTGTGCTGTGGAAATGTGTAGGGGTTTCCACCAGAGCTGTGCGAGGTAAATGTCTCGCACGATGAAGTGTAACGGAGCTATCAAAATGCGCAAATGTGCGGTGCGACGATGCGTTGCGAAGCTGTGAAATCGTCGCAAACCTTGCAACATATTCCTCGCAGCACATTTCTTTCAACACATTCCTCGCAACATATCCTTCGCGTACATTTCTCGCTTGTTTTGTATGTAGAGTGACCTCGCTTCGCTAAACCCTTTTCCACCAAAGCTGAGCTGAGCGAGGCTAGCTCGCTCATTTTCCTAGGAAAATGAAGTGATTCTATTGATGGATTTTTTCCTCGTACACCGCTTAGCTACCTCGCACAGCTCTGGTGGAATAGCCTTAGCGATTGTGATTCTATTTGCTTATAGGATGTCAGTGTTTAGGCCACTCGTAGTTGTAATGTGCTATTGAGTACTTCCTCGTACATTCGATTAGCGCTCTCTTCAGCATCTGCAATAATCTTCACCCATTTGTTGTCTGGATTCACAGATTGTGTCAGAGCTGAATACGGCAAAGGACAATCATAATGGTCCCTTGTCACCGTCTGAACCTCGCTATTATTTCTTCCATAGAGCCTTCCACATACAAAACACTGGAACTCTTGCATCATTTCGTTAAAATCTGACTGATTAGGTCCTTCAGTAGCCTCATGGATCAACCTTTGATTTGCAATGAGGCCTAAAGTTTTATGCTCGAGGTATTCTTCGTAGGCCGTGTCGTTGTTCAGGAGGTAGTGCAAGTGTTGGCTGAGCAGCTCCGGCGTGGGGAAGTCCTCCAGCAGTATGGCCGACTTGTTGTTCGGCAGCCAGTCCCTGATCAGCGGCGAGCCGTAGTAGATAGGCACTACGCCTATTTCTAAAGGCCTCCAGAGCTTCTCTGTGACGTAATCGTTGCAGATTCCGTTCTCAATTGAGACTATGAATTTGTACTTGGCCATGAAACTCAGTAATTGGTCATCGAATAGATTGTTTAAATAATTTCTGTTAGCGCCATCAGATTCACTATACTTATAGACTCCTCCAAAAGGCAATTCTTTGTTGCGGAGACAAACGCCGTACGAGTCCACGGGTATGAATTCCATAAGATTCTTGACATAATCATCCCTCTCTGTTGCCGTATCACAATCAGACTGCATGTATAACACAGGAGCGATGTCATTTAGAAAACTGTTTTTAACCGAAGTATTTAAGTAGAAGTCCAAGCCTGTTATGCCGTCTAGACCTGCTAGCCACATCAACGGTAGCGACACGTCACTGAACCTACTAAACGTAGCAGAATAATTGAATAAGCTTAAGAAGTTGGAATACATCAGTTCAGGTTTATTCTTTACGGATTCCTCGTGCACCAACCCCCATATTGTCTCCGGATTTCTTGGTAACGGGAAATTCTTTATGTAACTTCCGTAGAAAAGATATGCTTCGGGATTCGCAGGCGTGTCATTGAAATTGCGTTTATAAATATTGCAATGTACGTCCATTTTCGCGTCTTGGCATCTCAGCGGTAACTCTTTAGGGAATGACCACACATCCGTGAACCAAACTATTGCTGGCAACGAATTGTTGTTGTCTAAATCTTTTATGAAATTAGTGCCTTTTACGTCAGTTTCTTTAATCCAAATTAGGAATATGCATACGACGAATATGATTGCAACGAACGAATGGGATATTCGGAATCCTTGCGTGATTATTCTTTGGTCTCTCCTCGCTTCAATGTCTTCAAAGATGTTATGTGCTTCAGAAGACTTTTTCTTGTTCCTTGTCATTTTGATTGCAATATTTCCCTTACAATATTGACTTTTTATAGTATTTCTTTGGGGTTTCTTCATTGAATACATCTAAGTTACTTCAACTGAATCAAAGAGCAAAGAGAATATAATTAATTATAGAGCTATAGAGCAACACGAAACTTCGTAAAACGTATCTCTGCCGTTGGCTGTTAATGTTATTCAAAAAAATTCAGAGGTCCGTGTTGCTTAGGTGTTGCTCTATGCCAAAATTCACAGACATTTAAAATATACTTACACGTATTCCCGAAATACATTACGTCTCCATAACTTTGTCTGTGTTAAATGAGAAGCTGCAGTAGTTTTAGGCGGATGAGACGTTCGTTATGTAAAAATTGACGATTCAAAGTGTAACTATGTTACCTACTGAATAAATATATTTTTGAATTTGAATTTGAATTGAATTTGTCTTAATAGTGTTTTTATATTCGGCTTATGGTCGTTAGCTTTACGTAGGTTTTGCTGAAAAAAAAAAACAATCAGATGTGACAAATAAATTTTTAGACTACGCAGAAACCACGCAATAAAAACCAAAAAATAGCTTTTATGTGATCATAATCCCAAGAAATTGTCTCTAGCTCGATTATAACAACAACAACAACTCTACGCGGATGATGACAGCTGTCTAAAGAGCAATAACGCTGAGTTCGAGGAAGGCCTTGAGGTGGCCTGAAATAAGGACGGAGTCAAGGAAGGTTGGAGTTAACATCTTACAATACGGGTATCAGTTACGCTAGTATAAATTCATCACCTCCCTAGCATTATCCCCTTTTTCACAATATCCGCTAACCTAACCTGAAGAATTGTCAGGTCCGGTTTTTTACAGAAGCGACTGCCTGTCTGACCTTCCAACCTGCGAAGGGAAAACCAGCCCAATGCAGGTTAGGTTGCATACCTCCGAAAATGCATTTCTCGGGAATGTGGGTTTCCTTCACCACTGAGGACGTGATAATCTTTTATGATCTAAACATGAATGCGAAAATTCGACAGTTATTGGGTTAGGGATGTGCTGGATTCGAACCTGCGACCTCAAAGTGAGAGGCAAGCGTTCTACCAACTGGGCTACCACGGCTCATACGCCGCTACGCTTGTATAAATTGTAAATGTATTTTTTTCAGATTCCCAAACGATGTCTGATAAACAGAAATTGGAGAATGAGAAAAACTCCGACATGAGTCTTGATATCCCTTACCCAACTGAAGAACTTATGACTGTGAAATCTTACCGAAAGTCTTATCGAATATTGAAACTCGTTGGGATCTTGCAATTGTTAAGTATTCTTTATCTCTTTCTAACTTGGGCGTACATAGACATGAAAAACTCTCCTTCCGCACACAGAAATCGCACCAAAAAATACCCGATAATGGTTTGGCACACCAACGATCTTTGGTGGGCACGATGTAACAGAAAAGTGCTTTGCACCGACCATTTTGGCAAAATCGAATGCGATGTGATTCTTCAAGAGTATCATCCGGAGGACGTAGATGCTTACTTGTTTTATTCAGGGTATGTGAAAACGTTTCCTTTACCAAGACACCCGAAGACGCTTTGGGCAGTTATGCTGGACGAATCTCCGATAAATCGCCTCCAATTCATGTATGAAAAAGCGTTGAATTTGTTCAATGTATCTGCTTCATTTAGTCGTTACAGTGATGTACCAATGCCGCTAATATGGTTATCAGGGTACGATGAATTGGTCGCCTCCACATATTACGTTAATACGTCTATGAAGAATGCTTTACTTTCAAAGTTAAAGATAGCTCCTGTATTGTACATCCAATCAAATTGTGACACGGCAACAGAAAGGGATGTTTATGTTAAAGAAATCATGAAATACATTGAAGTAGACTCTTACGGAGCATGTTTGAATAACAAGAACTTACCTTTACAAGTGGAGTTTAACCATTTGAATGGAACGGATGGGTATCTGTCTCTTCTGTTCGATTCAGAAATCTTCAAATTCATAGCCAGATACAAATTCATGATTGCTATTGAGAATGCCGTTTGCAACGACTATATGTCAGAAAAACTGTGGAGAGTTATAGAAGCGGGCGTGGTGCCAATCTACTACGGCTCGCCGCTGATCAGGGACTGGCTGCCGAACAACAAGTCGGCCATACTGCTGGAGGACTTCCCCACGCCGGAGCTGCTCAGCCAACACCTGCACTACCTCCTGAACAACGACACGGCGTACGAAGAATACCTCGAGCATAAGATTCACAAACGCGTCACCAATCAGAAGTTAATCAACGAACTGACAGCTAGACCTCACGAAGTGGATCTTTCGGGTGTGGTAGAAGAACTGGAGTGTCTAGTATGTAGTAAGCTGCATCGTAACATGAGTAATGTCAATATGGTGACGAAGAAGCACTACGATTGTCCAATACCGACATCTGCGTTGACTCTGTCGGTGAATCCGAAAAATGGATGGATAAAGCGTTTGACGGAAGATAAGGAACGAGTAGAGCAGCTTTACCAGGAGATTGGGCAGTCAGATCTGACGCCACGAGAGTCACGAACATCGTGGTGATCAGAGACGCAATCTATACAAATTGGTGATTTATTTATGAGGAGTCACTGTAGTCCTGTACATCTTGCTTCCCAAATGGAGAGCGCCGGTTCGATCCCCTGTACTGTAGTACAAAATCAACTAAGATTAATAATAAAGATATAATTGTTTACTGACAATATTTTTTATTCAATTCTTAATATTTAAGTAGATATTATACAGTTATGGGATGACTTCTCGACTGTCAACAACAATAAACATTTAAAAGAAAACATCGACCACGTGTGCGGGGGATTCATCATTCCCCTTGCATCATCCCTTTATTCACAGGGTCCGTTTACCTAATCTGAAGATTTGACAAGTCCCGTTTTTTTACAGAAGCGACTGCCTGTCTGACCTTCCAACCCGCGATTGGAAAACCAGCCCAATACAGGCTAGGTCAAATACCTCCGAAAATGCATTTCTCGGGAATGTGGGTTTCCTTACGATGTTTTCCTTTACCGCTGAGCATGTGATAATCATTTATGATCCAAAAATGAATTCGAAAACAAATTCGATAATCATTGGTTTAGGTCTGTGCTATATTCGAACCTGCGACCTCAAAGTGAGAGGCAAGTTTTCTACCAACTCGGCTACCACGGCTCCACGGCTCTGTCGAAAGATTATCACCACCAATTAACATAAGAATAGTGAGGATTATGATGAGTATTTGCTATCTCTTCGTACAACCTATCTACTTTTGTTTTCGCTTCTTCTACTCTATTAGTCCAACTATTATTAGGATTCACAGCTAAGGTAAGAGCTGAAGTTGGAGGGAGACAGTCGTATTGCTTTCTCGTCACTATATTGACTTTACCCCCTTCATCGTAAAGCCTTTCACAGACGAAACACTCAAAATGCTCCATAAGGTTCCTAGGGTCATTTTGATAAGGCCTTAATGTTATTTCATCTATAAGTTTCTGATTGGAAATGATTCCTAGAGTCTTATGCTCGAGGTATTCTTCGTACGCCGTGTCGTTGTTCAGGAGGTAGTGCAGGTGTTGGCTGAGCAGCTTCGGCGTGGGGAAGTCCTCCAGCAGTATGGCCGACTTGTTGTTCGGCAGCCAGTCCCTGATCAGCGGCGAGCCGTAGTAGATCGGAACTGCGCCCACATCTAAGGACCTCCACAATTTCTCCGTCGTGTAATCTTTGCAGATGCTGTTTTCTATTGCTAGTATGAACTTATACTGTCCAGTGTAAACCAATAGATCTTCGCCATAAAGATTGTTTATATAAGAAGTCGACGTGTATATTTCGTGTAAAGGCATATCTTTGTTGTGAAGGCATTTCCCAGAGCAATCTACTTTGATAAACTTCATCAGCTCTGTGACATATTCATCTCTATTCGTTGCAGTTTCACAATCTGATTGCAGGAATAGAACTGGTGCAAGTTTCGATAGGAGATCAGTCTTTGCTTTAGTATCGACGAAGTATTTCCTAGATCTGATTCCTTCTAGACCTTTCCGCATCCAATATAGAGGTAACGGAACGTCGCTATGTCTACTATAGGTAGCAGAGAAGTTAAATAGATTCAACGCCTTTTCGTAGACTAGAACAGATTTGTCTCTGTAAGATTCTTCGTGCAACAGACCCCAGATTATTCTAGGATGGCGTGGTAACGGAAAGTCTCCGATATATGCTCCGTAGAACAAGTAAGCCTCAGGGTTTGACTCCCCACAGCCTCTAGGGTAAACATTACAGTTTAGATAAACGACGCCGTTGAAACAACTTCTTCGTCTAGTAGTTGGAACCTTCCAGTAGACCAGATTAGTATGCCACACTATTGACGGTATCTTCGTAAAGTTAATGTAGATTTTAGTTTTAGGAGCTTTGGGGATTTGTAAAACATGATCAGAACAAAGAAACCAGATAGCCAGAGAGATGAATAAAGCACCAACTATGAATATTCCAATTGTTTCCCCAAGAAGTATGTAATTTTTCATAATAGTTTTACAGAAAGTTGATCTTTTCTCGTAGATTTCTTCTTTCGAACTTTTTTCTTCTTCGATTCTCCTTCGATCTTCGGCTGTGATCATTCCGTGTTATATTCGTGGAACTAAAGATAAATAAACTCTCTTTTTTGCATCGTTATACGTAATAAAAAGAACAAATTATATCTCTCTGTATGTTTGGCGTAATCTCAAGAACCAATGAATTGATTACCTTGGAATTTTTACTGTTATAATCTGCCTCTTCAAGGAGACTAGAGTAAAGTATTAGATAAAATGCAAAACACAGGCGATTCTGGGTCGACTCCTTAGCCTCGCTAATGCCTTTTTGTCTGACACCTAGTATTACTCTTTGCTGACACCTGACACAACCACAGACTAAGAAGAGATTACCATAACCATTTCATTTTGATTGATTTTCCCCGAAGGGCAAGGGGAACTATGCCCATACAGCCAAGTATTATGATTTTTTTCTTCTTATCGTGTGGTTTGTGAGGTGCAGTACGAATCTCATCAACCCTGGTGTCAGGGTTACTATTGAGCCGCCAAAGGTCCCTGACATAACTCATGTAACGACTACTAACTTACATCAGTAAGTAGTAACCGGGACTAACGGCTTAACGTGCCTTCCGAAGCACGGATCATCTTTCTTTCGGATAATCATGTCCTAACCAAACTAGGGACCACAAAGTAATTTTGGTGATATGTCCCCACCGGGAATCGAACCCGGGACCTCCTGATCGTGAGCCCAACGCTCAACCACTGGACCACGGAGGTGAGGAGGTGGAGTTCACGTTTGGTGAACTGCGGCACCCATTTTTCCAACTAAATATTAATGTAAGTACTTATATTTTAATTTTGTAAATATATAGGTGTGTCGAAGTTTTTACCTGAATAAACTTTTTTATTATTTATTATTTTAAGGTTCAATACGATCTACTCTGAACCGGCGTGCGTGTATGAAGCGATTGATGAATGTGGAGGAAACAAGAGAAGTGTATCAGGATCGAAGCAAATGGAATTCTATAGTCTCTGCTTACCCCGGTGGGAAATAGGCGTGAGTTTATGTATGTATGTGTATTATTATTAACTTGAGATAAATTATTAACTCATTGTTGCGTCCAGTGCCAGGTTTCGAACTGGCGTACCACGTTTGAGAAGCAAAGTGTACCATAACTAGGAAATGAACAAACAAACACAGGAATTAGGCGGAAATATTTCTTGCTTAAAAGTAAAAGTTATTTATAGGCAACATAATAATAAAAATACGAGATTAATAATGAATTAATAAACCCGTGAAAACGGAGAAGAAAAATTATAGTTTGAATAACAATAAAGAATAGACATAACTAATATTAAGCACAGAATTAATCCAACCAGCGAGCTTAGCACCGTAAGCGCGCGACTCTTTCTCGCCTCGACATACGTCCCCCGTCACTCTCTCACAGTACTGCACAGAAAGAGACAGGCGATCTCTGCCGCGGCGAGAAAGAGTCGCGTGCTTACGGTGCTAAGCACGCAGGTATGCTCAAAAGTGACAGCTAACATTTCAAGGTTAGCCGCGCTGACGTCATCCCACTATGCGTTGCCATTTTTTAAAAAATAAATTACCCACGACTAGTGTTGGGTTCTTACCCGGAAAATTCCCGCGTTTTGGGAATTTTCCCAATTCTGAGGGAAAAAACCCGAAAAATTCCCATTTCAAGGGAAAATATTTTTTTATCGCATATATTTGTATTAAAAGTAAGGATTTCCAACAAAGACCATTTAAATATAATGTATGCCTACTTATGCCCAATTTATCTTCTGTCGTAGTGTCGTATGAACTCTTAAAAAACTTAAAGGAGATCATCGTATTTCGGCCCAGAAGTCAAAGTGCCGGCCAAAAAATAATTTTGCTATATTCCGTTAGATCTTATCCATATGAGCATTTATTACTATGGCACCAAAGCTGTAGGGTCAATATCTTCGGTTTTATTCGATTTTAAAAAACTGTATTTTTAATACATTTTTGATGAAAATGTAAAGTGCCGGCCAAGTAACAATAATGGTATATATCCTTAGAACTTATCCGTCTGAGCATTTATTACTATGGCACCAAAGCTGTAGGGTCAATATTTTCGGTTTTATTCGAATTAAAAAAAAACTGAATTTTCATACATTTTTGGTGAAAATGTGAAGTGCCGGCCATGAAACAATATTTGTATATCCCGTTAGAACTTATCCATTTGACCATTTATTATTAGGGCACCAAACGTCTATGACCATTATTTTGACTTTTGTTGGACTTTACGTTATAGTTTCTGTGTGAAAAGTGCCGGTCAGCAAAAAACACATGTCAAAGCTATCGAGAAAATACCTGTAAACATTATTCACTATGACAAAAACGTGTATGACCATTAATTAGTTTGGCTTTTGTTGGATTTAAAAAAAACTTGATTTTTGATTCATTTTGTATAAAAATAAAATATAACAGGCGCGTTATTTAAAGGATCGTCAGAATGTTTATTACTATGGCATTAAACGACTATGACCAATATTTTGAACTTAATTCGATTTTCCAAAAATCAAAAAAAGTTTTATCTAGTGATAATGGAACTATCTTGCTAAAGGCGTAATATGGTGGTCGTCTTTTGAAAAATAGGTTTGCGTTTGACCACTACCTTACCTGATGGTGATACACGCTTAAGAAACTACTTTTTTTAAAGAAAAGTGTATACAAGGAATAAACAGTGGGGTGATAGAGGTACCTACTATGTTATCGGCCGAGTAGCACCAGGACATTGTGATAGGCATACTTGCAAAGTACAACTACCCGTCTCCTGTTTTCCTTAACAGATACTTCAGACGTCATGCCAATATACGAGTTTCGTCACTAGATGGCAAGCTTATCTTTGGAGGGTGGTAACCATTTACAGTCAAGGTGAATCAATACCATAATTCAACCTAAACTTAGGCCGTAACGTTGAGTCGAATGCAAAAACTACAGCCAACATCATATCTAAAATCAGATAGTATTAATATAGAAGTTCACCTAACAACACACAAAACAAAAACACAAAGTATTTATCTGACTAATAACTAGTCATTGGGAAAGCTCTGCTTGTTGTCATTGTTAAAATGTATAAAAAATGTTTTTTTAAAAAGTCCAATAAAAGCCAAAGTCGACATTTGGTAGTATAGTAAAAATACGTCGTTCAAGTCGTTTACCAAAAGATTTAACTTATTTTGTTTCGCTGGCTGACATTTTCCCATTTGAACCAAAACGGAAAGAGAGATTATTTACTTGGACTATGAAAGCACTTTATTTTCATATAAAATAAATAAGAAATCAAGATTTTTAAAAGCCAAACTAATGGTCATACAAGTTTGGCGCTATAGAAAAAAAAATGTTAACAGTCTACTCGATACTCTCAACATGATATTTTTGCTGGTCGGCATTTTTCATATTTAAACTAAAACGTAAATTCCAATAAAAGTCAAAATAATGGTCTACTCGAAAGGTTTGACACATTTTTTTTCTCTGACCGGCACTTTCAAATTTGGGCCGGCCAAAGTATGGAAAGCCGATGATCTCCTTTGTAATATATTTTGAATGGAATGTTCGATTTTAATAATTCCATGCAAAGATATCTACATATTATAGGATATATAGGATGCTTTTGGCACGAGAGAATGTCATCATCGAGGAGCAACATGGTTTTGTGCAAGAAATTGGGAGGCACGAATACCTACAGATATTATTTACTTGGACTATGAAAAAGCTTTTGATCGAGTTCCTGTCACACGATTGATTGCTAAATTAGAGCCCTTTGGAATCAGAGGCAATGTCGTGAAGTGGATTGAAGACTTCCTGTGAAATCGCACATTCTCTGTGCGCATCGGAGAATCATACTCTGTTCCCAGAAAAGTCCTCAGCGGTGTGCCGCAGGGATCGGTGTTAGGACCTATTTTATTCAGTATCTACCTTACAGATCTTAAACATGGTATCATGTCTGATATATCACTCTTTGCAGATGACACGAAAATAACGGGGAATCCACTTATTAGCCATAATATAATTCAAGATGATCTTGATAGAGTAATTGCTTGGACCCGAGATTGGCTAATCACATTAAACGTAGACAAATGCACTGTGTTGCATGTTGGCAGTAACCACCCCACGTTGAGTTACACCATTGACTCAAAACCTCTCGAGTGTGTTAAAAAACAAAAGGACCTTGGCATAACGATAACACATAATCTAAAGTGGGACGAACACATTATTGGAATCACTAAGAAGGATAACTCCCTCTTATACATAATTAGAAAAGCTTTTTATCATATAGATACGGAATTGTTTCTTAGGCTTTACGAAACTTACTTACGTCAAACCGCTGTTAGAACATGGGTTTCAAATATGGAGACTTTACTATCGGAAGGACATTGCACTACTAGAGAGAGTCCAAAGAAGAGCAACAAAGATGGTGACAGTACTGGCTGGCCGGAGTGGACCTTAGCGGGGGCCGCAGGACTCTCACCTCTGGCTTGCCTTCATTGGCCAGCCAGAGTGGGGCGTTAGAGCTATACGCTCGCAGGGTGGAAGTGAAAGATGCATAAGTCGCGAGTTGGTAAGGCGGGTAAACCGCCTCGCAGAAAGCGGTGTAAACCTCTTGACACCCTGACATGCTCACAACCATGTTGCTGCCTTGCCGTCCAGTCGCATCGGCTAGATAGGTGGCCCAACCAGTGAGTGACGAGTCACCGCCTGCCCAATGTATCTCTGTTATTAACATTGATCGAGCAGGCGCCATAGTCCCCCATAACCCCAGTATATAGGTTCACTAACCCCCAACCCAATAGCCCAGTTCCTTTTGTTCCCATAATCTGCAATAGTCCTACACGAACCAGGGATTGTCTTTGGGTGCACTCCCATAGTGCATACAGGGATAATCGCCGGTTGGTGTCACAACACATTTAGAGTAAATTGTCTTAAGGGGCCTCTACGTGTTGGCTTCAGCCCCACGCACGCCTTCCAAAAGTCCGGGACTCCATGACAGACCCGACCCGAGACATGGAAACGACGTACAAATAATAATAAGATTAAAAATAATTAAATAAAAATATTTTCCCATGATTCGGGAATTTTTCGGGTGTTTATTTTATTTTCCCATATTTTCCCGATATTTTTTCTTTCCCACCCAATTTTTTCTTTCCCTGCCCATCACTACCCACGACTTATGCTTTTAATTTACTTTGCAAGGCAATTTTTTGCTTTTAGTAAAAGATTTACTTACAGCCGGCTTAGCACCAGCATGACACCAGGGTTGATGAGGCTGGTATTCCACCTCACAACCCACACGATAAGATGAAGAGAATACACCATATAGGCGATACTATTGATTATAAAGACCTTATAAGCAAAATTATAATTAAAAAAGTAATATAATAGGAACTTATGCAGATTAATAGTTAATTAATTAGATTAAAAGAAATAATAAAATATAAAAAAAAACACGATAATATAACCCACATTTACAAGTAATGAGTTTCGGAGGTTTGTGACTTAACCTAGGAGGTTGAAATGGCCACATCGAAGCAATTCATCTAAGAAAGCAATATTGCTATTTGACATTCGTTTGCACTGCGTACTTACTTTTACATGCGCGAATGTCAAATTGCAATATTGCTTTTTTGGATGAATTGCTTCGATGTGGCCATTTTAGCCCCTCAGAAACGTTTATGTGATATTTATTGATTGATTTTGAATTCACCATTATCATCATCATAATCATCATCAGCCCATTAACGTCCCCACTGCTGGGGCACGGGCCTTCGCTATGGATGGATAGGGAGATCGAGCCTTAAACCATCACGCGGGCCCAGTGCGGATTGATGGTTATTAACGACTGCTAATGCAGCCGGGACCAACGGCTTAACGTGCCTTCCGAAGCACGGAGGAGCTCTCGAGATGAAAACTTTTTTTTTATGGTCACCCATCCTATGACCGGCCTTTGCGAAAGTTGCTTAACTTCAACAATCGCAGACCGAGCGCGTTTGCCGCTGCGCCACCGAGCTCTTCACCATCTATATGATAGCCAAGCAGTCTTGGTCGTTCGAATGTTAGGATCAGGATTCTTAATTTCCTCAATCATTTCATCTAGGGTAGATTTAGCTTCCTTTATGCGTTTCATCCACAGATTATCCGGATTCACCGATAGAGTCAATGCTGACGTGGGCAAGGGACAGTCATAGTGTTTTTTCGTCACTATGTTCACTCTATCACTGTCTTCGTGCAGTCTTTCACACACTAAACATTCCAGATTTGCTATAATTTTGGTAATATCCCTTTGAAAATAATTCGCACCAAATTCGTTCAATAGGTTCGGGTTTGTTACTAACGCTAGAGTCTTATGCTCGAGGTATTCTTCGTACGCGGTGTCGTTGTTCAGGAGGTAGTGCAGGTGTTGGCTGAGCAGCTCCGGCGTGGGGAAGTCCTCCAGCAGTATGGCCGACTTGTTGTTCGGCAGCCAGTCCCTGATCAGCGGTGAGCCGTAGTAGATCGGGACTGTTCCCACTTCGATCGCGCGCCAGAATTTCTCCGTCACATAATCGTTACACACTGCATTCTCAATGGATATAACAAATTTGTACCTCGCTATGAATTTTAGCAATTCTTGACCGTAAATGTGGTTCATGTAAGTATATTGGCTTTCCTCTGGAAGGCCATACATTTTCCCTAAAGGCAACACTTTGTTGTGAAGACAAAAACCATAGGAGTCAACCTTGATGTACTGCATTAATTTCTGGACATACGCGTCGCGTTCCGTAGCACTATTGCAATTCGACTGCAGGTACAGAACTGGGGCATATTTGGATAGGTAAGAGTTTTTCTCAGCTGTCGGAACGAAGTACATAGGCGTCGTTATACTGAATTCATTTTCCATCCACATAAATGGCGAAGGGACATCACTATACCGGCTGTATGTTGCAGAGAAGTTAAACAGATTCAGAGCTTCTTCGTACATGAACATTATTCTTGAAACCGGAGACTCGTAATGAAGGAGACCCCAAACAGTTTTTGGCGTCCTCGGTAAAGGCATAGCCTCTAACGCAGCAGCATCGAAAAGGTATCCCATTGCATCGTCTGGTTGCGTCTGGGGTCGAAACAACTCGCACTGGAATTTTCTAGAACCATTGGAGCAATTGATTTTCCTGTTAAAAGGTAAGCACAAAAAGTCGCTCGTATACCAAACTATGGCTGGGATTTTCGCCTCTTTTTCTATAGTATTAGTGATGTTTGTAAAAGGGTTATAAAGGCTCATGCAGTGATTTGGATATAGGATCCAGAAGATGATTCCGATCAAAGCGATTATGGAAGTGATGAATACGAATAGTTCTCGCAAGATTTTCGAGTTTCTCCAGTTGAATCTATCGTCCATGTAAGAGTCGAATAGTTCCTGAGGGTTTTGGCTTTGGTGGAGCTGAGTGTTATCGATTTTGGACATTTTCGACCAGTATTAAAACCGCAAAGGCTCTTGGTTACGCACAAAAAGACCACTTAACTTGGGGGGATTGTGGTTGAGAGAGGCGGTGTATGGTCCAAAGCTACTGTTGAGAGATCTGTGCTTTCTAGCTGGCAGGAAATGGTTGACGTGAACCTTGTGGATTTAAAGCTTGAACTTAGCTTCTTCACGAGACTGTATCACTGGACTAATGTATATTTATGATGTAACAGCCTCCGTAGTGTACAGAATTGGGCTCACGATCTGGAGCTCCAGTTTCGTTTCCCGATGGGGACACTGTCGAAAATCACTTTGCGGGATTGTCCTTTGTTCGGCTAAGACATTGCAGGCTGATTCACCTGCTTGTACAAAAAAATATGTTGATTCCTTGCTGAAGGCACGTTATGCGTTTGGTGCCGAGATACTAGCTTAAATGCCTCTAGCTCGCAGTGGAGCAGCGTGGTGGAGTATGCTTCATACCCCTTTCGGTTGATTGAAGGGAGGCCTGTGCTCAGTAGTGGGACGTATATATACTGTTTATGTAGATTTATGATGCAATTGATTACAGAAACTAATATAAGAAAACTCTACGCTATCTAATTATTATACTTCTTTATATAACAATTGATTTGATCGAGTCTCAAGACTTCAAATTGTTATTTTGACGTTTACAAGACATTATCATAGTATCTATTGAATCCAGCATAGACTACAGATTTTATCGGCTGATAATATTTTTTTTTGTATAAACTATCACTTACATTTAATACTCTCTGTGACCCGAGGACTTTTTGGCCGGAACGGGCACGGGACGGTTGCTTTCTTCATTGAATAATTTACATAATTAATACGAAGTGGTGTTTTGTGGTTAATGATCGCATTAAGTTAGTCGGAAAACATCCGCGATAGTGTTACGCTATCGGTGTACCTATCTATTTTCGCTTCGTGCCAACAAGCCGCTGCATAACTCGAAAGTTTATGCGGACTTGAGTTAATTCGTTTGGGGTTCGGAGTAGGAGTCTGCTGCGAGGGTGGGGGCTTAGGTTTCACCATTTATCGTCACCACCTTTCATCATTTCATTAATCATCATCAAGAAAATAAAATACATAACACATAGCCGTATGGGCATAGGTTCCTTTGCCTTGTTCTTCGCGGAAAATCAACAAAAAAAAATTGTCTGTGATTATAATTCAGCAAGTGGCGCGAAGCCCAAACTATATACTTAAAATAAAAAAAGCTTATTTTTTTCTAAGAGATTTCTATTTTTAGAATACACAAGATACAAACATACACTAGCCACAAAAGGTTTTGCCATAAACATAATAATTATCATACATTTTTCTACAGGATTTCCACTTGATATCAATTCAGAATCATGGTCTGAAACTCTGAGGGCTAAATCATCCCCCAAAGTTTTCGTACGGTGTCATAAACGAAACCTGAACGGGTTCAGGGACGTGGCGTGGGCTGCAGGAAAAAAAATGGCGTCATCCGCCATCTTCTCTGTGAATGCTCAGTACATTGGCCCTGATTCCTGCTGACACCACTTAATGTTATTTTAAGTTATACCTGTCATTTTATTAGTGCCGGAAAGGAAAGGGACGGGTAACCGACGGGCATAAAATTTATGGAACACACCTCAATTTTAGATAGATAGATAGATAATATACTTTATTGAGCACAATGGACACAAAATACAGAGATAAGGACAGCAATAATTTCACAATAAAGATTTATTTTTTTTGAGGTTTTTTTGTGTGGCAATCATTTTAACACGTTGACAATGCAGTGATCCATATATGGGTCATGACGGACTAGTTCTATAAGTCCGTGACCCATACTTGTTCAGAGCCCTGACTACGGCCTTTGAAAGTTCTAATTTTTTCATGATAGGAAGAGATATGGTTTACTTCCTATTGGACTCAATAGGTTTTGTGAAGTGTTTAGAATACATTTACTTATTATTATTTCCGTTTTTAACAGGACGTATAAAAAATAAGGTAACATGCGGGACTTATAAGGAAGTCAAAACATTTCGTATGGGGACTGTCAACGTGTTAAAAATCCTCCCAGCTGTCTACAGGAAGCAGCACCAATGTTATGCGTTTGTTTTACCGGCCGCCCGCGCCGTATGACGACCTGCGTGTCCTTAAACGAGGCCGAACACCTATGGTTCAAAATCATCACCACCAAGTCATATTGGAACCATGATAACTCATATCTGAGTTCTCAATTTCTTTATATATCTTATCCAAGTCTTCTTTTGCATCTCGTAACAATTCTAGTTTAGGATTTTCCGGATTTACACAGAGCGACAATGCTGAATAAGGTTCTGGACAATCATAGTGGCTTTTATTCACTATGTTGACTTGCTTTTTTTCATCATAAAGCCTCTCACAGATAAAGCATTCAAATGTATTGACTACTGCATCTAAATCCGTTTGGTAAGCTCTCTCTTGTAATTCTTTTACAAGTTTCTCATTAGAAATCTTTCCTAGAGTCTTATGCTCGAGGTATTCTTCGTACGCCGTGTCGTTGTTCAGGAGGTAGTGCAGGTGTTGGCTGAGCAGCTCCGGCGTGGGGAAGTCCTCCAGCAGTATGGCCGACTTGTTGTTCGGCAGCCAGTCCCTGATCAGCGGCGAGCCGTAGTAGATCGGCACTACACCCACTTTTATAGCCCTCCAGAATTTCTCAGTAACATAATCGTTGCAAATGCAGTTTTCTATTGCTATCATAAACTTGTACTTTGCTATAAACTCTAGTAATTCTTCACCGTTCAAGTGGTATTGGTATGAATCTTTATACGTGTTGCTTAGAGGTAACTTTTTATTATTAAGACATCTCCCATATGAATCTACTTGTATATATTTCATAAGTTTATCGACATATATTTCCCTTTCTGTAGGAGTGAAGCAATCGGACTGCAAGAATAGTACAGGACTTATCTCTGACAGAAGTTCATTCTTATTTAAAGTGTTAACGAAATACAGCGTATCTGTTACTATATCGCGTCCACCAATCCATATTAACGGCATAGGTACGTTACTATTTCTTCCAAAAGTTGCTGAATAATTGAACAAGTTTAACGCTTTTTCATACATAAACATGACTTTACAGAATGGCGCTTCGTAATGCAATAAACCCCATACAGTTTTATTTCTTGGTAACGGGAATCTTTCTAGATTATAAGCGTCAAATAAATATGCATCTGTGTGACTAGGTCTACTTTCTCGCCTGAAGACATCGCATGCAAAGTTCTCAAGTCCATTTGAACATAAAATTCTTCTAGACAAAGATGCCCAAACGCTATTAGTATACCAAACTATAGCTGGTCTTCTAATTTCTGTGTTATTTTTCGCAGAACAATTGTTTGAAGGAAGAAAGCTAGAATAATTGGTAAACCAAATGAGACTTATCATCAAAATAATTGTAGCAAGAAGAATTGTGAATATTTTAGGAAGTATCCAGGAGCTAAGCGATAGATTCTTCTTGTCGTTTTCATTCATTACTTGATTACGATCGAAGAGAATTAAAATCAAATGTAATCTACTAATATTGCTTTTTGGCAGATATCAATTTTTGTCACCAGAGTAGTATTTTTTTTTTAAGTTTTGGCTTCGTCCGGCTCGCGCATTTGCCACAGACTAAGATAGGGAAACGGATTCGTAGGAAAATACAAGGAACGGAATTTGGAAAAAGGATCAGAGAGGATAGATCCTTCAATCTATATAAATAATTAGAATAAAATATTGGAGATATTTATAGTTTAAAGTTATTATTAATAATACATATACATAAATATTTGTATATAATTCCTAAACGTAGTAAACCCATAGAGCCGATCTTTCAGCTGTCCATAGGATAGGCAAAGGTGCTACGCCATACAGCCTCGAGGATAAAAACTGCCTGTCTCCCATCAGGTGTCGCTACTCTTAAATATGAACCCGGAACCTTCGGATCGTGAGTCCAACGCTCAAACCACTGGACCACCGAGGCCGTACAAAAGATGAAGGGTGGAAGAAGTTGGTAATCCACCTCACAACCCACACGATAGAAGAAGACAAGGAAGGACGCACTTTAACTGTAACATAATCGACCTCCATGGTCCAGTGGTTCAGCGTTGGGCTCACGATCCGGAGGTCCTGGGTTCGATTCCCGGTGGGGACATATCACAAAAATTACTTTGTGGTCCCTAGTTTGGTTAGGACATTACAGGCTTATCACCTGACTGTCCGAAAGTAAGATAATCCGTGCTTCGGAAGGCACGTTAAGCCGTTGGTCCCGGTTACTACTTACTGATGTAGGTAAGTGGTCGTTACATGAGCCATGTCAGGGGCCTTTGGCGGCTCAATAGTAACTTTGACACCAGTGTTGATGAGGTCATGCCATTACTAATAGAAAAAAGCCATTAGTTTGCTAACTATTCTATTGATTTTCCATCAAAATCAAAACTGGTAACAGAACTACGCAGGGTACGATTCGCCGTTCTAATTTCTTCTTGCAACTTCTCTATTTTGATCTTCGCTTTTCTTATTCTTTCCAGCCACGAACTACTTTCGTTCACAGAGAGAGTTAAAGCTGATCTAGGTAACGGGCAATCGTAATGTTTTTTGGTTACTATATGTACTTCATTTCTCCTCCTGGTGTAGAGTCTTTCGCATACATAACATTCAAACTCTTTTCTCGCAGTCTGCAAGTCCATTTGATAAGGCCTTGCTGCTACTTCCTCAATCAATCTTCGATTCGCAATAGTCCCTAAAGTCTTATGCTCGAGGTATTCTTCGTACGCCGTGTCGTTGTTCAGGAGGTAGTGCAGGTGTTGGCTGAGCAGCTCCGGCGTGGGGAAGTCCTCCAGCAGTATGGCCGACTTGTTGTTCGGCAGCCAGTCCCTGATCAGCGGCGAGCCGTAGTAGATCGGCACCACACCCACTTCTATCGCGCGCCAGAGCTTCTCTGTTACATAATCGTTGCAAACAGAGTTTTCTATCGTGATCATGAACTTATATCTCGCCATGAATCTTAAGAGCTCTTGTCCGAAAAGGTGTTGCATGTACTTGTAGAAACCTTCGTTAGAATAGATTCCATTTAGAGGCAACGGTTTGTTGCGAAGACAAGCACCATAGGAGTCTACACTAATATGCTGCATCAGTTTTTGGACGTAGGCATCTCTGTCAGTCGAAGTATTGCAATCAGATTGCAGGTACATAACAGGGGCAAGTTGGGATAGAAAAGTGGTTTTCACTGAACTGTTGATGAAATATAAAGGGGAGGTTATGGCTTCTAAACTCTTCATCCATATCAAAGGTACGGGTAAGTCGCTGAACCGGCTGAAGGTAGCTGAGTAATTGAAAAGGTTCAGACCCTCTTCGTACATAAACGTAAGCCTGATCAAAGGAGATTCCTCATGGAATACGCCCCAAATGGTCTCCCTATCTCTTGGTAACGGGAGCTTATCCATCTCTGCTGCGTCGAAGAGATACGCCTCTGGGTTTTCAGGTTGGGTTTGTTTCCTAAATAAGTCGCATTGAAAAACCTTCGAGCCGTTCTGGCAGCGGATTCTTCTGTTGATTGGGAAACACCAAACGTCACTGCTATACCAAACTAGTGATGGGATCTTGGATGTATTTGTCACTTTGCTGCCGTTGGTGTAATTGCTTAAGACCATGCAATTTTCGGAGTTCAGAAACCAGAATGTTGCAGTTAAGAAGGCAGAAGCCGTGAGGATTCCGATGAGAGTCTCACGAACTATTGAAAACTTTTTGAATGTCTTGCAGGTAATACTGGAGTCAGATAGCTTGTAAGGGAAACTAAACTCACTCCTTTTTTGGTCAGGAATTTGAGATTGCGCCATTTTTAGGATAAGGACTTTGGAATACGATTTCTTAAGTTTTATTTGACGTGATTTATTGTAAATTTGCTGGATATAGTATTAACTACTTGGTCGGACCAAATTTAAGGCAACAGGCCTGAGGGTGCCCAGTTGGAGGTAAAACTCGGCTCAGGGCGTTATCTGAGTGGATTATATTTGAAAGAATAATCAACCCTAGTGGGTCGATAGGCGATAAGCGCTGAATGACGGCAATCGTCGACCACGCCAGCAAAATCGATATAGGGGTTCTGAAGCTATTTTCTATTTCTAGTTTGATTTTCGTCTTCTTTACTTTCGATTCTTGAGTAACTTTCTTTAAGTCTTCATTCGCATAAAGCTTCACAACACTTCATAAAGTTTTATAATAATATGTGAGTTACTTAACCTATATTGGGCTGATTTTTTCTTCGCGTATAGGAAGTAAATAGAATCGTTCTCTAGAGCTCTCTACTGTGATGGCTTCTGTCACCTTTGACAATTCTGCCATGGAGAAATTGTCTTTGAAAAGACGTACATCAAGAAATGTTGCCATAGAGCGTATTGTTTTTTGGTATGACGTAGGAAGTAACAAAATAGAGAATTAGCTTTGTTAAAAATAAATGTAGGGACATAATCACAAAAATCACTTTGTGATTCTTAGTTTGGTAAGAACATTACTATAGGCCAGGCTCATCACGAAGGCTAGTTACAAGTTACCTTTGGCGGGTCAATTATAACTCTGAGACTAGGGTGGATGAGGTTGGTAATACACGTCATATCCCACACGATAGAAGAAGTACAAAAAAATAAATACTTAATTTTAATCTTATATTTAATTTTATGTACGTACTTATACATCGATTCTATTTAATCTAATCTAGCCTACGTAGATAAATAAGTAATACTTTATTTATAGTTTAGATGCGCGATTTTGATGATGCACGTTCGACGTTCGATGTTGGAGATGTCCTTAGAAAAGTTTTATTACGATCTACTCTGAACCGGCGTGCGTGTATGAAGCGATTGATGAATGTGGAGGAAGCAAGAGAAGTGTTAGGATCGAAAGCAAATGGAATTATATAGTCTCTGCTTACCCCGGTGGAAAATACGCGTGAATTTATGTATGTACGTTTGCAGTTGCCCCTGACCATAGAATAAAGAAAAATACTACGTATAGAACGGCAACTCTCCGCTCGCCCACCAGCGGCTGAGCTAGGTTTACCTCACAACCCGGACATAGTTTAGTCTTGAATCGCTGGTTTCGGACGTCACACACACAGATGCGCGTGTACGATAACGTCAATGTGTAGTGTCTGTGTAAAACAAGGTTGTTTGTTTGAAGTGTCTGGGGTATGCCCTGACTCCCAGAAGGCGTAGGTTACCAGTCTGTCGAGGGGTTACCAGTTTTGCGGCAAGGGTGTGCTGCCGCTAAAGCGTGTTGTCGTGGTACCGAACAGAGCACAGTACCCCGCTAGCCACAAGTTGGTAGTGTGACTAGGGATCGACGATCCAACGGTGTCATGTTGGAAGTTGTATACATGCAATGCTTTGCGCGCCATCTGTTGGGTATGGGCAAAACTAGCTGGTCAACTAGTTGGGTCCACCACAGTGCTAGCTATTCTTAGTAGTCATCAATCCACCAGCTGGTATTTGATACACGACGACCATCAACTGGATTGTCGATTTCCTTCACCAGGCTGTGAACATTGTACTTCGCGTCATCATACAGCCGCTTCCAAGTACGTGTATGATTAGGGACTTGAGCTAAGTCTGAAAACGGCCCCATCGGACAATCATAATGCTTCTTCGTCACCATATTGACCGCATTCTCGTTATTGTAAAGCTTTTCACAGATAAGACACTCAAATTTAAATGCTGTTCCTGCTAAGTCAATTTGATAAGACCTTGCTTTCATATCGTCCAACAATTTCTGGTTTGAAATACGCCCTAACGTCTTATGCTCGAGGTATTCTTCGTACGCCGTGTCGTTTTTCAGGAGGTAGTGCAAGTGTTGGTTGAGCAGCTCCGGCGTGGGGAAGTCCTCCAGCAGTATGGCCGACTTGTTGTTCGGCAGCCAGTCCCTGATCAGCGGCGAGCCGTAGTAGATCGGGACTACACCCACTTCTAACGCCCGCCAGAGCTTCTCTGTTACATAATCATTGCAGACTGCGTTTTCTAGCGCTATCATAAACTTATATCTTGATATGAAGTTTAATAGATCATCTTCATAAAGATGTTGAAGATAATTTGGAGCTCCTTTATATATGTCACCTAAGGGCAAAACTTTATTACGAAGGCATTCCCCATAAGAATCTATAGAAATATACCCCATAAGCTGTGCAACATAGGCATCTCTTTCACTCATAGAATAGCAATCAGATTGCATGTAGATTACAGGAGCAATATCTGACAGAGCAGCGTTTTTATCTGGCGTCTTGATGAAGTATTTACGACTAGTAAGTGCGTCCAGACCTCTGGACTTCATCAACGGCATCGGTACATCGCTGAACCTGCTGAAAGTTGACGAGAAATTGAAGAGTCTTAACCCTTCTTCGTAGACAAACTCCAATCTGTTAGCAGGTGATTCGTCGTGCAATAATCCCCAGAGAACGCTAGAATTTCTTGGAAGAGGAAAGTAGTGCACATCGGGGCCGTAAAACAGATACGCATTAGGATTTTCTGGTGCTGTCTGGAGTTTGAAGACTTCGCATACAAAGGTGCTTAAGCCGCTGGTGCAAGTGATTCTCCTGTTCATTTGTATCCACCAAATATTTGTCGTGTACCAGACGATAGACGGTAAGGGATCATATCTCTTCCAACGACCGTTGGGCCAATTGTCTAAGTTGTTTTCCATCTTGTACAACCAAAGCACCATTAAAAAGAATACCATAGCAGAAAATAGAGTAGGTAGTAGCTGCTTTATCGCCGAGTTTTTGCTTTTGTAAATGATTATGAGACGCTTCAGGAATCCGCGTTGATGGAGTTGATACTTTTCCAAAGCAACGAGGTCTTCACTTTGAGCCATTTTTGTTGTTGGATTCTAGAAAAAAAAGAGTTAAGTAAGTCAGTGCAAATCTGGTACCGGGGATCGAACCAAAGCTCCCCATTTGAGAAGCAAGCCCGTGATACACAGGACTACAGTGACTGATTTCTTTTGCCTTACACATATCACAGAATCCACTGTGTTGACCGTTGTTGAAGCATGATTTCCCGTGTTGATCATGTGAATATTCACAAAATATGTAGTGAATTATATTCTCCTTGATTCAGGACAAAACATGTCATGCGAAGGTCCGTGTTGCTCTATGCATGTCTTATACACAGACTACAAAGAGTAATATATTGACCATTTTTTTTTTGGGAATTTTATAGCCTCGTTGCACGACCTTTAACCCACGCCACTCATCATTATTGCACACAAAATCTTGACAGATGATGTTAACAGTGGCTGTGTAGCTGCCAAGCCAAGCCACACTCATGCAGTGTTGCCAATCAATAGGCTACTGTCGATAGTCTTCGATATCGATAGTATCAATAGTCCTTGCAATATTTCTTGCAATTTATTATTATTACCGTCACGGTCTTCTTGTTTTCTTAATCCTATTATCCCTTGCTGGGGTGTAGAGTTCAAACAACAGATTTCTACTCCTCGCGATCTTTTGCAGCCTCTGTAGCCCGCTCCCATGACATTTGAAAGAGTTTTTAGTTCTCGGTCTCTTTGGGCCGTCCCCTTCTGCGTTTTCCACACGCAAAACAGGTCAGAGCTCGTCGGGACGGGTGTTCCCAAGTCTTCTAAGGACATGACCAATTCACCGTAAATAGGGAATATGCATATTTAAATTTTTGCCTTTTTCACATGTCTTGCAGGCTTCATACTACGGCTACTGGTCATACTGGTCTTCCCATAAAACTGACAAACCGTTTTTAAGAGAAAATGAATCGAAAAACAAGATACATATCTATCAAAACAATAAACAACATATTGACAAGTTTTGTTGAACTGCATCAGAAAATATAAGCAAACCGCATCTTTTTTTACTGTTGTGAAGAGTTTTGTAATCATAGTTGTGTCTAACAGTTTTCTTATTTGCAATGACGAGAGCTGATCTGGGTATAAGACCAAATCCGAAGAACCAAACGGCTGTTGCGGTAGCCCAAGTCCCAAGAGAGATTCGGCCGACTCCACCGCGAACTAATCTAGGAAAGATATCCCTAATATTGAAAAGAACACAAGAAATCTGGGCTTCTGTAGCTTTGGGAGTATTCTTCTTAATCGTGATTTATTTCTTGTTCAATCTTCGCGAATGTCAAACTATTCACGGGAATAACACAGATACTGCTGCGAGAAAATCCAGGGTTCCAGCTATCGTGTGGTTTACGACTGATGTCTGGTGGGTTGGTTTGAATAGAAAGATTAACTGCAGTCATCGCTCGAGTTGTATCCAATGTGAGATTTTCAGACCACAAACCCAACCCGAAGAGGTAGACGCTTATCTATTCTACGCTTCGGATATGGACAGAATCCCTTTACCAAGAGGCGATAAAATCTGGGGATTACTTCACAATGAATCGCCTATTTCAAGGTACGTATTCATGTTCGAAGACGCATTAAAACTATTCAATTATTCGTCTACTTTTAGCAGGTACAGCGATTTACCAATACCGTTAATGAACTTGCGAGATGGAGAAGTTATAACGAATCCAAATTACTTCGTACCAACACAGAAAAAGAATTCGCTGCTGTCGAAATTAGCTCCAGTGTTATATTTGCAGACGAATTGTGATACATCGACCGAAAGAGACGCGTACGTCGAACAATTGATGAAGTTCATCCAAGTAGATTCCTACGGGAATTGTCTTAATAACAAAGAACTTCCGTTACATAGAATGTACAAGACTACTGCAGGCGATAGTGTGACGTATTTATACCATCTTTATGGTGACGAATTGATGAAGCTAATGGCAAGATACAAATTTGTGATAACTATAGAAAATGCTGTCTGCAATGATTATGTTACTGAGAAGATCTGGCGCGCTATAGAAGTGGGCACAGTCCCGATATACTACGGCTCGCCGCTGATCAGGGACTGGCTGCCGAACAACAAGTCGGCCATACTGCTGGAGGACTTCCCCACGCCGGAGCTGCTCAGCCAACACCTGCAATACCTCCTGAACAACGACACGGCGTACGAAGAATACCTCGAGCACAAGACGTTAGGCATCGTAACGAACAAGGAACTGATCCGAGAACTGATAACCCGACCGTATGAAAATGACTTGGATAACACCGTCAAAGCGTTTGAATGTTTTATTTGCGAGAAAATCCACGATAGGACGAATAAGACCGTCGACATTGTCAATAGGAGCCATTACGACTGTCCAAATCCAACATCAGCTTTGACGTTTTCACTGAATCCTGAGAGCAAGTGGGTGAAATATTTGCCAGAAGCAAGAGCGAAATTGGATCAAATATATAAAGAAGTCAATGATCCCGATCAAACTGTGCGGCAGTCTTATACACCCTGGTACGGATAGTATTCCTTTTTACTAAAAAAACTAAAAACTTTTTAAAGATTTCTGGCCTGTCGGTGTGGTCGACGATTTCCGTCAATCAGCGCTTATCGCTATCGACCCACTAGCGTCGATTAATTCTTTTAAATATTTTTCCTCTCAGACGACGCCCTGAGCCGCGGTTCGCGCCCATCTGGGCACCCTCAGGCTTGTTGTCTTAAACGTTGTACCGGGTGAGAGTCTTCAGCGCCATTTGTCCGGCCAAGTAGTTAATGCCATCTGCGGCAAATCTACAATAAGTCACGTCAAAAAATAAAACATCTAGGCCTGCAGCCGGTCGTGATTTAGATGAACAGTTATATATATGTAAGTATATTATATAATAAGTATATTATATAATATGACTTTCTTTTTATTTAAATGCATTTTTTTGAGATTGTGGTCAAAGACGAGCCTATATCATTAAAAGAAAAGATGTGCGATTTGCCACAAATGGCTACCTACTTGCTCGGAAACACCACTTGGCCGGAGGGATCTAACGTGTGATCAGCCTTAGAGTGGAAATACAGGCCAGGATTTTCGTATTTCCTCTATATATATTTCTAAAGCAAGATTTTTATTCCATTTAGATATTTTGCATCGAAATCAACATTTTTGAAATCGGAAATCGTAACTGCTTTTTATTTTTCGGTTTTAATATTTATTTATTTTTTTATTTTTAAAACATGAATCAAATTCCTTTAAATATATTTATATCTTTTTAATATTATCAAGAATGGACGAAACCTTATTTGTAAAATAATGAAAATCAAGATATTACAATCAGATAATAAATACTTATTGTTTTTTCAAATCAAGTTTTCTTTGTTCATATCTGTTTGTGTCTTTGTTATACTTGTTATAATTATTTTTAATCGAATGTGTCAATCTTAATTATAACTAATAGAATTATTAATATTATTGTTTTATGTAATATTATATTTTCCAAGAGAAATATATAATATAAATCATAATTTTATAATTTTAACGAATTTATCAAAATAGATTCTACATTTTAGCGGTTTCATAACATTGTTACACAATAATTATTATGAAATAAATATTTTATTATTAACAATTTTAATATAATTAATTTAACTTAATATACCATTTTCCTTTATTATACTAATTGGTAAGTAGTATTAATTTAGTTTTAATCATTTATTTTACGTGTTATTTATTACTTATTATTTACTTCTTTCTTTAATCATAAAATAGTATTTATTAATATTCAAGATTATTATCATGAAAATAAAATAAATCGAAAATTGGAAGATCTTTTATTGAAACACTTAAGTAATTAGTTTGTAAAAGAACAGAGAAAAGTTATCTGCGCGTTCAGGTTAATCTTGGGAACCCAACACGTTCAGCTGCTTATCTTCACAGGAATGACGTAAAGTTCGACAGAGGATTGTGTCCTTTCTAACATGAAGGCCCATTATTTGCATGCTGACATCATTCTTACCGAGCGAAACAGACAACAAGAAGAAGAAGAATGATAAGAATGATGTCATCCATAAATTAATTCGGTAAATACATCACAATAGAAGTGCACAAAATTCTAAATGTACCTATGGTCAAAGAAGAAATATGCAATCGTGGAACGCAAAAAAAAGATTAGATTTGCACCCAAATCAGCTTGCGGGGCAACTAACAATTCCGGAAAGCATACGTCGTCTAAAAAAGAAACAAGACATTTTCGATAAGGACAGTCAGGCCGGATGACTACTTCAAAGAAAGGACTGACTTCGCTGGGAGTACCGTCCTCCATGCCATAGGTATAAACCCAACTCATCTGTTTATAGCTTTGGTTTATAGTTAATGAGACTTTTTTTTTGACGGGACTTATTGTAGATTTGCCGCAGATGGCATTAACTACTTGGCCGGACTAATGGGGAGCGCTGAAGGCTCTCACCCGGTACTACTTTTAAGACAACAGGCCTGAGGGTGCCCGGTTGGGCGTGAACGTCGGCTCAGGGCGTCGTCTGAGAGGAAAAATATTTGAAAGAATTAATCGACCCTAGTGGGTTGATAGCGATAAGCGCTGAATGAGGGAAATCGTCGACCACGCCGGCGGGGTCGGTATCGGGGTCCTGAAGTGTTTGGTGTCGCGAGCTGATTGGCTGCCTCTATGGCTAGAGTAATCGGGTCGTCGGGATCGTATATTACGTCCTTCGGACGCCGATACTTTTCAGTACCGTCCCTAAGCGGGATGTATTCGGAAGCCGCAACTACCAGGGGATTTGGGTGGTGCGGAGCAGAATCGAAAAAACGTTTGGAAGCTAATTTGAGCCATTGGGCAATGGTTGGCAGACCTAGGTCAATGTGCAGATTTTCATTGCGAAGGAACCACGGAGCTCCCGTGGCTTTCCGCATGAAACGATTAGTCAATGAGACTGAACGCAAGATATAACTACAAAAAGTATATCATTCTGTCCATAGATAGAAGAGAACTAACTTTTTAAACAAACTTTGAACTAAAAAAAATATATCCAAAGACGAATTAGTTGTGTCAAAAGTGTAATTTCTATAAATTCAATTCATACTTAAAACTTGAATGTAAAAGAAAAGTTGCAGTTAAGATATCAGGTAAATAATGTTATGTACATAAACTCACACCCGCACGCCCTTAACTCCTAAGAGGGTGGGTAGAGCCAGAAGTAATCAGAAGACATGTTGCGCCCATTTTTGATGCCCAAGTCCTGTGAACCTTATAGTGCTTGGTGACGGCCTCCGTGGTCTAGTGGTTTGAGTGTTGGGCTCACGATCTGAAGGTCCCGGGCTCCATTCCCGATGAGGACATATCACAAAAATCACTTTGTGATCCCTAGTTTGGTTAGGACATTACAGGCTGATCACCTGATTGTCCGAAAGTAAGACGATCCGTACTTCAGAAGGCACATTAAGCTGTTGGTCCCGGTTACTATTTACTGATATATATATAAAGTGAATAATCTTTACATGATTCATGTTAGGGGCCTTTGGCGGCTCAATAATAACCCTGACGCCAGGGTTGATGAGGCTGGTATTCCACCTCACAACCCACACGATAAGAGAAAGAAAGTCAAATCGTTGGCTACGTCGGAAGATCGAGGTCCTTGGACTCAATAATTCCAATTTGGATAAGTAGGGTTGCTGTTTTGTGTAAGCTCTTCTTGGTCTTCCCCTTCCTCTCTTTCCTTCTACCTTCCCATCTATGAATGTAATTTATGTGTTGCCGAATAATTAACTTTTCTTTCCTTTCTTTCAAATAAAAACCCTAATGTTTCAGCATCAAAAAGAATAATGTACGACGCAGAGAGATGTCTCTTACACGAAATTGAATACGTGAAGCCAATTAAAACACTTGAAACGCTCACAAAATTTCGCAAAAGATATATCCAGACAAACAACTTTGAGGTAATTCGTGAAGTTATCTGTGCGATATTGTCTGTGATTGTCTTCTTTTCAATGTTCTACTGGATTCTAACGAAGGAATTTCACGTTCCTGAACAAAACGCGACAATAGTTGCTTATCATCATAAACCTCATACTCCCATTATTATGTGGTATAACAGAGATTTGGCTGTGCTACCTGAAAGTGGACGGCTGCGTTGCGCTAACACCACAGCTACCTTCGAATGTGACATAAGAGAAGCAAGCAACGACCACGCAGATGCATACATTTTCTACGCTACTCTGGTAGAATACTACCCACTCCCTAGAGACCTGAATACCTTATGGGGTTTAGTACATGAAGAATCACCAAGGAATCGGCTTGAATTAATGTATGAAAACGTCTTGAATCTGTTTAACTATACAACGACGTATAGCAGATATAGTGACGTCCCCATGCCTCTAATTTGGATGAAGTCTTTAGACCACATCGTTAACACCGAATACTTTGTGAGTACTAAAGAAAAAAACAGTCTGCTTAAGCAATTAGCACCGGTTTTCTATATGCAGACCGATTGTGACACTTCTACAGAGAGAGATGATTATGTTGAAGTACTTATGAAGTATATAGACGTAGATTCATATGGGGTATGTCTTCAGAACAAGGAATTGCCTTTAAGCGACCCTCTAAAGTTTAATCCGGAAAGAGACTATCTGAAATACTTAGAAGACGATAGCTTACTCAAATTCCTCTCGAGATACAAGTTTGTGATAGCCATAGAGAACGGAGTCTGCAATGATTACGTTACAGAAAAGTTCTGGCGTTCTATCTACATGGGTGTAGTGCCGATCTACTACGGCTCGCCGCTGATCAGGGACTGGCTGCCGAACAACAAGTCAGCCATACTGCTGGAGGACTTCCCCACGCCGGAGCTGCTCAGCCAACACTTGCACTACCTCTTGAACAACGACACGGCGTACGAAGAATACCTCGAGCACAAGACGTTAGGGCTGATTTCCAATGAAGGTTTGATCGATGAGGTCATGTTACGGCCTTACCAATTAAATTTTGTAAATACTGTCGAGAAGCTCGAATGTCTTATGTGTGAAAGACTTCACAATAGGGATAGTACTCAAGTCAATATTGTCAGTAAAAAACACTTAGATTGTCCCGTGCCTACCTCTGCTTTGACTCTGGCAGTGAATCCAAATAACTTTTGGTTGCAACGAATTGCTGAAGCTAAACTTATAGCAGATGTCTTGGTAAAAGAACTAAAGGCTACAAAAGTTACCAGTTACATTGGAAATTATAATTTTCCATATCCCACACCGTTTTCACCTGGATTATCTACTTATAGTCTTACATCTATTACCAACTATGGCGAGGTAACGCTAAATAGTAATATTTCACAAAACTCTACCGATTATTCTGGGTTACAACTGTATGCTAACATTTCTAATAAAACTGAATCACAATTTATTTATTCATCTATTTACTCAGGGTTACAACTTTCAACTGAATCTTCTGGATTACAATTTTCTACATATTATTCGGGATTACAACTACCTTTATATACAGATAATTCTCAGTCACACTTTAATACAAATTTTACTAGATTACGACTGTATACGACTACTTCTGGGTTACAACTTTCTGGAAATTATTCGGGGTTACAACTTTTTACAAATATTTTGGGATTGAATTCAAATTCTTCTAAAACGTGGTTGCAAACAGATACTGCTACTTCTTGGCCACCTTGGTCTCAATCACAACTAAACACTCATAATAACAAATCACAAGCAGATAATGACACTATTGAACTAGACGAGTTATAAGAAATTCAATAATTTTGTTGTAACTCTGAGAGCGAAGTGAGGACGTACTACAGCGTGCTCAGGGTTGCTGAAAAATATCGGCGCCCGAAGGACGTAAGTTACGATCATAGAATAAGGAATAATACGTATAGAATGGCAACTCTCCGTTCACCACCAGCGACTGAGCTAAGTTTACCTCCCCCTCCCTCAGACATAGTTTAGACTTAATCGTATGGCGTCAGACGTCACACACACAGACGCGCGTGTACGATAACGTCTGTGTAAAACGAGGTTGTTTGTATGATGTGTCCGGGGTGTGACTAAAGTTAGACCCAGAGGGGGTGAGGTCAGCGCCCGGTACGAATTGGTGCGGGGGCGATAGTTACCATTCTATACGTAGTATTATTCTCTAGTCTATAGTTGGACTTCAATAACAAGTGTACATGGATCGAAAGAATTTCGTATGGACAGGAGGAAGAGGGCCTGTTTAATTAAACTTACAATTGTAAATTACAATGACAATTTGATGTACATTGCGGAGTGTGTGATCACGAATATTTTGCAGTTTCATATTAGCTACGTAATGAACACCAAATTGTCGTTGTAATTTACAATTGTAAGTTTTATTAAACAGACCCCCGGTGGTGTAATGGTTATGACTAGAGCTGCGGGTTCAAGACCCGTCGGAGTCAATTTTTTTCGATTACAATTTTCTCTTTATAAATCTATAATAATTCATGTCAAAAAAAAAAAAATATTAGAATAATGTCGCATCCGTTTTTAACAACTTACTCAAATTGTAGAATTAATTTTAGCTAGTTATAAGACAAGAAATAATAAAATAATTATAAGATTATTAATTAGAAATAGGATAATTGTTGATTTAAGTAAAATATTGGTTAAGTACTTGGAAATGTTGTTTTTTGTACAATCAGAAGCAGTTTTAAGCGGATGAAACGTTCGTTATGTGAAAAATGACGATTCAAAGTGTAACTGTGTTACCTACTGAATAAAGATATTTTTGAATTTGAATTACGTTGTGACTATGTCTGCACAGCGTCGACGCGACGCTGGCGCTGCGTAAACCCGCGATCAGTCAGCGTCGGCGCAGGTATTCGTCTGTATTGTTTGCAAGTGTTACAATAAAGTAATTAATCCTACGATTGGTTATTTTTCTTATAATACTTTATTACACACAAGATAAAAACAAGTTCTACACACATCGACGATAGATACAGTACAATCTGGCGGCCTTAATGCTAAGCAGCATTTTTTCCAGTTGTCATAGACAAGCGCCATCTTTAAATTTTAAAAAAATACGAGAAAAAAAATGGAGTAACGAGGAACGACGCATTTTTATTTTCCCGCTCCTTATATTCATTATATTGAACTAAGTTATACCAATTCTATATTCTAATTTCTTCACCAGGCAACCAGTGGCAAGGAAACATTAATCACAATTTAGTGCGGGACGGAGCAACGTCTTGAAAAAATTAAATAAAGTAAAGTAAAATCTTTATTTCCTCTACAAATAATAAAACACATGGATACATAAATACATACAAAAATACAATATTTGTAGAGGCTGGAGCCTAAACTAGGATACCCTGTGTTTTAGGACTCCAGGCCTCCACCCCCAAAAGTCATGGTCAAGAAAAAATAACAAAATATAAAAAAATAGTTTTTTTTTTTAATTGTTAGACAAGCTAACTTTTTACACGTCTGAACTGGTCAGAATCCGGAGGGGAATACTTACAAAAAGCAAACAACTACCTACTAACATAAAATATATTAATAAAATAGATATACATAAAGATGACTTTGCTTTTCCCCAAGGGGACAAACAGATTCAACACCAAAAACAAATTCGTCAATCATTGGTTTGGGACTGTACTGGATTCGAACCTGCGACCTCAGAGTGAGAGGCAAGCGTTCTACCAACTGGGTTACCACGGCTCATTATATGACCAAAGAGGATATAACCGCTATGCCTTTATGACTATGAATGAAATCTCCAAATTACTGACAGAAAAAATCTGAGAGCTGTCACTCACACATTGAAGACTCAATGCTTCAGGCTTTTTGGCGGGAACGACACAGTTGCTTTCTTCATTGAATAATCTAAATAATTAATACGAAGTGGTGTTTTGTGGTTAATGATTAAGTTAGTCGGAAGACATTCGCGACAGTGTTATCATATTGGAATATTCAATAAACAAAGTGTATCTACCTATTTTCGCTTCGTGGCAAGAAGCCGCTTCATAACTCGAAAGTTTATGCGGACTTTTGAGTTAATTCGTTTGGGGTTCGGAGTAGGAGTCTGCTCCGAGGGTGGGGGCTTAGGTTTCATCATCATCACCTTTCATCATTTCATTAATCATCAAGAAAAAAAACAGTGAGGGGCGGGTTATTTAATGACTAGTTTTTAAGTTTGTATTTGTAACGTATTTTGGTACTTTAAGTTTACTCAAATGTAAATTAAAAAAAATTAATAAACTTAATTAGAAAAAAAATACGTAAGACATGGCTGTATGGGCATAGTACCCTTTGCCTTACCCTTCGGGGAAAACCAAAACAAAAAAAAAAACTCAATGCATCAAGGTAATGTTACCAAATTATCGATAGTTAGACTATCGATAGATGCCCTTGAAAAACATCTACAAGGAAGTCTCCAGGCTACGTTCCTCAAAACCCCACTTTTCTTCGTTTAAACTTCTAATTTCATGCATAACAGACATTATGCATCTTTACATTATGCATCTTTTATCATGGTTTTTGGGTATAAATGATGACCCTTTTTATTACACCTTGGTACAATTACATCTTCCACCCATTATTATTTTGACCAAAACCAAGAAAAGTAATATAGGTAGAAACGTAATTCTATACATAATGTGATCCAAATTGTAGGTAACAATTAGTTTTATATATGTTTCTGCCATTACATTGTATTTTTGAATAATTATGTAAGTACCATAGCAATGAGAAAATAGGTAATTATCACGTTAAAAGTGAACAAAGCCATCTATCGTCTGTTTGGGGAACGTCGATTGGAAAAAAAATGTAATACAAACTGGACTAAAAAAAAGAAAGGTAAACATGAAACAGTAAGAGTAGAGCCCTGTGCTGGGAGGTTTTCTGGCCACGTCTTTCCCTCAGCGATACAGCTTCCGATGTGGTAGTAGTTTTACAGCTAGTTACATAATATCTAATTTAATTTTTGACGTTCAAAAAGCGCTAACTATGTATAAATATTTAGATTTTTTTAAAAGTCCCTCATAGAAGCAATACTGTCGCTAGTATCGATACTGTCGATAGACTACCAATAGGCAACACTGAAGGAAGTGTCAAAGGAATAAATGGAGGCGTGATAAACATTAATTAATTATTTAAAGAATATACGCATTTTCACGTGCTTTATGGAATACGATTTATGGAGAAGTGAAACATTCATTGTTTAAAATTAGGATATTAGCATACTAAGTTGTAAGTATTTTACGAGTAAAGTATCAAAAGGGTTTACGCGGTTATTATAATAATTAAAACCCGGGTTCTTACCGCGTCAATCAGGGATATGAGACTCCCGATATTTCAATACTGTTGCAAGTGCCATGATCACGGGACGACTAATGAAATTGGAGTGGAGTAGGTAGATCCATAATTTTGCAAACATATCTGTCTACCCTCTTCCTTTGCCGCTTGTTTCTCTACATTTGATGTCGGAATGTTCGGAACCATCTGAACTGATCTTGGCACTTGCAACAGTGTTGAAATATCGGGAGTCTCATATCCCTAATTGACCCGGTAAGAACCCGGGTTTTAAGTCCTTGACAGAAGTCAGGGAGCTCATAAAACACTGTTTCTGTGAATAAGTCACATAAACTCTTTATATTTCTCTTTCCTTCCACCGGCTGCAATTGGAATACCATTGTATTTAAGTTTGTATGTAATACAGCTTCCGATGTGAAAGTAGTTTTACAGCCGGTCATAATATGTAATTTAGTTTTTGACGTTCAAAAAGCGCTATGTAAGCCAATTTTGAAGAATAAATATTATTGAATTTTATTTTTGACTTAGTGAAGCATAAAAAAAATATCCAAGTAACTATCTTCAAATAATAAACATAATGTTTCAGCGTGAAAAGGACCAATGGATGAAAACGTCAAGCCTAGCGGGCTACTTAAAACAGCCTCAAAATTTCGCGAGAAATACATCCATAACTACTTTGAGGTTTCTCGGGAAATTATTTGCATATTTTTGACTATGATTGGCTTCATTCTAATGATCTACTGGAGTCTGACGAAGGAATTTCACGTCCATGAACACAAGAAAACTACAGATCCCTCTTATCATAAACCACGTACTCCTGTCATTATGTGGTATAACAGGGCTATAGTAGTAACTGAGTCAGGAATTATACCTGATAATGGTCGGCTGCGTTGCACTAATACCACAGCTACCTTTGAATGTGATATAAAAAAGCCAAGCAATGATCACGCTGATGCATACATCTTCTATGGTAATTTGATAGAATATTACCCTCTCCCTAGAGACATGAATACCTTATGGGGTCTAGTACACTTTGACTCACCAACGACACGACTTGAATTAATGTACGAAAACGTCTTGAATCTATTTAACTATACAACAACGTATAGTAGATATAGTGATGTCCCCATGCCTCTAACTTGGATGAAGTCTTTAGACCACATTGCCAACACCGAATATTATGTAAGTACTAAGGAAAAAAACAGTCTGCTTAAGCAATTAGCACCAATTTTATATATGCAAAGCGATTGTGATACTTTTACTGAAAGAAATAATTACGTTGAAGTACTTATGAAATATATAGACGTAGATTCATATGGAACGTGTCTTCAGAACAAGGAGTTGCCTTTGGACGATCAGCTAAAGTTCAATTGGAACCACGAATATCTCAACCACTTGGAAGACCATAGCTTACTCAAATTTCTCTCAAGATACAAGTTTATAATAGCCATAGAGAACGCAGTCTGCAATGATTACGTTACTGAGAAGTTCTGGCGTTCTATCTACATGGGCGTGGTGCCGATCTACTACGGCTCGCCGCTGATCAGGGACTGGCTGCCGAACAACAAGTCGGCCATACTGCTGGAGGACTTCCCCACGCCGGAGCTGCTCAGCCAACACCTGCACTACCTCCTGAACAACGACACCGCGTACGAAGAATACCTCGAGCATAAGACGTTAGGGCTGATTTCCAATGAAGGTTTGATCGATGAGGTCATGATGCGACCTTATCAGTTACATTTTAATCAGACTATTTCGACTCTTGAATGTATTATGTGTGAAAGACTCCACAATAGGGGTAGTACTCAAGTCAATATTGTCAGTAAGAAACATTTGGATTGCTCCGTGCCTACCTCGGCTTTGACTCTGGCAGTGAATCCAGATAATGTTTGGTTGCAACGAATTGCTTATTTTAAATTTGTAGCAGATGCCTTGGTGACAGAAGTAAGAATGGCAAAAGTTAACAGTTATATAAAACGATATAATTATTCACTTCCCACGCCATTTACATTTGGCTTTAAAGATACGGAAAATGAAGATATTTATTGTACATAAATTAATAATAATAATATGGATACAATAACGCGCTAACAGTTGTACGTACGCGAGAGGAGCTTCTCTGTGATCTTTCCAAAGCCTTCGATTGTGTTTATCGTAATAATATCTTCATCGCAAAACTTCGTCACCACAGAATAATCAGTAACGCAATCGCTCTTCTTAAGTTATACCTGAGTGGCTATATTTAAAGCGTTGATGTGCACGTTTCTGAAATCATCATATTAGCACGTCAGTATAGGCGTCCCGCAGGGCGCATTTTTAGGTCCATTTTTATTTATAATTTATATAAATTACCTTCACAGTGTTGTAAATATGAAGTGGTACTTCATGTGTAATTACAAAAAATAATTAAGTACTAATTAAAAATATGTTATTGTTAATTTAAGTAAAAAAAAAAACATTATTCGGTTGTTTTATAGTAGTCAGTCTTCTTCTCTTGTGTGGGTTGTGAGATGTTTGACCAATCTCATCAGCTTTGGTGTCAAGGTTACTATTGAACCGCCAAAGGGCCAAAAGTATCTTGTAGTCAGTGAGCCCAGAACGTCACTTCACGTGACCTATATTAGTATAATAACTAGGGAGACGATGATGATGATTTTATAGTCAGAGATAAGTAAACATACATGCGGTAGGTTAGAAGCAGAATCACAAATATTCAGAAAACATCATGCATGTCTTAAGGATGTGAGCGGAACTACTAGTTCCCCACATAAATCATAGATGGCGCTTATTTCTTGACACGCTAGCGAACTATATGATCCACCTACTACTATGGATCTACCTACTCCACTCCAATCTCATCAGACATCCCGTGATCATGGCACTTGCAACAGTGTCGAAATATCGGGAGTCTCATATCCCTATTTTAAACGCGGTAAGAACCCGTTATTATTTGTTTTAATTATAACACTAGCGAAGTTCTCACAGCGCGACGCATATTGAAGTTATATCTTCTAACGTTAACATTAGTATCGCGTAACATTAGTAAGACGAGGGGCGTAGCCCCTGGATGTATTAAATATATTATGATGTCAATTTTGTTTTGTTTGAGATTTAGCTACATTTTATAGAAACACAAAGATCATACAGGTATTATAATATTCGTATCTGTCTTTATTTCTGTAAGTAAGTAATTTATATTTCTAAATCTCATCTCTATTCTATGACACATGGCTGAGTGCTCATTCATTCTTTTTCGTGAGAAAAGAAAAACAAATAATGTTGTTTGACACAATATTTCCTTTATAAGTCTGTGCTTTGGTATTAAATAATTTTGAGATCATTAGTAAGTACTTACTCATAATATAAGCACACGATTATATTCCGAATAAGGATAGTCAGAGGTAGAAATTAAGAGTCGTTGCGTAGTGAGCCGTATCACCGTTTATAATGGTCGAGCCAACTGTGTTAGTGAAAACTGCACTTAAGATAAATTAATAACTCATTGGCGCAAGTTTGGCTATGGGTGTTGAACCAGCGGGCCCTGCCTGAAACCTGATGGACCACAGGATTACGGTAAATTTTCTCATTATTTCGTGAATAGTTTTTTATTATTTATACACACAACAGACCCAGACAGACCTAGGTAACGATGGAGAGACGACCTGGACGCGCTTCAGATGAATTGGAGAGAGATCGCTCAGGACAGGCAGAAATGGAAGCTCAGAGGGAAGGCCTTTGCCCAGCAGTGGGACTCTCTCCCTTCGGTCGGTCCCTCATATCTGAGGATTGTGGTCAGCATCAGGGTTGCACCTGGAGCGGATGATCTGCCTCCACCGGTTCCTGTCCAGCGCTTCCCTTACTACTGTGTAGAACTTGGATGACGACGAGTCTTTCACTTGATCAGTCCATCTAGTTGGTGAACGACCACGCGATCTTTTGCCTTCAGTGTTCCCAACCACAATCAGTTTTTCTAAACTGTCATCACATCTGCGCATCGTGTGGCCGAAATAAGAAAGGATGCGTTGTTGGCATATAGTGGACAGACGAGTTTTTATTTGGAGCTGGGTCATGATCGATGCAGTGAAGTGGGGCAATCCAGGCTAACTATACACACAACTTATCAGCATCTATCGATAAGACAACATTTACAAGAACTTGATCAATGGCAGACATAATCGCTAAAAGCGATATCAACATACTAGTACGTTTCTTGAATGTAAGAGGTATTACTCTTTTCTTCTAGGATCCGCCATCAAAAATGGCCGAAAATGAAGAACTGTTTCGCCCTGCTACTGCAAGGTCATCACATGATAACCAACATGGATTTCTGGGGCGTTTCATACTCATTCTCAAGAGTACCGATTCGGATAGAGATTTAGCTACATTTTATAAAAACCCAAAGATCATACAGGATATATTCGCATCCATCTTTTCCGTTATAGTGTTCTTTCTAATGGTAATTTGGCTGTACAAATCTGAATTCTGTTTAGAAACTGAACACATTAAAGATCTTTGGAAAAGAAGTGATCCCTTACCGTCTATAGTGTGGTACACGACTAACGTTTGGTGGATAAATCTGAATAGGAGGATCACTTGCGCAAATGGTTCCAGGAGTTTCGAATGCGAAGTCTTCAAACGCCAGACAGCGCCAGAAAATCCTAATGCATATCTGTTTTACGCTACCGATGTCAATCACTTTCCTCTTCCTAGAAACCCTAAAGTTCTCTGGGGATTGTTGCATGATGAATCTCCAATTAACAGACTTGCCTTCGTCTACGAAGAGGCCTTGAACCTCTTTAATTTCTCGTCAACTTTCAGCAGGCTTAGCGATGTACCGATTCCGTTAATGAAATCCAGAGGTTTAGACGCGCTTACCAGTCGTAAATATTACGTCATGACTCCAGATAAAAACGCTGCTCTTTCAGATATTGCTCCTGTACTCTACATCCAATCTGACTGCATTACTTTAACTGAAAGAGATTCCTACGTCACACAACTTATGGAGCACATTTCGATAGATTCCTATGGTACATGTCTGCATAACAAGGACTTGCCTTTAAGTGATATGTACATAAATACAGGAGGTTATACATCTACGTATCGTCTCCATCTTTTTGGGACTGACATACTCAATTTCATATCACAATACAAGTTCATAATTACAATAGAAAATGCAGTATGCAATGATTACATTTCGGAGAAGATCTGGCGAGCGTTAGAAGTGGGTGTAGTGCCGATCTACTACGGCTCGCCACTGATCAGGGACTGGCTGCCGAACAACAAGTCGTCCATACTGCTGGAGGACTTCCCCACGCCGGAGCTGCTCAGCCAACACCTGCACTACCTCCTGAACAACGACACGGCGTACGAAGAATACCTCGAGCATAAGACTTTGGGACGTATTTCCAACCAGAAGTTGTTAGACGATCTAAAAGCGAGGTCTTATCAAATTGACATAGCAGGCACGGCATTCAATTTAGAGTGTTTTATTTGCGAAAAGCTTTACAATAAACGTGATACAGTTAATATTGTGACAAGGAAGCATTATGATTGTTCGATGGAGCCTGTTTCAGCCCTAAGGCAACCATGTAACTCTAATGAAATTTGGAAGAGGCTATTTGATAAAGCGAAAGATAAAGTTGGGAGCCTTTTGAAGGAAGTTAACGGTGCAAATGATAAACGCCGTGAATCAAATACAAGTTGGTGGGTCAATGAACTGGATTATATACTTGAACACGCAAACGTCTAGATATTGATGTGTATTAGAATAGCAGTGTGATGTTACAAATCTGCATGAAATAAATTTAATGGTCCAGGGGGGTTAAAGTAAGCGATATTGCTATTTGACATTTTGTTTGCATTGTACACTTACTTTTATATGCGCAAATGTCAAATTGCAATATTGCTTTCTTAGATGAATTGCTTTGATGTGGCTATTTTAACCCTGCTGATCTAATCTACCTTGTCTGTAACTTTACTTAAATATACAAGGAAAGTTATCCTTTTCATTTGAATCATGAACTTGTTTTTTAATGACTAGAGGAATACTTTTAATACCAGATATAATTTAACATTTATGTAATCATAATTTTCAAATAAGATTCTTTTACATAAAGTACGTTTAACATTTGCTTTAATTATATAATCTTTTATTATTAAATGATCTAGAATTTAACATAATATTTTTACACGAATTGATTCAACGTTGCATTTTTAAACATCAATTTAAGAAATTGATAAAGAAAAAAGAAATTTAAAATTGATGCGCCTGGTAATACTATAGTAGCGACCCCTGATTGCTGTTTGCCATTATGTATTTGCCAGGCGCTAATTATTATTTAAATATTTTTTTGTAAATTACGTTACGATACGTTACGTAACCATTATTATTGCATTAAATTCTTATTTATAATATGATGAGTAGGGAAGTATATAATTATATTTTTTTATAATAATTCGTAATTTTTGTTGTGAATTCGTATAAACTGATCAAGTGCGTTTTATTATATCATTAGTTTTTTTTTTATTTAGGAAAAATTAACCCTTGCAAGTTCACATAAAAATATTGACATAATAATTACCTGCTAAATAAAGATTCCGTGCACACGAAAGTACAGTTTTTGAAAAATAAATATTTTTGAATTTGAATTTTAGTGATGCTATTTCCTTATATTTGTGGGTTTCAATAAAGGTAGAAGGTTGATGACCAAATACATCGTCCCTTTATTACACAAACATTAACAAAGGAGGCATATCGCTAAAAACGACCTATTCTGGGCAACTTTGTACTTTTTGTTGAATGTATTACTCGTCTTCTTTCCAGGACCAAACACCAAAATGGCCGAAAACGAAGGACTGTTTCGCCCTGCTACTGCAAAGCCATCACATGAAAACCAACATGGATTTCTGAAGCGTTGCAAACTTATTCTCAAGACTACCGAACTGGCTACTTTTTATAAAAACCCGAAGGTGGTGCAGGAAATAATTGCAACCGTCTTTTCTGCTACGGTGTTCTTCTTAATGATAATTTGGTTTTACAAATCTGAATTCTGCTTAGAAACTGAACACATTAAAGATCGTTGGAAAAGAAGTGACCCCTTACCGTCTATAGTGTGGTACACGACTAACGTTTGGTGGATAAATCTGAATAGGAGGATCACTTGCGCAAATGGTTCCAGGACCTTCGAATGCGAAGTCTTCAAACGCCAGACAGCACCAGAAAATCCTAATGCATACCTGTTTTACGGTGCCGATGTTAACCACTTCCCTCTTCCTAGAAACCCTAAAGTTCTCTGGGGATTGTTGCACGATGAATCTCCAATTAACAGACTTGCCTTCGTCTACGAAGAGGCCTTGAACCTCTTTAATTTCTCGTCAACTTTCAGCAGGTTCAGTGATATACCAATGCCGTTGATGAAGTCCAAAGGTCTGGACGCGCTTACCAGTCGTAAATATTACGTCATGACTCCAGATAAAAACGCTGCTCTGTCAGATATTGCTCCTGTACTCTACATGCAATCTAATTGCATTGCTACAACTGAAAGAGATGCCTACGTTACAGAACTTATGGGACATATTTCGATAGATTCCTATGGCGCGTGTGTTCATAACAAGGACTTGCCTTTGAGTGATGTATACGTGAACATAGGAGGTTACACATCAACGTATCTTCTCCATCTTTATGGAAATGACATGCTCGACTTCATATCAAGATACAAGTTCATAATTACAATAGAAAATGCAGTATGCAATGATTACGTTTCAGAAAAGATCTGGCGAGCGTTAGAAGTGGGTGTGGTGCCGATCTACTACGGCTCGCCGCTGATCAGGGACTGGCTGCCGAACAACAAGTCGGCCATACTGCTGGAGGACTTCCCCACGCCGGAGCTGCTCAGCCAACACTTGCACTACCTCCTGAACAACGACACGGCGTACGAAGAATACCTCGAGCACAAGACTTTGGGACGTATTTCCAACCAGAAGTTGTTAGACGATCTAAAAGCGAGGTCTTACCAAATTGACATAGCAGGCACGGCGTTCAATTTAGAGTGTTTTATTTGCGAAAAGCTTTACAATAAACATGATACAGTTAATATTGTGACAAGGAAGCATTATGATTGTCCGATGGAGCCTGTTTCTGTCTTAAGGCAACCATGTAACTCTAATGGAATTTGGAAGAGGTTATTTGATAAAGCGAAAGATAAAGTTGGTAGCCTTTTGAAGGAAGTTAACGGTGCGAATGATAAACGCCGTGAATCAAATACAAGTTGGTGGATCAACGAACGGGACGATTTACTTGAACACGCAAAAGTCAATTGATGAGTATCATAAAGAAAGAAAAAATATTTTTTACTAGACGACGCCACAGCTATAATAAAATAACATCAAAAATATATGACGGGAAAATACACCGTGCTGGTAATAAGTAGCAGTCCTTGTTATCACTACTTATCTCTTTTTAATTCCACATTTACGATACCACTTTTGCAAAGGTCACACAATACAAATAACGTGTCTGATGGTATGAGACGTAACCCGCCACCAACCATGCTACACAATAATATGTGAAAAGTACAGTCACGAGCATTAATATGTATACACTTTGGTACCATGTCACATTAACTTTTTTGACAAATTGCACTGTAAGTCTCACTACATGTCAAATATGTTACTGCGACAGAGTCGTAAAGTGGGTACATCATAGTGCTCATGACTGTACTTGCTTAGCGCTCTTTCCCGGTCACATTTTATTAAGTCTCTACAAGGTATAAGTGAGTGACATACCACTCCGCGATTCGACTGCACGATACGTGCGTTCACCGTGAGGGTTGGCATGAGACTGACACGAGACACGTGCGCTCGCTGCGACTGTTCGCGTTAGACTGACTTGTATTGCAATGTGCGCCCCCACTCAACGACTCCGCTCACGTTATGGCGCCACCTGCGCGTAACTTCACGTGGGTCGTCGGTAGTTCTATTTGACTGTCTCCGACATATACCGGGTGTTAGTGACATCGTAACGAATACTGAAAGGGATGATTCAGACCATGATTCTGAGTTAATATCTAGTGGAATTTTCCGTCGCAAAATTCATGAAATTTTGAGTTTTGTTTTTAATTATTTTCAATTCCATATTGTGCTTTTAGCTGCATAGAACCCAAATTTCAATAAAAAAAACAATAATGACAAATTATCGAAAATTTTCGATGTAATGGAGACAACAGCTGCTCGAACGGGTCAACGGCCACACGCACCGCGCCGCGCGCCCCGCTCCGCACGCCCCGCTCCGCGCGCCCCGCGCCGCACGCCGGCGGCGCGGCCTACAAAGTAGGCACTACGAACCGATCCTATTTCTTTCTCTGTCTATCGTAAATTATAAATTTATTTTATTCTTATTCTTAAATGGACGGATAATCAACAGGCATAAAATTTATGGAATACACGTCAATTTTAAGCAGAAATCTAAAACAACCGACATAATTAAGTTACCAGCGAGATACCTTTTTGATTCGACCGGGTTATTCATTCATTTACTCATAGGAATCAGGGCCATTATCTACCTAAAACAGTTGAAACAGTAAATAATTGTATTCTTTGTTGTCATTAGAATAACTAAAAACCAACTAACACAACCACCACAGATTAGGTAATTAGTTACCTACTATGTCAACCATCCACCAACTTAGTATGTAAGTACCTACGCAAAACCTCGCTACACAAAAATCGAAAATAAATAAATCTTTTAGATCAATACCCATTATTGTTACAAAGCAAGACCTATCGGTACTATCGCTAGTATCGATCTAAATGTACTATCACTACTTTCGATAGTTTTTGACAATTTTCAAGTTCAACAATTGATAATCTACCTATCGATAGTTCGGCAACTCCGCCGCGTAGGCAATGTCGGCATGTTCAAAGAAAAAAATTGTCCGAGTGGAGTGATCTTATTTTTCTTGTTACATGTTGGTACCGTACCGAGGTACTAAGTACTAAGTTATTCGTAGTTTTAAATCTCATTGTTAAATCATCAGTAAAGAACTAATTAAACCTATCCTGTTCTGTGTACAATATTCATGTAACGGCTACGTGCTTACATAAGTACCTAGTAGACGGGAGCAACGACTTAACGTACCTTCCGAAGCACGGATCATTTTACTTTCGGACAATCAGGTGATCAGCCTGTAACGTCCCAACCAAAGGCCTTATAAACAGATTTTTGTGATATGTCCCCACCGGAATACGAACCCGGACCCTCCGCATCCCATCGCTCAACCACTGGACCACATAGGCCAAGAAGGTTCTAAGACATAATTAAAGGATCCTGGGACGCAAGACCTCCGAGTTAGGGCTTGTTTGATCTGTCTTGATGGATACTCGGACGTGAATAGCCTCACGGATCAAGGGCAACGCGCGCCAATAAAGTAGGCATTACGAACAGATACTAGGTATTTCTTTGAGTTGATAGGTATCAAGTGAAGTTTCCTGTCGCCAAATTCATAAAAATAATAGATTTTTTTCAGTCCCATATTGTGTTTTAAGCTGCATAGAACGCACATTTAAAATAAACAAATAAAAATTACTAATTATTAAATTTTATCAATGTCATCAATAATAATAATAACGTATCTACAACTTCAGCTATGCGCAGGTGAATAGCCGGCGCACGGGTCAAGGGCAACGCTCGCCAATAAAGTAGGCATACGAACAGATACTATTTCTTTCTCTGTCACTTGCACCATAAACATACTTCTCTCTCTCTCTCTAGTCGTCGGCTCGACGCGGCCGCGGCCGGTGCGTCGTCGGCGCCCTTAGTCGGCGCCTTTGATGCTTTGCGCTAACGCCGCCGCGCGCTTCCGCTCAGTCGAATACTAAGCTTGACCCGAATCGCGTGATGTTTTTCGAGGATATTTTTTTCGTGTTTGTGAGTGTTTGTTTCATTCTGTAAATGAGTAGTGTCGACTATGATGATAGATCATAGACCATTTACTGCGCAAAAGTATGGAAGATTGTTGATGTTTATTAAAGAGCAAGGTGTTGTGTTTGTGAGTGCGTGTGATACCTACCTACCGCGGAGGAAACGCGATGTTGCATACCTACGTGACGTGACATGTTCTAGGGTACCTACCTAGGTACTTCATCCGAAGGAATAACAATTAAGGTAAGGCAAGAGTAGGGTTTTTATTGTTAATAAGTTAGGAACGTTTTAATAACTGGTAGGTAGGTACCGTGCGTGAAAAATCGTGGCAGTAGGTGTTCTACTTCAACAAACAACATTTTTAAACGTTGAACCACTACTAAGCATCTAAATACAAGAGAATGAAAACTCCTACCTAGATATCAACATCGTATCTCACACGCGTAACGTAGCCGCGCGTAAGTTTAGCGTCTGTGTGGCGCGTTGTTCGACTTACATTGCGGCACAGTAAAAATTGAAAATCTTAATTAAACATTTGCGACAAGAAAAACACCCACCATCGTTTTTAGTACAATAAAATAGGCGTTCCATTTTTTTTTTCGTTACGATGTCACTAACACCCTGTATATAAAATATTTTGGCGTATGTTTTCGTGGTACCGAACAGAGAATAGTACCCCGCTAGCCACAAGTTGGTAGTGTGACTAGGGATCGACGATTCACTAGTGTCATGTGTGTGTGTGTGTGTGTGTGTGTGTGTGTGTGTGTGAGAGAGAGAGAGAGAGAGAGAATGTTTATTCAACAAATGTGCATATGTCACTAACACCCGTACGTACTTGTAGGGGGTGTAAGTGACAGGGATCGTAACGAATACTGAGGGGGATGATTTAGCTCATTATTCTGAGTTAATACCATAGGAATTTTCCATCGCAAAAGTATAGAATTGAAAATAATTGAAATAAACACAAAACAAACATGAATTTTGCGACGGAAAATTCCGCCTATCACCCTGTGAATAATAATAATTATAATATAATAATTTGTGATAAATGTTGTGAGTTCCAAGAATTTGATCATGTAATTTGTCTTGCTTCTATTTATTATCACTTAATAAACATAAGTATTTTTATTTATTTCTTTTTTAATATAAAAATAACTATTGCATATTCACATAAAAAAATGACATAATAATTGTCTGCGAAATATTCCGTGTGGTGATGTCCTTAGAAAAGGTTCAATACGATCTACTCTGAACCGGCGTGCGTGTATGAAGCGATTGATGAATGTGGAGGAAGCAAGAGAAGTGTGTCAGGATCGAAGCAAATGGAATTCTATAGTCTCTGCTTACCCCGGTGGGAAATAGGCGTGAGTTTATGTATGTATGTATGTATATTCCGTGTGGTGATGTCCTTAGAAAAGGTTCAATACGATCTACTCTGAACCGGCGTGCGTGTATGAAGCGATTGATGAATGTGGAGGAAGCAAGAGAAGTGTGTCAGGATCGAAGCAAATGGAATTCTATAGTCTCTGCTTACCCCGGTGGGAAATAGGCGTGAGTTTATGTATGTATGTATGTATATTCCGTGAGCACGAGAGAACAGAGATGCTATTTTCTTATACTTATTTATTTATTCATCAAAATTATTTTACATGATACTAATAAGTATAGTTCATTAAAATATTTATATTAAATGAGGGACTTTAAAGGCTACATTCCTCAAAAACAATATAGATGGCGCTGTACAGTTTTTCCTTCGTTTTACCTTCTAATTTCATAGATAACAGACATATGCATCTTTTATCTTTGGTTTTGGGTATCAATGATGACCCTTGTTATTACACCCAGGCACAATTACCTCTTCCAGCCATTATTATTCTCATAAAAAACAGAAGAAATGTAGGTAGCAACATAATTCTATACATAATGTGATCTAAATATTAAGCAACAAATATTTTTGAATATGCTTCTGCCATTACATTGTATTTTGGAATAATTATGTACTCGAGCAATGAGAAAATAGGTAATAATTAGCACGTTAAAGCTTTACAACGAAATTGCAGGCTGAATTATAATGATCCAAATGAGAGGTTAGTTACTGATGTAATAACCCATCACCCACGCCAAGACACCAGGTTTGATGACGTTAGTAATCCACCTCACAACCCACACGATAAAAGGAGATTGCTTATAAAATGTAGATGCATTTCTGGACTACCCCCAAAAATACCACCATCTCGTGTTAGTTTGCCGATAAGTGGTATTTGGATCCCAAATCTCTCGGTAAGTTTGGTCTACCATCGATTTTGCTTGCTTCATGAACTGTAACCAGGGGTTTTTCGGGTTCACAGACAGAGTCAAAGCAGATGTAGGCGTCTGGCAGTCATAATGCTTCTTCGTAACTATATTAATTGTCTTACTTTTATTGTGAACTTTTTCACAGATAAAGCATTCAAATGCCTTAGCCGCCTTAGCTAAGTCAGTTTGGAAAGGCCTTGATGTTATTTCATCTATAAGTTTCTGATTGGAAATGATTCCTAGCGTCTTATGCTCGAGGTATTCTTCGTACGCCGTGTCGTTGTTCAGGAGGTAGTGCAAGTGTTGGCTGAGCAGCTCCGGCGTGGGGAAGTCCTCCAGCAGTATGGCCGACTTGTTGTTCGGCAGCCAGTCCCTGATCAGCGGCGATCCGAAGTAGATCGGAACTGTCCCCACTTGAATCGCCCGCCACAACTTCTCCGTCATATAATCGTTGCATACGGCATTCTCTATAGCTATGAAGAATTTATAGTTGCCCATATATTTCAGCAGCTCTTGACCAAAAAGATGGTTCATGTAAGAGTCTGTAGCACCATCCCAGGCGGGATTTGTATAAATTTTGTGCAATGGCAACTTTCTATTATGAAGGCAAGCTCCGTATGAATCAACTTGTATATACTTCATTAGTTCATAGACATAGTCATCTCTTTCAGTAGTTGTGTAACAGTCAGATTGTAGATACATAACTGGCGAAATTTGTGAGAGTAGATTATTTTTGGTCACAGTATTTGTGTAATAAAAAGGGTTGGTGATATCATCGAGATTTGACAGCCAAACTAAAGGTATAGGCATGTCGCTATGTCTGCTAAAGGTAGCGGAAAAATTGAAAAGGTTCAAAGCTTCTTCGTGCATGAACATCAACCTTTCCGTCGGCGTCTCATCGTGTAGCATACCCCATATTTTCTGTGAATTTCTCGGCAAAGGAAGGGTGTCAATATTTGCTGCGTAGAATAGATACGCATCAGGGTTCATTGGTTGAGTTTGTTTCTTGAAGACGTCGCATTTTATCCTTTTAACGCCACATATTATTTCTCTATTTAAGGGTATCCACCAAATGTCAGTAGTATACCATACTAAACTAGGGTTGTTTGTAGGTTCACTGAAAGTTTTGTTGAAAAAAAATCCCGTCTCAAAACATTCTGTGCTCATTAACAAGTATACTGTTAAGAAAACTATAGCAACGGCTATCATTCCTACCATTTCTTGTATATACCGTGAGTTCTTTAATAAGTTCTTTAAGTTCATCGCCGGTGTCAAAGGTTTGTTAGGTAACAGCGTCTTCTGAGGTTGTTTTGTTTGTTTCGTTTCTAAATTTTCCTTTTCCGACATCATGGATTACAATATCTGCAAAATGTGCAATAGTTTTACTTATAGAAAATCTACAGGGAGTTAGTAACTTCGTAACGAAAACTTTAGAGAAGGATTCAAGCCATAATTCTGAGTAAATATCAAGTGGAACTGAAAATAATTTACACGATCTTGAATTTACTGATGGAAAAATTCACTTGATATCAACTCACAATCATTTTTTGAATCATCATCTTTAGTATTCGGTACGATGCCACTAATATCCTGTAAGTGAAGGTTGTTGGTAAGGGTGGCATAGAAAGACCTAGAAGGATGAAATTCATCTTTTTTGATTTTATATATACGGTTTTACAATAAAATACCAGACAATATTTCGAATTTGTCAGAAAATTTTACTTCATGTAAAAGCTTATAATAATCTCGACTTGAGGACTTTACTCACTGGAGTCGAGCAAATCATACTGCCAACATAATAATATGAAAATAATGACGTTATGACTCACTGGAGTGAACTCGAGTTAAGGTTGAGGCGCCGTCTAAGAATACCTAAGAATACCGATTTTGAGCTGAGTTCGAAGAGGACCTTGAGGTCGCATCAATTTAGGAGTGGAGGAAGGTTGGAGTTAACATCTTAGAATACGGGTGTTAGAGTGAGATAAAAGCAGGAGGATGATTATAAGGACTCACAACTTAGTGATCCTGGCTTTATAAAGAAGTGACTTATGAGTTGTTACTTCTGTTTATTCCTTAAATTGTCCCTTAATTGTAAAGCTCTTGAGTAGCCACAAACTCCTTATAATAATAGTAATAATACGACAATTTTCTTATAGTTTCATTGATTCAATTCAATATGTATAAATGTGTCTTCTGTCAGGGAGTCTACCAATTTAATTCTTATTGATGCATTGACGACAGTCGGGTGACAACTCTAATTGCTTTCTGTCAATATTAAGTCAAGAATTACGGTCTTTTCTGTGTCTTTTCTGTCCATGGAGTTTATTTCACGATCATTCACAGAAGCGTCTTTTAGAAAAATTCCATTCTGATGTGATTTTCTTCAATAAAACCCGATTTCTTGGGTTCTAGGCTTTCTAGACTTTCTTTCCGCAATATAATATAGTAGATGGCACAGTTCAGATTTAACGTGATTATTTAAATTACTAGAGTCAAGGCCGCTTGGTTCTCAGATCTTTCCCAACTGTGATAATGCGAAATTAAACAAAATCTACATCAATGTAGTGAGAATTACTAAAGTCAAGGCTGTATGGTCCTCAGATCTTTGCCTGCCTTATATAAGGCGAATTTAAACAACAACAACAACAACATATTCTTTAAGCGTGATTTTATTACTCATTCCCAGGACCCAAAACCAAAACATGCCTGAAAGTAAAGGCCTGGTTATTTCGGAAAAGTCCAAACTCCATCAACACGGACTCCTGAAGCGCCTCTTAATCATTTACAAAAACAGAAACCCAAAGGCGATAAAGCAACTATTGCCTACTTTATTTTCTGCTATGGTATTCTTTTTAATGGTCCTTTGGTTGTACAAGATGGAATTCAACGCAGACACTTTCAGTTGGCCGAAAGGTCGTTGGAAGAGATATGATGCCTTACCATCTATCGTGTGGTACACGACAAATATTTGGTGGATACAGAGGAACAGGAGAATCACTTGCACCAGCGGCGTAAGCACCTTCGAATGCGAAGTCTTCAAACTCCAGACAGCACCAGAAAATCCTAATGCGTATCTGTTTTACGGCTCGGATGTGCACTACTTTCCTCTTCCAAGAAATTCAAGCGTTCTCTGGGGATTGCTGCATGACGAATCACCTGCTAACAGATTGGAGTTTGTCTACGAAGAAGGGTTAAGACTCTTCAATTTCTCGTCAACTTTCAGCAGGTTCAGCGATGTACCGATGCCGTTGATGAAGTCCAAAGGTCTGGACGCACTTACCAGTCGTAAATATTTCGTCAATACGCCAGATAAAAACGCTGCTCTGTCAGATATTGCTCCTGTAATCTACATGCAATCTGATTGCTATTCTATGAGTGAAAGAGATGCCTATGTTGCACAGCTTATGGGGTATATTTCTATAGATTCTTATGGGGAATGTCTTCGTAACAAGGACTTGCCTTTAAGTGATATATACGTCAATGTTAGGAGAGGTCCTCAAATGTATCTTCAATATCTTTATGGGACTGACCTTTTAAACTTCATATCAAGGTATAAGTTCATGATAGCAATAGAAAACGCAGTCTGCAACGATTATGTATCAGAAAAGCTCTGGCGAGCGTTAGAAGTGGGTGTAGTGCCGATCTACTACGGCTCGCCGCTGATCAGGGACTGGCTGCCGAACAACAAGTCGGCCATACTGCTGGAGGACTTCCCAACGCCGGAGCTGCTCAGCCAACACTTGCACTACCTCCTGAACAACGACACGGCGTACGAAGAATACCTCGAGCATAAGACGTTAGGACGTATTTCAAACCAGAAATTGTTAGACGATCTAAAAGCGAGGTCTTATCAAATTGACTTAGCAGAGACAGCATTTAAACTTGAGTGTCTTATTTGTGAAAAGCTTTACAATAACGATGATGCAGTCAATATGGTGACGAAGAATCATTATGATTGTCCGATGGAGCCGTTTTCAGATTTAGCTTATGTCCCTAGTCACATAGACCTTTGGAGGCGACTTTATGATGACGCGAAGAATAAAGTTGACAGCCTGGTGAAAGAAATCGACGAACAAATTGATGAACGTCGTGTATCTAATACCAGCTGGTGGATTAATGACGGCAAGGAATAGCTGGCACACACTCTTTTGCTGTGACATGTAACGCTGAGGGCTTTCACCCGGTACAAAATTCAAGACAGCAGCCACTGTTGATGTGAAGTCATTCTTCTTCTATCGTGTGGATTGTGAGGTGGAATACCAACCGCATCAACCCTAGTGTCAGGGTTATTACTGAGCCGCCATGACTCATGTAACGACTACTAACTTATATCAGTAAGTCATAACCGGGACCAACGACTTCCGAAGCACGGATCACCTTACTTTATTTTTTTCATCTTTCTTTTGGATACGAAGTCCTAAGATAGATATGATGAATTTTAAACTTTTGACGATAAATAAAAACTTAGTGACGAAGGGCAGGAGGATAATGAATTTACTTTTTTGATCTATGCAGGATTAGATTATATAGATCTAGTGGCTAGGGCGTTGGTCATGTTTTTATGTTCCAATGCAAGTATAATAATATAAATAAATAAAATAAATAAATAAAGATGAACTGATGGTGTGCCGCATGCATCCGGAACGATTGGCAAAGATCATCACGCACTGGGTACCACAGGACGGACACCGTAGACGTGGTAGACCCCGGACACGATGGCGCGATGATCTCGATGGTAATCGAAAAGACTCGATAGAGTTCGCACAGAACCGGGATACTTGGAAAGACATGGGGGAGGCTTTTGCCCAGCAGTGGGATTACACAGGCTAATAATAAAGATGAACTGAGTACCCACGCCTCAACGAGCTTTCTGTTAGACCAACGTGATAAGCTGTGAGCCGTACCGCCCGGCCTGTCAAATCTTCAAGTTAGGTAAGCGGACCCTGTGAAAAACGAGATAACGATAGGGTGATAATGATATTAGAGAGTCAGAATCAGAAACCTCGCAAACCTAAGACTACTGAAAAGAAAAGAAAAAATATAACTACTCAGAATTACGGTCAAAATCATCCCCCCTCGGTATCCTTACCATGTCACTAACACCCTGTATTAAGACTTTGATGTTGCCAACAGCGAATTTAAACAACAACAATTTTCTCGAAAGCCGAATTGTCAAAGATGACAGATCTTACACAGCAGAGAGCACTAGAGAAGTATTTTATTTACTTTCTATAACAAGAAAAGTGATACTAATCCCATTGGTATTAATAATGTGTTAGAGCATATCCTATTTCTCTAACTTTATCCCATTTTCACTGGCTCCGTTTATCTAACTGAACGTATTCTCTATTGTTATTGTTTACATCTAGCTTAGAATTCAATCAATCCTGCTTATTCCTTTTTCAGAATTAAGTAAAGTATATTAGTTAATTGTGCGGTATATAAAGCGAAGGTTGGTTTTAGGGCTGGCATAGGAAGACCTAGAAGGACGTACATTGACCAAATTAGAGATGTCCTTAGAAAAGGTTTAACACGATCCACTCTGTACCGGCGCGCGTGTATGAAAGGACTGATGAATGTGGAGGAAACAAGAGAAGTCTGTCAGGATCGAGGCAAATGGAATACCATTTACCGGTGGGAAATAGGCGTAAGTTTATGTATGTGTATATAAGTAAAGTATGTTAGAAGGATCATTGAGGGAGGTAAGGTTAGAAGAGGTGCATAGGAATGTGACCTAACCTGCATTGGGCTGGTTTTCCCTTCAGGTTGAAAGGTCAGACAGGCAGTCGCTTCTATAAAAACTGAACCTTTCAAATCTTCAGGTTAGGTAAGCGGATCCTGTGAAAAACGAGATAATGCTAGGGAGATAATGATGTTGGAAGAGAATCAGAAACCTTGCAAACCCAAGACTGCTGAAAAGAAAAATGTAATTAAGCAAAAGTTTAACTGCAAACTTCAAGATATCATCCCATTGCTCATAAGCATCATAATTATACTATCTTGTATAAGTTGTTTAATATTTGGAAATGATACGAATAAATATGCTTCTTCCTATCAAACCAAAACTAAAAATATTAAAAACCCAGCTATAGTCTGGTTTACTACAGATGTCTGGTGGATTACTCTTAATAGAAAAGTCAGTTGCAAATATGGAAGCAGATTATTTTCATGTGATATTTATAAACCGGAAACTCAGCCTGATAATCCTAAAGCTTATTTATTTTACGGATCTGCTATTGATAAAATACCTTTGCCAAGAGATCCTAAGACACTTTGGGGACTGTTGCATTACGAATCACCGACGAACACGTTAGTTTTAATGCACGAGAAAGCATTGAATTTATTCAATTTCTCAGCAACGTTTAGCCGATTTAGCGACGTACCATTCCCTCTAATTTGGATGGGAGATTTGGAATCTATCATAACTCCAATGTATTTTGTAAATACGTCGACGAAAAATTCGTTACTTACCGAATTAGCACCGATTTTGTTTTTACAGTCAGATTCTTTTACATCGACCCAGAGGGATGATTACGTGGATCAATTAATGAAGTACATAAAAGTTGATTCTTATGGTGCCTCGCTACATAATAAAGAGTTGCCATTAGATAATATGTATTCAAACAAGAAAGCGGAAAGCAATTTGTATTTATACCACCTATATGGTGATGAGTTATGTAATTTTATAGCGAGGTACAAGTTTATAATCACAATTGAAAATGGTGTTTGCAACGATTATATGACAGAAAAGATCTGGCGCGCGATAGAAGTGGGTGTGGTTCCGATCTACTACGGCTCGCCGCTGATCAGGGACTGGCTGCCGAACAACAAGTCAGCCATACTGCTGGAGGACTTCCCCACGCCGGAGCTGCTCAGCCAACACTTGCACTACCTCCTGAACAACGACACGGCGTACGAAGAATACCTCGTGCATAAGACTCAAGGCATAATTTCCAATCAGAAATTGATCGATGAACTGACAGTAAGGCCTTACCAATTAAAACTTGATGAGGTAGTCAAAGAATTCGAATGTTTTGTATGTGAGAAGATTCATAATAACAACAGTGATGCCAACATAGTAACGAAAAACCACTATAATTGTCCAATGCCTAGATCTGCCATAACATTAACAGAAAATGTGAATAATTCTTGGGTTCCCTACATTGCTGATGCGATGGAAAGGGTCAACAGAATGTATGAAGAGATAGAAGATGGTGATTTAACACCACGGAAGTCTAAAACCAGTTGGTGGTAGCTCTGATACAAGTCATCGTAACGAATACTGAGGCGGATGATTCAGAACATAATTCTGAGTTAATATCAAGTGTATTTTTTAAATTAATTTCAGTTCCATACTTTTGCGACAGAAAATTCCACTTAATATCAGCTAAAATCATGAGTTGAATCGTCCCCCTCAGTATTCGTTACGATGTCATTTACACTCAAGTTCGTACAGATAAAGACACAACCGAATACTGAGGGGGATGAATCAGCTGATAATTCTGAGTTGATGTTGATATCATGTGGAATTTCCTGTCGGAAAATTCAGATCCATAAAAAAATATCAAAGCCATATTATACTTAGCTCTAAGTATGTGGATAATTTTAGTAAAAAATAAATAAATTCGAGCGCCAGTTAAACGATTGCTCATTGACACAGATTACCTTTATTGGATGTTCATACCGTCCCTGAGCGGGATGTATTCGGAAACCGTAGCTACCAGGGGATTTGGGGCTACAATCAGAAAATATTCAAACAACAAAGAACGATCAGGAAATAATAAAAATAAATAAATAAATTAAGATTATTTATTTTAATATCAACTATCATGATTTTAATCGACTAATATTAAAGAAAATTAAATTAAAAATAAAAATCTATTTACATAGCACCAATTCGTCGCTGACCTCAACCCCTCTGGGTCTTACTTTAGTTTTAAATGGCCGTAAGCCGCTAAGGAGTGAGGGAGAGAGCACATGGACTGTGTCTCGCTCGCACTTACGCGTTCACAACGAGATTTTTGTATGGACTGTCCGTCTTCTTCTATCGTGTGGGTTGTGAGGTGGATTACCAACCCCATCAACCCTGGTGTCAGGGTTATTATTGAGCCGCCATAGGCCCCTAACATGACTCATGTAACGACTACGTACTTACATCAGCATGTAGTAACCGACACCAACGGCTTAACGCGCCTTCCGAAGCACGGATCATCTTACTTTTGGACAATCAGGTGATCAGCCTGTAATGTTCTTACGAAACTAGGGATCACAAAGTGATTTTGACTATGTTACTATACATCTGATGCAGGCACGGTTGAAAGGTGCAAATATCACCACCAACTCACTTTAGAACTTCTATGAGTGGAATTTTGACTTCTTAACTCTTCGAGAATCTTCTCCAGGTCCTTCTTCGCTTTGTTAATGTACTCTAGTTTTGGATTGTTCGGGTTTACAGAAAGAGTTAAAGCTGATGGTGGTGTCGGACAATCATAATGTTTCTTTGTCACAATATCGATTCTTGTGCTGTTCTCGTGAAGTCTCTCACACACTATACATTCTAGATTTCTCTTAATCTTATCTAGTTCTACCTGATACGGCCTTACTGTTATTTCGTCTATTAACTTCTGATTCGTAATGATCCCTAAAGTCATATGCTCGAGGTGTTCTTCGTACGCGGTGTCGTTGTTCAGGAGGTAGTGCAGGTGTTGGCTGAGCAGCTCCGGCGTGGGGAAGTCCTCCAGCAGTATGGCCGACTTGTTGTTCGGCAGCCAGTCCCTGATCAGCGGCGAGCCGTAGTAGATCGGGACTGTTCCCACTTGTATTGCTCTCCAGAATTTCTCAGTAACATAATCATTGCACACTGCGTTCTCGATAGTTATCATAAATTTATAGTTTGCTATGAATCTCAGCAGTTCTTGACTTTCCAAATGATATTGGAAAGAATCTCTGTACATGCGGTTTAAATACAGCTCCTTATTATGAAGACAAGTTCCATACGAATCAATTTTGATGTGATCCATCAGCTTCTTGACATATGCATCTCGTTCTACAGAAGTATAGCAGTTCGATTGTAAATAAAGTACAGGAGCTATTTCAGAGAGCATAGAGTTTTTTTTTTCAGTTTTAACGTAATAAAAAGGAGATACAATATCATCTAAGCTCTTGAACCAGAATAAGGGCATTGGTATGTTGCTAAATCTGCTAAAAGTAGCTGAGAAATTGAATAGACTTAAGGCTTTCTCGTGGTAGAACATCAGCTTCGTTGATGGCGACTCGAAGTGGATCAGACCCCAAACGGTGTACCCTCTTGGTAAAGGGAGGTAGTCAATTTGAGCGCCATCAAATAAGTAACCTTCCGTTTTGTCCGGTTTTGATTGTGGGCGAAATAACTCGCATTGAAACGTTTTAGAACCTTTTGTACATGTAATTTTTCTATTCGTAGGTGTACTGAAGAAGTCTGCTGTGTGCCAAACTATTGCTGGCAATCTAAAACTTTCAGGAGTATTGTTCTTTGGAGATGATGCATTCTGTTCCTGGTTTAAAACATACTCAAAATTGAACCACATCATGATAGCAAAGAAAACGATAACGGTGAATATTATTCCGGCTATTTTATAGACTAGCCAGGCATATTTTTGAAATCTAGTCTTGTTCATTTGAGCTCTGGATTTAACAGCAGATTTGGCTGGTACAGTAACATGGTGTCGTGGGCATATTTGACAATCAGACATTGTTCATTTTAATAACTTTGATATAGCTTTTGTGATCCTTGAAATATTTGTTGTCGTCAGGACCTCTTGTTAGGTATCTTGTACTTTAAAAGACTATATTACGTCCTTCAAAAGACTTTCTATTTCGGTTTTAAACGACTCTTCTATTGCATCTATTTATTTTTTGAAGTACTTTTTATTATGTTTCATTAAATGTATAACTTCTTCTAGATATGTCATGACTATTTCGAATTTATTTTCTAAATGGCTCAATTTTTCTTCTTTTACATTAGCATCTGATGCACGCTTGTGGCCACAACTGAATTAATTCTTAGGTTCAAATTCCAGTTGGGTTAAGAACTTATGATTCTGATTCTGGACTGAGCGTTTCCTTGTCAACTTGTAGTGAAGTGTAGTATTCTGTGCCTCTTCGGATTATTTGCAGACCTGTGCCTTGCAGTCAAATGGGACGTACAGAGGTAGTTTCTTTATTAGATTATGTTACTATTTATACTTCTCTTCATTCTTCATCATAATTATCAATCCTATCATCCCTAGCATTATCAAGAGGTTCAGAGGGTCTGCTTATCTAACCTGAAGATTTGACAGGTCCAGTTTTTTCATAAGAGTCTCCGTTCTAGTCAAATTTCTCGTTTTCGATCTTCTTGTAACAACTATTAAATATTTGCTATTTATTTATTGGAAAGCGTTCCCTTGTTTTCTGTTTATTTACTAGGTTTTGCTTCTGTTGTCGCTATGTCAGCACGTGACAAATGTACTTTTCTGTCATTTTTTATGACAGAATTAGTACAGCCGGTATCAAAAAAGTTTTACATAGTGTTATTAAAAAGTAAAACCGTGTTGTTGAGCTTTTGTTTGTATAATAGCATTAACTACTTGGCCGGACAAATGAGGAGCGCTGAAGGCTCTCACCCGGTACACAAAAGCCCTGACAAGACTCATGTATCGAATACTTACTTACATTCGTAAGTAGTAACCGGGATCAACGGATTAACGTGCCTTCCGAAGTACGGATCATCTTACTTTCGGACAATTAAGTGATCAGCCTGAATGTCCTAACCAAACTAGGGACCACAATGTAATTTTTGTGATATGTTCCCATCGGGAATCGAACCCAGGACCTCCGGATCGTGAGCCCAACGCTCAACCACTGGACCACGGAGGTCGTTCGTAGTCGTTCGTAGGAGGTCGTAAGTCTCACTAAATGTCAAATATGTTAGTGCAAGAAGGTAGCAGATAGAGCAATAAAAAGAAATAGCAGCAAATAAAAAGCATGTTGCTGGTATATACTGCGCTATATGCCAGCCAACATACGTGATGTATAGATAGTAATATAAGTATAAATAGTAAAAACCCGTTATTGAAAACCGCATCAAAATCGGATTATTAGTTTAGAAGATAATTAATAACATTTCTTTGCACAAACGCACACACAAACATCTCTCACCCTAAACGCATATACCTGCTCCGTTCCGTCGTGGGTAAAAAAAGCAAGTAGTAGCCTAGTGGTAAATAGCCATTAAGTTAGTCTGTTAAGCTAGAATGTAAGAGAGGAAAAAAAAAAAGAAAGACGAGATAATAGAATAAAAAAAAAATACATATATATAATAATAATAATCTGTGCCACATTAGCCCTACTTTAAGACATGAACACAAACAATAAAAAACCCCCACACACACCACATACACCATCTAATAAAAAACATAAGACACATATCCGAGCTGACGAAAGATCAATACAAAATTGTACTGATTCTGGATCAACTCTGTAGAGCAAAACGACCGATTACCATTGTGTAAAAAGTTTAATTTTCCGCTTGACAAAGGCTCTGCCGCCCTATGGTAGAGGATAGCCAGCGCAAAATACAAAAAAAAAAAAAAAAAAATGTTAGTGCGACAGAGTCCTAAAGTGGGTACATTATATTGCTCATGACTGTACATCCTGCTCTATTAGTTGATTACCTGTTGTAGCGTTGCATCGCGCTACAATAGGCAATAGTGTTCCAGTGCCGCGGAGATCGTTATTATTAGTCTACTACTGTAATGTCTTAACTAAACACACACACTAATATATACACATACACGTACACACAAACACAATTAACATACAAAATGGCCCCGATTCCTGCAGACACCGCCTAATTTTATTTTAGGTTATATCCGTCATTTTCGTATCCGTCGAAAAGGAAAGGGACGGATGATTCACAGCTCTTAATTTTAGAAAGAATGAGTAAATTAATGTGTCGGGTTATTGACTGACGTAAAATTTTTAGACGGTTGGTTTAGATTTGTGCTTAAAATTGACGTGTGTTCCATAAATTTTATGCTTGTCGATTACCCGTCCCTTTCCTTTTCGGCGGATAAGAAAAGGACAGATATAACTTAAAATAAAATTAGATGGTATTTACAGGAATTAGCACCAATGCATGTTTATTTGTTCTTATTTAAGTAAGGGACACATTGCTCGAATGAGCAAGGAAAGATGGACCCGGAGATTGTTAGAGTGGCGCCCACGAGCATTCACAAGACCGAGAGGAAGACCACCAATGAGATGGAAGGACGACATTGTGCGGCACGCAGGATATGGCTGGATGTCGATAGCCCAGGATCGTCGGAAGTGGAAAAACATGGAAGAGGCCTACGCCCAAAATTGGATATAAATTTAGGCTGATATAGATAGATAGATTTAAGCACAGTTTATTGTCAAATAAATTCAGTTTAACAATGGCCTAAACCGACGTTATAAAAGATGTAATTGCTGAACACTGCTTCCTGAGATACAGGTCTCCTAGTTCAGGTAGCAGGGTTATACTTCTGTAGCATTTGTGTGTCCTAGCTGTAGTACCCAATGTTGTGTCGATCTTTTTCTATGACAATAAACATTTTTTTTTTTTAACTAGGGATCACAAAGTGATTTGACGAAACCCTAAAAAAAAAACAAACAAAAATAAGCTTATGGAGACATGGCAGTGAGAGCTTTTTATTACCGCATCACTTTTGCTTAACAAGGCATTAAATTTCACAGCCATGCGTTGTTAATTACCCGGAAAAGAAAAAAAAACTGACGCGGCGCGTGTCAGATATCTTTCAAATTAGGAACAGACGTCGTCAATTTGCCGCCATTTTTGTAGGAGTGGGGTTCCAGAGCCGCAAATAATCAGAAGACTTGCAGACACTTATGATACGAAGTCCCAAGTTGGATAAAACATAAAATAATTTCACGATCACAAATAGGCTACTTTCCAACTAGTCAAATCAGTTACTTTTTACCAAACGTCAAAACACGAAATTACTATGAAAGTATGACAGATCACGCTGTGACGTCATAAAACAACGTGGTAAAATGTCGGACTTATTATTATGTTTTTCTTGATTAAAATTCATAAATAAGTTAAACAGAAAAAATAATGGTTTTCGTTAGTTCTAGATCTGTGTTTATTTAGTAATCAGAATTTCATAATTTTTCTTGAACCTAGTACTGTCACGAGCATTAATATGTATACACTTTGGTACCATGTCACATTAACTTTTTTGACAAATTGAACTGTAAGTCAAATATTCAAATAAATTTCTGTAAATGTCAAATATTTTAGTGCGACAGAGTCCTAAAGTGGGTTCATTATATTGCTCATGACTGTACACGACCTAAGTGGGGTAGTACGAGGTACTTTACGATATACCCGGGAAGTTACTCAACTGAACGTCTTGTTCATGTATGGTTTCAATGGCGATCATTCTCAAGAACATTTCAGCACTTACAAAGCTTGTGTCTGAGCTCCGTGGCTCTTTATTCGAACTATTATTCATCTCATCTATAAACTCATCTAACTTTACTTTGGCTTCCTCAATATCTATCAGCATCGAGCTATTCGGATTCACCTTCAGCGTCAGAGCAGATGTCGGCAAAGAACAGTCAAAATCCTTCTTTGCAACCATATTGACTTTACCATCTTTATCGTGCAGCTTCTCGCAAATAAAACACTCGAACTTATCAGAAGCTCTGTTTAAGTCAAGTTGGTAAGGCCTAGCTATTGCTTCTTTGATTGCATTCGTGTTTGAAATGAGCCCTAACGTCTTATGCTCGAGGTATTCTTCGTACGCCGTGTCGTTGTTCAGGAGGTAGTGCAGGTGTTGGCTGAGCAGCTCCGGCGTGGGGAAGTCCTCCAGCAGTATGGCTGACTTGTTGTTCGGCAGCCAGTCCCTGATCAGCGGCGAGCCGTAGTAGATTGGAACTACACCCAACTCTATAGCCCTCCAGAGCTTCTCTGTAACGTAGTCTTTGCAAACAGCGTTTTCTATAGCGATAATAAACTTGTATTGAGCTAAGAAACTCATCAGTTCTTCGTCGTATAAATGGAAAAGAAATGAAGCCTTTGGAAGCTTAGCACTTAGGTTTCCAGGTAACTCTTTGTTCTGCAGTCTACTCCCGTAGGAGTCTATAGCGATATAGTCCATCAACCGTCGTACATAAGCATCCCTTTCGGTGTAAGTATGTCTATCTGATTGTAAGTATATAACAGGAGCTAGGGTTTTGAGAAGTGAATTCTTCTGTGAAGTCTTAAGATAGAATGATTTATCGGTTATGATGTCTGTGCTTCTCATCCAACGCAAAGGTAAAGGTAAGTCGCTGTGCCTGCTAAAAGTTGATGAAAAATTAAAGAGATTTAAAGCTTCTTCGTACATAAACACGGGTCTAGCCCAAGGCGTTTCTTCATGAAGCAAACCCCAAATAGCATCCTTACCCCTTGGCAGGGGAAGTCGACCTAACCAGGGCCCGTGAAACAAATAGGCGTCAGCCTTATCTACTATCCAACCAGGTTTAAAAACGTCACATCCAAAAAACTTTGTGCCATTAAAGCAACTGATTTTACGACGACGATTTGCAGCGTCAAATGGTGAGAAATTAATGCTGAACCAGGCTATCTTGGCAACTTTTGGTGCTTCTGGAATATTCTTTATAGAATGGACAAATTCCAAACAGTATCCTAAATTGCTCAGCCAAATTATCATGACGAATATCGCGGCAGCTGCAAAGATGATTCCAACTATGTATTGATAAAGTTTGGGATGGTTTTGGCCGGTCTTTATTGGGTCGTTTTCTTGTGAAGCAATTCTATATGCTTTATAAAAAGCCTGGTAACACTTTGTAAAGCAGTTTAATTCTTGTTTCTGTGCAGTAGACATTGTTCATCATCAATTAATTGGTACTAAGCATCGCGAATCCAAGAAAAACTATGCTTACAATCGAATAAATTGAATTTCAACTTTAAACTTAATTTATAAACAATGCACATACCTATCATAATATATATTCTGTCATTTCATGACAATTTCATGTTAATGATTTATCTTTTTTTTTTCATATATCCCATATGGGAAAGGCAAGGGAATCCATATCCTTTATTTTTTAAGTCCAGTTTGTATTCAATATAAACCAATGGTAAGTATTACAATTGGCGCGACTTTTTCACAGAAACAGAACACTGTTTCTGTCCTGAAACATTATGACCTCCCTGACAGAAGCAGGCCTGTCCACATACACGCAGCACCCTGCGATTCACGATTGTTTGTGGCTCTGCCCATCCTCTTCAGGCGTGAGCTTGTTCTAGGTAAATGAAACTCTAAATTCAAATGGGTAATCAAATATACTTTATTTTAAACCTATCCAGTGAGGACCTTTTACACGGGACACCATCCACTACACATAGGTAAGCCGACATGACGTCACATTTAATTTAGGTATAAGTTTCTGTGTTCGTTTTCCATGTTTCTATATAGAAAATATTCCGTGTGTGCGTTGACTTTTGATGTGATGTCATTATAATGTACGTATATATATTATGTTATCCGTGTCTGTGGTGTCCTAAATAATAAATGTTTCTTTCTTTCTTTCTTACATTTTTAAACAAACCTCAAACCTAATTTAATCAATTAATCTCGTAGCTTGTACTTTTAATCTGGATGTGGAACGTCGCTACCACAATTATCTGTCACTGCAGTGTGATCATTGTTATTATCGTGGTCACCAGTTGAATCATTTTCAACAACACATTCGTTGCCTTTATCGTCTGTCGGACCAGTATGCGTGCGTTCATTGCTGTCAATTTGTTTACCAGATGGTTCATCTACGCTTCTTTCGACAGTTTCATTAGACGGATTGTTTGTCGAGTCAGTCTCTGTTGCATGCATATTTTGAATGTTATTATCCTGTTTATTAGCTGGTTCATTCGTCAATGTCTGACCTATTTTGACTATACTTGGCTGATCGCTTAACGGATGAGTCTCTGTTGCATGGGCGTCTTGGACATCATTGTCCTGGTTATTACTTGGTGGAGGTTCTATGGACCTGGAAACTACTGCAATATTTTGGTTATTATCGTAAACCTGTTTGGTGGTTGCTCCTTTCTCTGCCAAGCTTCTTTGATCACTCTCGCTGTTTTGACTTGCAATGTTAGATCCGTTATTACTTGTTTGGTTATCTTTATTTGTTTGTCTGCTAGAAAGATCAGATGTCTTGCTTTCATCATAATTAGTGCCCGTTCTACGAGTTCTTTTCTTTTCGTTTTTGTTACTCGAGTTATTAGATGTGGACGTGCCAGTTTTAGTTGCCTGACTACCAGTTGATTGGTTGCTAGAGACAGATAGATTTGAAGAGTGTCTTCTACCGTTGGAACCAAGTCCAAGGTCACCAGTCTGTATGACTCCAGCGGAAGCACCGTTTCGATCTGTATGTACAGTTGTTATAGCTTGGTTCTTACGATTAGTAGATAAAGATCGGAGGCCATTCGAAGCTTCTTGACTGTTATCGCTGAGCTGATTAGTGCCAGCATTTCCCTGGTCACTGTCACTATGCTGAGCGTAAGCTATGCCTTGATAACTTCTGCCTTGTTGCACGGAACCCGTAGTGTTACCATTAACCGTTTCTTGGTTAATATTTGTAGCTTCAGATAAGGATTGCTGTCGCACACTCGTAGCTGTGCCTTTGTCAGTAGTTTGACTGCTAGCCGCAGAATCGCTGGTTAGAGTTGAGTTTTGGAAATTAACAGTAGTTTTATCTCCCCTTGTTTTAGTTTTGCTAGTCAAAACTTTGCTATCAGATGACTGATTCGCGTTAGCATATGACCCTGTACCGTTGACGTTGGTATTAGTAGCAGCTACGTTACTTAAACTTGTAGCTTTTACGCTGTTACTCTTACCTTTGTCATTTTCTTTCATTCTGCTCGAATAAGTACCGTAAGTCGATGATTGGAATGTTTGCGATGTAAATTCGTTTACATCATCAGGATTTGTGTCAACTTTTTTATCTTTATGTGCATTGTTATCTGTGTTAGATGGTTCTCCGACAGGTCTAGCGTCATTATCATGATTTCCATTGGTATTATCACTATCATTCTCATGATCATTATCTATTCCATCGATTTTACGTTTTGTTTGTGTCTTGTAAGCAGTGCTGGCGCCTTGTACACTAGCACTTCCAGTAGACTCTTCTTTGACAATCTTGTCAGATCCATTTGTTATTTCAGATTTCAATGAAGTTTGGCTCTCATTGGACCCTAAGCTGGTACTCTGGCCTTTTGTTTGAGTAGTAACTATTCCATCTGAGTTTGTCTTACTAATCTGTGTCTTTGTAGAACTGGATTTGAATGAGCTGGAACTGGATGACTTGTGGACTGTTTGAGTGGATGATTTTCTTGGTAATGCTGTGAAGAGTAAAATAAATCTTTCTGAAAATGTCTCATAGATAGTCATAGCATAGAATAAAGAAGAAATTTGCACAGTGCGACGCAAGTATAAAAAGTTTTCTTTTCTTTTTCTTTTCTTCTACCCTTATTCAAGACTGAAATATAACAATCATACTCACCCGGAAAACCTCCAACAGCCACAAAAGCCTAAAAAAAATTTTTTTTTATATATTTTTCTTATCTTTAATATTTAAAGAGCTTAAGGTCACTACTGACTATATCGTTCTGTAACAACTATAGAAAAAGATAGCAGGTTGAGCTTAGAACACCGATAAATTATCTATCGCAGTGGGTTTATTTATTTATGAACTTATTTAGATAGTGAAAAATATCACCCTTACAGGAGACTATAAGTCGGTGATGTTAGTGCTATTTGCACGGAACCAACGGTTTAACGTGCCCTCCGAAGCACGGAATCATCTTATTATTCCGGACAACCAGCTGAATCATACCTGCAAAGTCCTTACCAAAAGAGCAGTCCCACAAAGTGATTTCGACAATGTCCCCGAATCGAACCCGGCAGACCCCAAAAAAAATAAAGACCACGGATGCTGTTTTTTTTTTTTTTTTGTTGTAAGTATTAATTTTACTTTGACTGAAGATTTCAATAAGCTTTCCCTATTATTTTTTTAATATACTTACATATATTATTATTATTATTATTGTTTTTATATATATTTAAATCTCTCCGAAGAAGTATGGGTGGCACGGGCCGTAGCCAAGTGCTGTTATTGGTTCAGTGATAAGAATTTCCTAACAATTATTATAATAATAATAATAATAATTTATTGCCAAAAAAGTAGGTACAATTTTTTTCCTTAAAATAGCTTAGTCTTGGACACAGGTATAAATAGGTAGGTACCATAGCTGACTAAGTATATAAATACTTGTATTACAGCCTATGATGCCTCTCTCCTGGATATTTATGTTACTTAAGCTAGCTAGTATACGCACTTATGTTTCCAAAACAAAGAAATACAAAAGTTTTTAATGACTGGCTTAACAAAATAAAAAGACAAAAAAAAACAGAAAGAAAGAAAGAAAGAAAGATCCTCTCTTTGTGTGGAATGTAGTTGTACGTGAGTGTGTGTGAGAGGGTGTGTAAAATTATTATTATTGTATGTCTTTTTCATTTTCATTATTATTATTATATTATTATTTATTCATTTTTTTGAGGTTGGTACTCCACCTCACAACCCACACGATAGAAGAAGATTATTATTTATTTTATATTTTTTCTGTTGGTACTGACGGAGCCTGCGGTGGATTTACATTCTGTTTATTGTTATCTTATTGAAATATATTTAATTACCTACTAATTATTAATTAATTAATTACTCACCGTAAAAATGAGACAGACGAATAAAAGTCTCATTTTATTGGACTTTCCGATGGGAATGGGTTTTGAAAACTAGAACTGACTGCATTATATAGAATTCAATACAATGTCGCAATGAAAAACTTGTGCAAATAAGTATTCAACATTTATTGTTTTAAAAAACAATGATAGTTACTTACATTGAATTGACAAAAAATATTTAAAAAAACAGGAGGAGCTCGGTGGCGCAGCGGTTAACGCGCTCGGTCTGCGATTGTTGAAGTTTAGCAACTTTCGCAAAGGTCATAGGATGGGTGACCCCAAAAAAGAAAGTTTTCATCTCGAGCTCCTCCGTGCTTCGGAAGGCACGTTAAGCCGTTGGTCCCGGCTGCATTAGTAATCGTTAATAACCACCAGTCCGCACTGGGCCCGCGTGGTGGTTTAAGGCCCGATCTCCCTATCCATCCATAGGGAAGGCCCGTGCCCCAGCAGTGGGGACGTCAATAGGCTGGTGATGATGATGATGATAAAAAAAAACAGACAATACGTCAAAGTGTCCCTCTCCATCGTCAGACTTCAGACATATCTCATTCGAAGCGTCTTAGCGAGTCATAGATGTTATAATATGACTTTTGAAATCGAGCACAGGCCTAAACCAATGATTGTCGAATTTGATGTCGAATTCGTTTAATAACCGATGTAGAAACCGCGCAATTAGTTTATTTTGCCTACTTCCACAGTCTAATGTCGTACGGCATCTTGCTGTGGGGTCATGCTGCAGATATGAACAGCATTTTTGTTCTGCAAAAGCGAGCCATTCGGGCGATTTACAAATTGGGACCCAAGATGTCACTTAGAAATAAATTTAAAGCAATTAATATTTTAACTTTTGCATCACAATATATCTTTGAAAACTTAATATACTTATGTAAAAAACATATAGGATTATTTGCAAAAAATAGTGATCGGCACATTGTTAATACTAGGAATAAAAATAAACTTGCTTTACAAGTCAGTCGATTACATATAAGATTACTAAATCTTTTAAGGGGCAATGTATACGTTTTTACAATAAGATTCAGACATTCAGAATTTGCCTTTCAACTGTTTTAAGACAGTAGTTAAACAAAAATTTTACAAAAAAGGTTATTATAAAGTTAGTGATTATTTAGAAGATATGAATGCATGGGATTAACTGTCTGAGAACTGATATTAGGCAGCTAAATTACTCAATTGTATACCAATATTTTATGTTTATTTTTATTTTTTTAAAGAACGTCTAGGGCCCTGTGCCGTGGTTTTTCTTGCAGCTTCTTTTCCCCGGCTATACAGGTTGTGAGAAGCTGCAGTAGTTTTAGGCGGATGAGACGTTCGTTATGTAAAAATTGACGATTCAAAGTGTAACTATGTTACCTACTGAATAAAGATATTTTTGAATTTGGATTTGAATTTTGATGAGAATATGGATGAAAAAAGAGAAGTGTAAAGATCGAAGCAAATGGAATTCCAAAGTCTCTGCTTACCCCGCTAGGAAATAGACGTCATGATATGATAATATAATGATACATCGTGTGAAGATGTGTGTTTGTATGTCTGTATAATATTTGTATCACAGAACAAACAAAGCAGATTTTGGTTTTCTTAAATTGAAGAATTCAGATGCCATCCAGTGAAATTACGCGCCGAATTCTTTTCATGAAGAATGTGTATTTTTCTCACGCGTGGGTTGTGAGGTCAATGAACAACCTCATCAACCCTGGTGTCAGGGTTACTATTGAGCCGCCAAAATGCCCCTGACATGGCTCATGTGACGAGTACATATTTACTTAAGTAAATAATGCACAGGCAAGACTTTGAGCTTATTTGATTTGTCTTGATGAGCACTCTGGCTTTAGGTGGGTATTCAGGGTCAGATGATGACCAGGTGTTCATTTTTAAGAACGTCTAGGGCCATATGCCGTGGTTTTTTTGCAGCTTCTTTTGCTGGTTGTGAGAAACTGCAGTAGTTTGAGGCGGATGGGACGTTCGTTATGTAAAAAATGACGATTCAAAGTGTGTGCATATCACCTACTTACACTTTGAAATGTGGTGGCGGTCTTTGGAGGAGGATGGAAAGATTAAGTAGGACAGATATTAATGAAGAAGATACTAATGAAGAAGTGCTAGTAAGAGTTAGGGAAAAGAGATAAATAATAAACGTTTTTGAGGACAGAAGAGGCAAGAGTATGGGACATTTAATAAGATACTTACGATGAATTTATTAAAAGAATATGATATGGGGACAGAAAAAGCCACTTTGTTTTATGCTATGTAGTAATTAGTTGGTTTTTAGTTATTATTATTTGTTTTAATTTATGTACCTATAAAAATGCTACTTAGGTTCTATGACGATCCGCTACTTCAAAAGCGCACCCCTGATGCCGGGCAGTAGCGGTATCAGTACTGGTTTGAGGCCGAGAAAATGGATTCTGGTAGGGTTCTAGCTAGAACATCACCGAGGCGATTGGGGCAACCGCCGTTCTACACCCTATCTATGGAGTAATGGCGATTACTCCACCGACAAGAGCGCAGCTCTTAAATAAAGAGAGAGAGAGTAATTACAGAGAAGGCGAACATCGTGTCTTATAAGGAAGAGAAAGAATTGGCCCTTGATAGACAAGAATGAAGAACGATACACCGACAAGAGCGTGGCTCTTGAATTACATAACATAACATAAACTCACGCCCGTAATCCCAAATGGGGTGGGCAGAGCCACAAGTAATCAAAGACAACTTGCAGCCACTGTTGATACGAAATCCTAAGATGGATATGATGAACCTTATGGTGATAAGGGATCAGCCTATCGCCCATAACATTAGTCCATCATGTTAGAGGACGCAATCCCTCTGTCGGCTCTTGAATTAATGATGATTAAAGGTCTGCTGATGACCAGGTAGGTACCTATCTGGGCTCCCCAAGTGTTCCGGGCAGCCCTCGGTGGACGAGGCGCTTGACGCGCTCCCATGGGCACTGGGCCCTAAAGGGCATCCGCCGGCGGGGACGCGGTTGTGTGCAATTGCGTTCCCGTATCCCCGCCACACGGCGGCGAGGAGGAACACCGTTGGGTTTTAGTGGGTATACCGGGTGGCGAACTGGCGACACCCGGGGAGTCCCACATAACCACGTCGTCCTCCCGGGCGGCGTGGTATGCGTAACGGCCCAACGCGCAACGTCAAAAAAATGGGTAGGTTAGACCCCTGACAGGCAAGCTATGTGAATGCCCTTACAAGGTCATAATTGTGACAGACGTAACGATACGTCATTTTATTATGATAGAAAACAATAATTATTTTTATTAAAATAATAAAACCTTTAACTACAATAAATGTTGACTTTATTTTTCTATGGATAGTTAATAAATTAACTTCAGGCTGAGACTAATCGTTGATTAATATTATTTATTCAGTTTGTGTATATTTATTTGTTTTTTTTTTGTCGAACAAACTGTAATATTAGTATATAAAGTGAAATGTTGAGCAAAAAACACATATTCGAGTAATAATGAAGAATATAGTCGGACTTCTGGTGTTATTGGTAAGATAATTTCACCTCTTTTTTACCCGACTGCGGCGAAGCAAAAGGAGGGTTATGTGTTTGACCGCTATGTTTGATCGTAAAATTGATCATTTCATGATGTGGTCGACCATTTCATGAAATGGTCATATTTCATGAAATGGCCAACTTAATTTGACCATATCTTTGAAACGTCAACGTTTAATAATACAGGGTGTTAGTGACATCGTAACGAAAACTTTGAGGGGTGGTTCAGGCCATGATTCTGAGTTGATATCAAGTAGAAATTTCCGTCGCAAAAGTATGGATTGGAAAATAATTAAAAAGAAAAGAAAAATTTTCATGAATTTTTTGACACGAAATTCCACTTGATATCAACTCAGAATCATGGTCTGAACCATCCCCCTCAGTATTCGTTACGGTGTCACTAACACCCATACCTACTTATATGGCTACCGTATGTACTTGTGCGGGGTGTAAGTGTCATCGTAACGAATACTGAGAGGGATGATTCATCTGATTATTCTGAGTTAATATCAAGTGGAATTTTCCATCGCAAAAGTATAGAATTGAAAATAATTTAAAAAATCTAAAAAAAAAACATGAATTTTGCGACGGAAAATTCCACTTGATTTTAACTCAGAATCATGGTCTGAATCAACCCCCTCAGTATTCGTTACGATGTCACTAACACCCTGTATATCAATCAACGTCGTGTCCATGCTATGTGGTGTAATAAAAATGCGAATAGTCGATTCATTTCTTAGGTTCAAAATTATGTACCTATTCGATATGGAAAATTGAACAATAACATTGATTTGTCGATTATAATATCAATCAAGTTTTTAATATAATCGACACCAGCGCCACTATCGGTGGATAATGTTACTAATTTTACGATATGATTGCCAACGTTTGGCCATATCATGAAGTAATCATGCATTTAGTTGCTCATATCGTTAAACTTTTTTTTTAAGGAAACAAACAGCTTACACAATAGATACTTAAAGATATAAACTTATAATTAAACACATTAAGCCAAAGCAGTTTCCACCGATGTATCTAACATATATTATATTCCGTTGCAAATTCTATTAAGTTATAGTCTATAAATTATATTAAGTTATCCTGTTAGGCCTAAGAATTAAATTAATAGGTACAAAAAGAAACCTCTGTAAACAATCCATCCATATCTAAGCATTCACTATATATCTATCTATTACATGTTTTAATCATTTTAGCTACATTGTTTTACAGCATTGACAAAGGCATTTACCTTACTAGAAAATATATCTATATCACCATAAAATCCATCATAGTTTAAACATGCTCGTACAATAAATCTGTTTCTGGCGTAATTGGTGGCTGCATTGGGAATAGAAAAAATTCTATTTGAATGCAATCTTGCAACTGGGCACCTAAACGCAATCTGACTAACCAGGTATGGGGAATCTATTAAGTTATTAATAATTTTGTATAAATAAATTTGATCCCTATGTTCCCTTCGCTTTGCCAGAGATACAATATTTTCAAATTTCTCTCTCTCTCTATTTAAGAGCTGCGCTCTTGTCGGTGGAGTAACCGCCATTCCTCTCTTCTTCCCGCCAAAACCTTCACCTCCCGATACGACACGACCTGCACCTTCTCTTTTATTTGTTTCATAAATGTTATCCTAGGTCTACCCCTTCCTCTCTTCCCTTCAATTTTTCCTTCTATAATGTTTGTTATAAATGAATCGTGTCGTATCAGGTGGCCAATCATATTTCCTCTCCGGTTCTCTATAGTCTTCAATATGGTTCTCTTTTCTTCAACTCTTTCCAGCACAATTTTCAAATTTATGGTTCTTAAATTTAAATTTTAACCATCTAAGTAATAAATTTATTTTGAATTCTCTCTACACCGTCAATATACTTGGCGTATTGTGGACTCCAAACTGTTGATGCATATTCTAGTTTTTTGTTCATTGATCTGGCCAAACTACATCATGATGTGGCCAACGTGTGATATTCTATATCATGAAATGTGACCATTTCAGAGCACATCATGAAATGATCAATTCTATGATCTATGACATATATATGTGTATGCATGTTTGTTCCAACTTAACTTCTAAACCACCTGACAGATTTTAGCAAATGAGGTGTCACTAGAGGGATTCCCTTAAAATGCATAAATGGTTTTGTCATAATTTTAATTATCATAATCCTTTTCGCATAACGTTTTTAAGCATAATAGTACTTTCCCATAATAACATCTAAGAATACTGGTTTTTTGGTATAACTTATTTTTGGACTAATATTTGTAGGTATAAATTTGATTCGCATATAAATAGGTATCCATAATTCTTTTTTAGAATAATAGTGTTTTGTCATAATTTTTACAAGGCATAACAGTAGGTTAGGGTGCGGCAGGGGTGGCCCAAGGGCTACGCCGCTAGCATGTTTATCTTACACACGAAAAGTATGCTGAATGATGACCAACACCATGAAATAGAGTCAAAAAATATAAAAAGTCACAATCATGAACCAAATGCAGCCAAGGAAAAAGTAAGTTTCGGAAATGTTCAAAGTTGTGCCAAAACTTTTCTTATTCGGAGTAAAGTTTTTATGCTTATAATAATTATGCTTATATATCATTATTGTCATTAATTATTATGCTTATAGTAGTTATGAGTTTCAAAATTATGCTTAAAAAGTTATGACAAATTAATACTATGCGTAACTAATAATAGGACAAGTAACATTATGCCATGGTAAATTATTACATAAAAATTTATGCGTATAAATAGAGAACCGTCACTAGAAGCATCTTGATTATCCGGTGGTTTAAGGCTAAGGTGGTTTAAGGCTATGTGACGTCACTAGAGGACATAAAGTGAGAACGAAACAAAATTCTATTTTCGAATGGTAGTGTGTTGGGTATCAAATGAAAGGGCTTAATTATTGGCACATTTCAAATATGCACATATTACTAGTGTTTAGCAGCCTCCGTGGTCTAGTGGTTAGAGCGTTAGGCTCACGATCTGGAGGTCCGGGTTCGATTCCCGATGGGGATATTGTCGAAATCACTTTGTGAGACTGTCCTTTGTTTGGTAAGGACTTTTCAGGCTTGAATCACCTGATTGTCCCAAAAAGTAAGATGATTCCGTGCTTCGGAGGGCACGTTAAGCCGTTGGTCCCGGCTATTAGCCGTAAAAACACCTCCACCAACCCGCAGTGGAGCAGCGTGGTGGAGTATGCTCCATACCCCCTCCGGTTGATTGAGGGGAGGCCTGTGCCCAGCAGTGGGACGTATATAGGCAGTTTATGTTATGTTATGTTACTAGTGTTTACTTGCGGGTTTTCTTGTATTTATTCGATAATTACATTGAATTAAAAAATATATCTTTATTCAGTAGGTAACATAGTTAAACTTGTTTGTTACACTTTTTTGTTGTACTTCGGAAGGCACGTTAAGCCGTTCGTCCCGGCTACTATTTACCGACATAGTATTCGTTACATGAGCCATGTCAGGGGCCTTTGGCGGCTCAGTAATAACCCTGACACCAGGATTGATGAGGTTGGTAATCCACCTTACTAGACTAGACTAATTAAAAGAACGTCTAGGGCCCTGTGCCGAGGTTTTTCTTGCAGCTTCTTTTCCCCGGCTATACAGGTTGTTAGAAGCTGCAGTAGTTTTAGGCGGATGAGACGTTCGTTATGTAAAAATTGACGATTCAAAGTGTAACTATGTTACCTACTGAATAAAGATATTTTTGAATTTGAACTTGATGGATGTATGGCATAGTTGGCGAAGGGTGGTCCTATGCACTTCTGCCTACCCCTTCGGAGATGGCGTGAAGTTACGTTTGTTTATATTTTTTATTTTTTTATTTTTGCAGGCTTTTGTCGCTGTCCAGGGTTTACCTAGTAAGTATTATCTTTTCATCGTCATCATCACTAATTTAAAAGCCACGCGCTTGTCGGTGTAGCATTCTCCATTCTTGTATATCAAAGGCCAACTCCTTCACCTCCTTATAAGACACGACGTTCGCCTTCTCTTTAATCTGTTCCATGTAAGCTCTTCTTGGTCTTCCCCTTCCTCTCTCTCCTTGTAGCTTCCCTTCTATGTTGTTTTTAATAAATTCGTCGTGTCTTAATAAGTTTTCATCTCGAGCTCCTCCGTGCTTCGGAAGGCACGTTAAGCCGTTGGTCCCGGCTGCATTAGCAGTCGTTAATAACTAATCCGGAATTGGCCCGCGTGATGGTTTAAGGCCCGACCTCCCTATCCATCCATAGGGAAGGCCCGTGCCCCAGCAGTGGGGACGTTAATGGGCTGGTGATGATGAAGAAAATAGCATCTCTGTTCTTTCGTGCGCAAGGAATATTTCGCAGCCAATTATTATATCCAAAATTTTTTTTTGTGAATATTGGCCCCGATTCCTGCAGACACCGCCTAATTTTATTTTAAGTTATATCCGTCATTTTCATATCCGTCGAAAAGGAAAGGGACGGATGATTCACAGCTCTTAATTTTAGGAAGAATGAATAAATGAATGAATAACCCGGGCGAATTAAAAAGTACGTCGCTGGTATGCAATCCGTTTGACGTGCTGTCTACTTACCTGTGTCGGGTTATTGACTGATGTAAAATTTTTAGACGGTTGTTTTAGATTTGTCCTTAAAATTGACGTGTGTTCCATAAATTTTACGCCTGTCGATTACCCGTCCTTTTCCTTTTCGGCGGATAAGAAAATGACAGATATAACTTAAAATAAAATTAGATGGTATTTACAGGAATTAGCACCATTGCCTGGAAAGTAAGGGAAGTTAATGATATGAAGTCACGAAGCTACAACCAGACTTCGTCGGTTTGCAGTTTCAAATCCTCAAGTGCCTTCACTAATTTATTCTTCTTCTTCTAGATCCTGGCAGACGTTATGATGATTCAGATTATTCAGTTTATTCCGAACAAGGTAATAATAATAACATTATATTATAAATCCATATAATAGCCTACGTAGTCTCGTGGTTAGAGCGTTAGGCTCACGATCTGGAGGTCCGGGTTCGATTCCCGATGGGGACATTGTCGAAATCACTTTGTGAGACTGTCCTTTGTTTGCTAAGGACTTTTCAGGCTTGAATCACCTGATTGTCCGAAAAAGTAAGATGATTCCGTGCTTAGGAGGGCACGTTAAGCCGTTGGTCCCGGCTGTTAGCCGTAAAAAACACCTCCACCAACCCGCAGTGGGGCATTGTGGTGGAGTATGCTCTATACCCCCTCCGGTTGATTGAGGGGAGACCTGTGCCCAGCAGTGGGACGTGTATAGGCTGTTTATGTTATGTAAAAATCCATATACTTACAGGGTGTTAGTGACACCGTAACGAATACTGAGGGGGATGATTCAGACCATGATTCTGAGTTAATATCAAGTAGAATTTTCCGTAGTAATCTTGTAGTCTATCAGCCTCTGTAGTCTAGTGGTTAGAGTATTAGCCTCACGATCTGGAGATCAGGGTTCGACTCCTGATGGGACACTGTCGATATCACTTTGTGACTTGTTCTTCTTCTTCTATCGTGTGGGTTGTGAGATGAATTACCAACCCCATCAACCCTGGTGTCATGGTTACTATTGAGCCGCCAAAGGCCCCTGACATGGCTTATGTAACGACTACTTACTTACATCAGTAAGTAGTATCCGGGACCAACAGCGTAACGTGCCTTACGAAGCACGGACCATCTTACTTTTTGGACAATCAGGTGATGAGCCTGTAACGTCCTAACCAAACTAGGGATCACAAAGTGATTTTTGTGATATGTCCCCACCGGGAATCGAACCCGGGACCTCCGGAACGTGAGCCCAGTGCTCAACCACAGGACCACGGAGGGCGTTAAATTTATATCGTGAAGATAACATAAATAAATTCATAAAAGCAAATAAGGATAACATAAATGCTTGTTTACTTCAGAATTGTCACACGAAGAAAACAGTGAACAGTCTCAGGAGGAGTCTAGCGACGAATATGAATCTGTCCAATCATACGGCGGCAGAACGAGATCAGTTAAAGAAAGCAACACATCTTCAAAACACAGCGAATCCGAATCTAGCAACACCTCACAATCTAACAAACTGATAATATCCAAGGGTGACGGAAACGTACAGACGACAACATCGTCATCAAAATCATCTAAAACTTCTAGCAGCAAATCTGAAAAGCACTCCAGTTCCAGACGTGTAATTGAAAGTGGTTATTCTGATGATGACGATTATTACACGAAATCGGGACGATGGGGATCAACTGACGACTCATATTACCAATCTGACTCTGATGAAAGATCAACTATTGATGAAAGTGAAGAGAGATATCGAAGCGATAAAATACGACAAGACAACGATAGCGAGCAAAATGCTGACGGCGACAACAACTCAGACATAGATCAAGATAACAGGAATAATCAAAATGCTGTTGCTGGAAAAGGGTCGACAATAACACAAAATAACATAAATAATCAAAATGCTGTTGCTGGAAAAGGATCGACAATTACACAAAATAACAAAAATAACCAAAATGCTAAGGCTGAAACAGGATCAACAATAATACAAAACCACGTAAATAACCAGAACGCCAGAGCTGAAGAAGGTTCGACTATTACACAAAACAACATTAATGACCAAAATGCAAAAGCTGGAAAAGGCTCAACAATATACCAGACCTACGAAAATAACCAAAATGCAAAAGCTGATAAAGGATCCACAATAACACAAAATAGCGAAAATAATCAAAACGCGAAAGCAGAAAAAGGCTCTAGTATAAATCAATCTAATGAGAATAACCAGAACGCCAGAGGAGAAAAAGGTTCAACTATAAAACAGGACAACGAAAGCAACCAGAATGCAAAAGGTGAAAAAGGTTCTAGTATAAAACAGACCAATAAAAACAATCAGAACGCCAAAGCCGGCAAAGGTGCGACTATCAGACAAGATAACGAAAGCAACCAAAATGCCAAGGCCGAAAAAGGAGCCACTATAAGACAAGATAACGAAAGCAACCAGAACGCCAAGGCCGAAAGAGGTGCCAATATCAGACAAGATAACGAAAGCAACCAGAACGCCAAGGCCGAAAAAGGTGCGACAATCAGACAAGATAACGAAAGCAACCAGAACGCCAAGGCCGAAAAAGGTGCCACTATCAGACAAGATAACGAAAGCAACCAGAACGCCAGAGGTGAAAAAGGTTCGACGATAAAACAGACAAACGAAAACAATCAGAACGCCAAGGCCGACAGAGGTTCGACTATCAGACAGGACAACGAAAGCAACCAGAACGCCAAGGCCGGAAAAGGGGCCACTATCAGACAAGATAACGAAAGCAACCAAAATGCTCATGGCGGAAAGGGCTCGACTATCAAACAGACAAACGAAAACAACCAGAACGCCAAGGCCGACAGAGGTTCAACTATCAGACAGGACAACGAAAGCAACCAGAACGCCAAGGCCGGAAAAGGAGCCAATATCAGACAAGATAATGAAAGCAACCAGAATGCCAGAGGTGAAAGAGGTTCGACGATAAAACAGACAAACGAAAACAACCAGAATGCCAAAGCTGACAGTGGTTCGACTATCAGACAGGACAACGAAAGCAACCAGAACGCCAAGGCCGGAAAAGGGGCCACTATCAGACAAGATAACGAAAGCAACCAGAATGCTCATGGCGGAAAGGGGTCGACGATAAAACAGACAAACGAAAACAACCAGAATGCCAAAGCCGACAGTGGTTCGACTATCAGACAGGACAACGAAAGCAACCAGAACGCCAAGGCCGGAAAAGGGGCCACTATCAGACAAGATAACGAAAGCAACCAGAACGCCAAGGCTGGAAAAGGAGCGACTATCAAACAAGATAACGAAAGCAACCAGAATGCGAGAGGTGAAAGAGGTTCGACGATAAAACAGACAAACGAAAACAACCAGAATGCCAAAGCCGACAGTGGTTCGACTATCAGACAGGACAATGAAAGCAACCAGAACGCCAAGGCCGGAAAAGGGGCCACTATCAGACAAGATAACGAAAGCAACCAGAATGCTCATGGCGGAAAGGGGTCGACTATCAAACAAGACAACAAAAACAACCAGAATGCCAAGGCCGACAGAGGTTCGACTATCAGACAGGACAACGAAAGCAACCAGAATGCCAAGGCCGGTAAAGGAGCCACTATCAGACAAGATAACGAAAACAACCAGAATGCTCATGGCGGAAAGGGGTCGATTATCAAACAGACAAACGAAAACAACCAGAACGCCAAGGCCGACAGAGGTTCAACTATCAGACAGGACAACGAAAGCAACCAGAATGCCAAGGCCGGTAAAGGAGCCACTATCAGACAAGATAACGAAAGCAACCAGAATGCTCATGGCGAAAGGGGGTCGACTATCAAACAGACAAACGAAAACAACCAGAACGCCAAGGCCGACAGAGGTTCAACTATCAGACAAGACAACGAAAGCAACCAGAATGCCAAAGCCGGTAAAGGAGCCACTATCAAACAAGATAACGAAAGTAACCAAAATGCCAGAGGTGAAAGAGGTTCGACGATAAAACAGACGAACGAAAACAACCAGAATGCCAAGGCCGACAAAAGCTCAACTATCAGACAGGACAACGAAAGCAACCAGAACGCCAAGGCCGGAAAAGGAGCCACTGTCAGACAAGATAACGAAAGCAACCAGAATGCCAGAGGTGAAAGAGGTTCGACGATAAAACAGACGAACGAAAACAACCAGAATGCCAAGGCCGACAGAGGCTCAACTATCAGACAGGACAACGAAAGCAACCAGAACGCCAAGGCTGGAAAAGGAGCCACTATCAGACAAGATAACGAAAGTAACCAGAACGCCAAAGCTGGAAAAGGGGCCACTATCAAACAAGATAACGAAAGTAACCAAAATGCCAGAGGTGAAAGAGGTTCGACGATAAAACAGACGAACGAAAACAACCAGAATGCTAAGGCCGACAGAGGCTCAACTATCAGACAGGACAACGAAAGCAACCAGAACGCCAAGGCCGGAAAAAAAGCCACTGTCAGACAAGATAACGAAAGCAACCAGAATGCCAGAGGTGAAAGAGGTTCGACGATAAAACAGACAAACGAAAACAACCAGAACGCCAAGGCCGACAGAGGTTCAACTATCAGACAGGACAACGAAAGCAACCAGAACGCCAAAGCCGGAAAAGGAGCCACTATCAGACAAGATAACGAAAGCAACCAGAATGCTCATGGCGGAAAGGGGTCGACTATCAAACAAGACAACAAAAACAACCAGAATGCCAAGGCCGACAGAGGTTCGACTATCAGACAGGACAACGAAAACAACCAGAATGCCAAGGCCGACAGAGGTTCGACTATCAGACAGGACAACGAAAGCAACCAGAACGCCAAGGCCGGAAAAGGAGCGACTATAAAACAAGATAACGAAAGCAACCAGAATGCGAGAGGTGAAAGAGGTTCGACGATTAAACAGACAAACGAAAACAACCAGAATGCCAAAGCCGACAGTGGTTCGACTATCAGACAGGACAACGAAAGCAACCAGAACGCCAAAGCCGGAAAAGGAGCGACTATCAGACAAGATAACGAAAGCAACCAGAATGCTCATGGCGGAAAGGGGTCGAATATCAAACAAGACAACAAAAACAACCAGAATGCCAAGGCCGACAGAGGTTCGACTATCAGACAGGACAACGAAAACAACCAGAATGCCAAGGCCGACAGAGGTTCGACTATCAGACAGGACAACGAAAGCAACCAGAACGCCAAGGCCGGAAAAGGAGCGACTATCAAACAAGATAACGAAAGCAACCAGAATGCGAGAGGTGAAAGAGGTTCGACGATAAAACAGACAAACGAAAACAACCAGAATGCCAAAGCCGACAGTGGTTCGACTATCAGACAGGACAACGAAAGCAACCAGAACGCCAAGGCTGGAAAAGGAGCCACTATCAGACAAGATAACGAAAGTAACCAGAACGCCAAAGCTGGAAAAGGGGCCACTATCAAACAAGATAACGAAAGTAACCAAAATGCCAGAGGTGAAAGAGGTTCGACGATAAAACAGACGAACGAAAACAACCAGAACGCCAAGGCCGACAGAGGCTCAACTATCAGACAGGACAACGAAAGCAACCAGAACGCCAAGGCCGGAAAAGGAGCTACTATCAGACAAGATAACGAAAGCAACCAGAACGCCAAGGCTGGAAAAGGAGCGACTATCAAACAAGATAACGAAAGCAACCAGAATGCGAGAGGCGAAAGAGGTTCGACGATAAAACAGACAAACGAAAACAACCAGAATGCCAAAGCCGACAGTGGTTCGACTATCAGACAGGACAACGAAAGCAACCAGAACGCCAAAGCCGGAAAAGGAGCCACTATCAGACAAGATAACGAAAGCAACCAGAATGCTCATGGCGGAAAGGGGTCGACTATCAAACAAGACAACAAAAACAACCAGAAAGCCAAGGCCGACAGAGGTTCGACTATCAGACAGGACAACGAAAACAACCAGAATGCCAAGGCCGACAGAGGTTCGACTATCAGACAGGACAACGAAAGCAACCAGAACGCCAAGGCCGGAAAAGGAGCGACTATCAAACAAGATAACGAAAGCAACCAGAATGCGAGAGGTGAAAGAGGTTCGACGATAAAACAGACAAACGAAAACAACCAGAATGCCAAAGCCGACAGTGGTTCGACTATCAGACAGGACAACGAAAGCAACCAGAACGCCAAAGCCGGAAAAGGAGCCACTATCAGACAAGATAACGAAAGCAACCAGAATGCTCATGGCGGAAAGGGGTCGACTATCAAACAAGACAACAAAAACAACCAGAAAGCCAAGGCCGACAGAGGTTCGACTATCAGACAGGACAACGAAAACAACCAGAATGCCAAGGCCGACAGAGGTTCGACTATCAGACAGGACAACGAAAGCAACCAGAACGCCAAGGCCGGAAAAGGAGCCACTATCAGACAAGATAACGAAAGCAACCAGAATGCTCATGGCGGAAAGGGGTCGACTATCAAACAAGACAACAAAAACAACCAGAATGCCAAGGCCGACAGAGGTTCGACTATCAGACAGGACAACGAAAGCAACCAGAATGCCAAGGCCGGTAAAGGAGCCACTATCAGACAAGATAACGAAAACAACCAGAATGCTCATGGCGGAATGGGGTCGACTATCAAACAGACAAACGAAAACAACCAGAATGCCAAGGCCGACAGAGGTTCAACTATCAGACAGGACAACGAAAGCAACCAGAATGCCAAAGCCGGTAAAGGAGCCACTATCAGACAAGATAACGAAAGCAACCAGAATGCCAGAGGTGAAAGAGGTTCGACGATAAAACAGACAAACGAAAACAACCAGAATGCCAAGGCCGACAGAGGCTCAACTATCAGACAGGACAACGAAAGCAACCAGAACGCCAAGGCCGGAAAAGGAGCCACTATCAGACAAGATAACGAAAGCAACCAAAATGCCAGAGGTGAAATAGGTTCGACGATAAAACAGGCAAACGAAAACAACCAGAATGCCAAGGCCGACAGAGGCTCAACTATCAGACAGGACAACGAAAGCAACCAGAATGCCAAGGCCGGTAAAGGAGCCACTATCAGACAAGATAACGAAAACAACCAGAATGCTCATGGCGGAAAGGGGTCGACTATCAAACAGACAAACGAAAACAACCAGAACGCCAAGGCCGACAGAGGTTCAACTATCAGACAGGACAACGAAAGCAACCAGAATGCCAAGGCCGGAAAAGGAGCCACTATCAGACAAGATAACGAAAACAAGCAGAATGCTCATGGCGGAAAGGGGTCGACGATAAAACAGACAAACGAAAACAACCAGAACGCCAAGGCCGACAGAGGTTCAACTATCAGACAGGACAACGAAAGCAACCAGAACGCCAAGGCCGGAAAAGGAGCTACTATCAGACAAGATAACGAAAGCAACCAGAACGCCAAGGCTGGAAAAGGAGCGACTATCAAACAAGATAACGAAAGCAACCAGAATGCGAGAGGCGAAAGAGGTTCGACGATAAAACAGACAAACGAAAACAACCAGAATGCCAAAGCCGACAGTGGTTCGACTATCAGACAGGACAACGAAAGCAACCAGAACGCCAAGGCCGGAAAAGGAGCGACTATCAAACAAGATAACGAAAGCAACCAGAATGCGAGAGGTGAAAGAGGTTCGACGATAAAACAGACAAACGAAAACAACCAGAATGCCAAAGCCGGAAAAGGAGCCACAATCAGACAAGATAACGAAAGCAACCAGAATGCTCATGGCGGAAAAGGGTCGACTATCAAACAAGACAACAAAAACAACCAGAATGCCAAGGCCGACAGAGGTTCGACTATCAGACAGGACAACGAAAACAACCAGAATGCCAAGGCCGACAGAGGTTCGACTATCAGACAGGACAACGAAAGCAACCAGAACGCCAAGGCCGGAAAAGGAGCCACTATCAGACAAGATAACGAAAGCAACCAGAATGCTCATGGCGGAAAGGGGTCGACTATCAAACAAGACAACAAAAACAACCAGAATGCCAAGGCCGACAGAGGTTCGACTATCAGACAGGACAACGAAAGCAACCAGAATGCCAAAGCCGGTAAAGGAGCCACTATCAGACAAGATAACGAAAACAACCAGAATGCTCATGGCGGAAAGGGGTCGACTATCAAACAGACAAACGAAAACAACCAGAATGCCAAGGCCGACAGAGGCTCAACTATCAGACAGTACAACGAAAGCAACCAGAACGCCAAGGCCGGAAAAGGAGCCACTATCAGACAAGATAACGAAAGCAACCAAAATGCCAGAGGTGAAATAGGTTCAACGATAAAACAGGCAAACGAAAACAACCAGAATGCCAAGGCCGACAGAGGCTCAACTATCAGACAGGACAACGAAAGCAACCAGAATGCCAAGGCCGGAAAAGGAGCCACTATCAGACAAGATAACGAAAACAAGCAGAATGCTCATGGCGGAAAGGGGTCGACGATAAAACAAGACAACAAAAACAACCAGAATGCCAAGGCCGACAGAGGTTCGACTATCAGACAGGACAACGAAAGCAACCAGAATGCCAAGGCCGGTAAAGGAGCCACTATCAGACAAGATAACGAAAACAACCAGAATGCAAAGGCCGACAGGGGTTCGACTATCAGACAGGACAACGAAAGCAACCAGAATGCCAAGGCCGGTAAAGGAGCCACTATCAGACAAGATAACGAAAACAACCAGAATGCTCATGGCGGAAAGGGGTCGACTATCAAACAGACAAACGAAAACAACCAGAACGCCAAGGCCGACAGAGGTTCAACTATCAGACAGGACAACGAAAGCAACCAGAATGCCAAGGCCGGAAAAGGAGCCACTATCAGACAAGATAACGAAAACAAGCAGAATGCTCATGGCGGAAAGGGGTCGACGATAAAACAAGACAACAAAAACAACCAGAATGCCAAGGCCGACAGAGGTTCGACTATCAGACAGGACAATGAAAGCAACCAGAACGCCAAGGCCGGAAAAGGAGCTACTATCAAACAAGATAACGAAAGTAACCAGAATGCGAGAGGTGAAAGAGGTTCGACGATAAAACAGACAAACGAAAACAACCAGAATGCCAAAGCCGACAGTGGTTCGACTATCAGACAGGACAACGAAAGCAACCAGAACGCCAAGGCCGGAAAAGGGGCCACTATCAGACAAGATAACGAAAGCAACCAGAATGCTCATGGCGGAAAGGGGTCGACCATCCAACAAGACAACAAAAACAACCAGAATGCCAAGGCCGACAGAGGTTCGACTATCAGACAGGACAACGAAAGCAACCAGAATGCCAAGGCCGGTAGAGGAGCCACTATCAGACAAGATAACGAAAACAACCAGAATGCGCATGGCGGAAAGGGGTCGACTATCAAACAAGACAACAAAAATAACCAGAATGCCAGAGGTGGAGACCGATCATCTATTAGTCAAGATAACGAAAACCGTCAGATTGCTAAAGCCAAAGTATGCTCTAAAGTACGACATACAAATAAAAACAAACAAAACGCGAAAGGTGAAAGAGGAACAAATATAGGACAAAATAACGATAACAACCAGAATGCTCATGGCGGAAAGGGGTCGCATATAAAACAAACAAACGAAAACAACCAAAATGCTAAAGGCGGAAAGGGATCCACAATCAGACAAGACAACGAAAATAACCAGAATGCCAGAGGTGGAACGGGTTCGACTATCAGACAAGATAACGAAAGCAACCAGAATGCCCATGGCGGAAAGGGGTCGCATATAAAACAAACAAACGAAAACAACCAGAATGCCAGAGGCGGAAAGGGTTCGACTATCAGACAAGATAACGAAAACAACCAGAATGCCAGAGGCGGAAAGGGTTCGAATATCAGACAAGATAACGAAAGCAACCAGAATGCTCATGGCGGAAAGGGGTCGACTATCAGACAAGATAACGAAAGCAACCAGAATGCTCATGGCGGAAAGGGGTCGACTATCAGACAAGATAACGAAAGCAACCAGAATGCTCATGGTGGAAAGGGGTCGACTATCAGACAAGATAACGAAAGCAACCAGAATGCTCATGGCGGAAAGGGGTCGACTATCAGACAAGATAACGAAAGCAACCAGAATGCTCATGGCGGAAAGGGGTCGACTATCAGACAAGATAACGAAAGCAACCAGAATGCCCATGGCGGAAAGGGGTCGCATATAAAACAAACAAACGAAAACCACCAGAATGCCAGAGGCGGAAAGGGATCCACCATCAGACAAGACAACGAAAACAACCAGAATGCTCATGGCGGAAAGGGGTCGACTATCAAACAAGATAACGAAAGCAACCAGAATGCCCATGGCGGAAAGGGGTCGCATATAAAACAAACAAACGAAAACAACCAGAATGCTAGAGGCGGAAAGGGATCAACCATCAGACAAGACAACGAAAACAACCAGAATGCCAGAGGCGGAAAGGGGTCGACTATCAGACAAGATAACGAAAGCATCCAGAATGCTCATGGCGGAAAGGGGTCGACTATCAGACAAGATAACGAAAGCAACCAGAATGCCCATGGCGGAAAGGGGTCGCATATAAAACAAACAAACGAAAACCACCAGAATGCCAGAGGCGGAAAGGGATCCACCATCAGACAAGACAACGAAAACAACCAGAATGCTCATGGCGGAAAGGGGTCGACTATCAAACAAGATAACGAAAGCAACCAGAATGCCCATGGCGGAAAGGGGTCGCATATAAAACAAACAAACGAAAACAACCAGAATGCTAGAGGCGGAAAGGGATCAACCATCAGACAAGACAACGAAAACAACCAGAATGCCAGAGGCGGAAAGGGGTCGACTATCAGACAAGATAACGAAAGCAACCAGAATGCTCATGGCGGAAAGGGGTCGACTATCAGACAAGATAACGAAAGCAACCAGAATGCCCATGGCGGAAAGGGTTCGCATATAAAACAAACAAACGAAAACCACCAGAATGCCAGAGGCGGAAAGGGATCCACCATCAGACAAGACAACGAAAACAACCAGAATGCCAGAGGCGGAAAGGGGTCGATTATCAGACAAGATAACGAAAGCAACCAGAATGCTCATGGCGAAAAGGGGTCGACTATCAGACAAGATAACGAAAGCAACCAGAATGCTCATGGCGGAAAGGGGTCGCATATAAAACAAACAAACGAAAACAACCAGAATGCTAGAGGCGGAAAGGGATCAACCATCAAACAAGACAACGAAAACAACCAGAATGCCAGAGGCGGGAAGGGTTCGACTATCAGACAAGATAACGAAAACAACCAGAATGCCAGAGGCGGAAAGGGGTCGACTATCAGACAAGATAACGAAAGCAACCAGAATGCTCATGGCGGAAAGGGGTCGACTATCAGACAAGATAACGAAAGCAACCAGAATGCCCATGGCGGAAAGGGGTCGCATATAAAACAAACAAACGAAAACCACCAGAATTCCAGAGGCGGAAAGGGATCCACCATCAGACAAGACAACGAAAACAACCAGAATGCCAGAGGCGGAAAGGGGTCGACTATCAGACAAGATAACGAAAGCAACCAGAATGCTCATGGCGGAAAGGGGTCGACTATCAGACAAGATAACGAAAGCAACCAGAATGCTCATGGCGGAAAGGGGTCGACTATCAGACAAGATAACGAAAGCAACCAGAATGCTCATGGCGGAAAGGGGTCGCATATAAAACAAACAAACGAAAACAACCAGAATGCTAGAGGCGGAAAGGGATCAACCATCAGACAAGACAACGAAAACAACCAGAATGCCAGAGGCGGAAAGGGGTCGACTATCAGACAAGATAACGAAAGCAACCAGAATGCTCATGGCGGAAAGGGGTCGACTATCAGACAAGATAACGAAAGCAACCAGAATGCCCATGGCGGAAAGGGGTCGCATATAAAACAAACAAACGAAAACAACCAGAATGCTAGAGGCGGAAAGGGATCAACCATCAGACAAGACAACGAAAACAACCAGAATGCCAGAGGCGGAAAGGGGTCGACTATCAGACAAGATAACGAAAGCAACCAGAATGCTCATGGCGGAAAGGGGTCGCATATAAAACAAACAAACGAAAACAACCAAAATGCTAAAGGCGGAAAGGGATCCACCATCAGACAAGACAACGAAAACAACCAGAATGCCAGAGGCGGAAAGGGTTCGACTATCAGACAAGATAACGAAAGCAACCAGAATGCCCATGGCGGAAAGGAGTCGCATATAAAACAAACAAACGAAAACCACCAGAATGCTAGAGGCGGAAAGGGATCCACCATCAGACAAGACAACGAAAACAACCAGAATGCCAGAGGCGGAAAGGGGTCGACTATCAGACAAGATAACGAAAGCAACCAGAATGCTCATGGCGGAAAGGGGTCGACTATCAGACAAGATAACGAAAGCAACCAGAATGCTCATGGCGGAAAGGGGTCGCATATAAAACAAACAAACGAAAACAACCAGAATGCTAGAGGCGGAAAGGGATCAACCATCAGACAAGACAACGAAAACAACCAGAATGCCAGAGGCGGAAAGGGGTCGACTATCAGACAAGATAACGAAAGCAACCAGAATGCTCATGGCGGAAAGGGGTCGACTATCAGACAAGATAACGAAAGCAACCAGAATGCCCATGGCGGAAAGGGGTCGCATATAAAACAAACAAACGAAAACCACCAGAATGCCAGAGGCGGAAAGGGATCCACCATCAGACAAGACAACGAAAACAACCAGAATGCCAGAGGCGGAAAGGGGTCGACTATCAGACAAGATAACGAAAGCAACCAGAATGCTCATGGCGGAAAGGGGTCGACTATCAGACAAGATAACGAAAGCAATCAGAATGCCCATGGCGGAAAGGGGTCGCATATAAAACAAACAAACGAAAACCACCAGAATGCCAGAGGCGGAAAGGGATCCACCATCAGACAAGACAACGAAAACAACCAGAATGCCAGAGGCGGAAAGGGGTCGACTATCAGACAAGATAACGAAAGCAACCAGAATGCTCATGGCGGAAAGGGGTCGACTATCAGACAAGATAACGAAAGCAACCAGAATGCCCATGGCGGAAAGGGGTCGCATATAAAACAAACAAACGAAAACCACCAGAATGCCAGAGGCGGAAAGGGATCCACCATCAGACAAGACAACGAAAACAACCAGAATGCCAGAGGCGGAAAGGGGTCGACTATCAGACAAGATAACGAAAGCAACCAGAATGCTCATGGCGGAAAGGGGTCGACTATCAGACAAGATAACGAAAGCAACCAGAATGCTCATGGCGGAAAGGGGTCGACTATCAGACAAGATAACGAAAGCAACCAGAATGCTCATGGCGGAAAGGGGTCGCATATAAAACAAACAAACGAAAACAACCAGAATGCTAGAGGCGGAAAGGGATCAACCATCAGACAAGACAACGAAAACAACCAGAATGCCAGAGGCGGAAAGGGGTCGACTATCAGACAAGATAACGAAAGCAACCAGAATGCTCATGGCGGAAAGGGGTCGACTATCAGACAAGATAACGAAAGCAACCAGAATGCTCATGGCGGAAAGGGGTCGACTATCAGACAAGATAACGAAAGCAACCAGAATGCTCATGGCGGAAAGGGGTCGCATATAAAACAAACAAACGAAAACAACCAGAATGCCAGAGGCGGAAAGGGTTCGAATATCAGACAAGATAACGAAAGCAACCAGAATGCTCATGGCGGAAAGGGGTCGACTATCAGACAAGATAACGAAAGCAACCAGAATGCTCATGGCGGAAAGGGGTCGACTATCAGACAAGATAACGAAAGCAACCAGAATGCTCATGGTGGAAAGGGGTCGACTATCAGACAAGATAACGAAAGCAACCAGAATGCTCATGGCGGAAAGGGGTCGACTATCAGACAAGATAACGAAAGCAACCAGAATGCTCATGGCGGAAAGGGGTCGACTATCAGACAAGATAACGAAAGCAACCAGAATGCCCATGGCGGAAAGGGGTCGCATATAAAACAAACAAACGAAAACCACCAGAATGCCAGAGGCGGAAAGGGATCCACCATCAGACAAGACAACGAAAACAACCAGAATGCTCATGGCGGAAAGGGGTCGACTATCAAACAAGATAACGAAAGCAACCAGAATGCCCATGGCGGAAAGGGGTCGCATATAAAACAAACAAACGAAAACAACCAGAATGCTAGAGGCGGAAAGGGATCAACCATCAGACAAGACAACGAAAACAACCAGAATGCCAGAGGCGGAAAGGGGTCGACTATCAGACAAGATAACGAAAGCATCCAGAATGCTCATGGCGGAAAGGGGTCGACTATCAGACAAGATAACGAAAGCAACCAGAATGCCCATGGCGGAAAGGGGTCGCATATAAAACAAACAAACGAAAACCACCAGAATGCCAGAGGCGGAAAGGGATCCACCATCAGACAAGACAACGAAAACAACCAGAATGCTCATGGCGGAAAGGGGTCGACTATCAAACAAGATAACGAAAGCAACCAGAATGCCCATGGCGGAAAGGGGTCGCATATAAAACAAACAAACGAAAACAACCAGAATGCTAGAGGCGGAAAGGGATCAACCATCAGACAAGACAACGAAAACAACCAGAATGCCAGAGGCGGAAAGGGGTCGACTATCAGACAAGATAACGAAAGCAACCAGAATGCTCATGGCGGAAAGGGGTCGACTATCAGACAAGATAACGAAAGCAACCAGAATGCCCATGGCGGAAAGGGTTCGCATATAAAACAAACAAACGAAAACCACCAGAATGCCAGAGGCGGAAAGGGATCCACCATCAGACAAGACAACGAAAACAACCAGAATGCCAGAGGCGGAAAGGGGTCGATTATCAGACAAGATAACGAAAGCAACCAGAATGCTCATGGCGAAAAGGGGTCGACTATCAGACAAGATAACGAAAGCAACCAGAATGCTCATGGCGGAAAGGGGTCGCATATAAAACAAACAAACGAAAACAACCAGAATGCTAGAGGCGGAAAGGGATCAACCATCAAACAAGACAACGAAAACAACCAGAATGCCAGAGGCGGGAAGGGTTCGACTATCAGACAAGATAACGAAAACAACCAGAATGCCAGAGGCGGAAAGGGGTCGACTATCAGACAAGATAACGAAAGCAACCAGAATGCTCATGGCGGAAAGGGGTCGACTATCAGACAAGATAACGAAAGCAACCAGAATGCCCATGGCGGAAAGGGGTCGCATATAAAACAAACAAACGAAAACCACCAGAATTCCAGAGGCGGAAAGGGATCCACCATCAGACAAGACAACGAAAACAACCAGAATGCCAGAGGCGGAAAGGGGTCGACTATCAGACAAGATAACGAAAGCAACCAGAATGCTCATGGCGGAAAGGGGTCGACTATCAGACAAGATAACGAAAGCAACCAGAATGCTCATGGCGGAAAGGGGTCGACTATCAGACAAGATAACGAAAGCAACCAGAATGCTCATGGCGGAAAGGGGTCGCATATAAAACAAACAAACGAAAACAACCAGAATGCTAGAGGCGGAAAGGGATCAACCATCAGACAAGACAACGAAAACAACCAGAATGCCAGAGGCGGAAAGGGGTCGACTATCAGACAAGATAACGAAAGCAACCAGAATGCTCATGGCGGAAAGGGGTCGACTATCAGACAAGATAACGAAAGCAACCAGAATGCCCATGGCGGAAAGGGGTCGCATATAAAACAAACAAACGAAAACAACCAGAATGCTAGAGGCGGAAAGGGATCAACCATCAGACAAGACAACGAAAACAACCAGAATGCCAGAGGCGGAAAGGGGTCGACTATCAGACAAGATAACGAAAGCAACCAGAATGCTCATGGCGGAAAGGGGTCGCATATAAAACAAACAAACGAAAACAACCACAATGCTAAAGGCGGAAAGGGATCCACCATCAGACAAGACAACGAAAACAACCAGAATGCCAGAGGCGGAAAGGGTTCGACTATCAGACAAGATAACGAAAGCAACCAGAATGCCCATGGCGGAAAGGAGTCGCATATAAAACAAACAAACGAAAACCACCAGAATGCTAGAGGCGGAAAGGGATCCACCATCAGACAAGACAACGAAAACAACCAGAATGCCAGAGGCGGAAAGGGGTCGACTATCAGACAAGATAACGAAAGCAACCAGAATGCTCATGGCGGAAAGGGGTCGACTATCAGACAAGATAACGAAAGCAACCAGAATGCTCATGGCGGAAAGGGGTCGCATATAAAACAAACAAACGAAAACAACCAGAATGCTAGAGGCGGAAAGGGATCAACCATCAGACAAGACAACGAAAACAACCAGAATGCCAGAGGCGGAAAGGGGTCGACTATCAGACAAGATAACGAAAGCAACCAGAATGCTCATGGCGGAAAGGGGTCGACTATCAGACAAGATAACGAAAGCAACCAGAATGCCCATGGCGGAAAGGGGTCGCATATAAAACAAACAAACGAAAACCACCAGAATGCCAGAGGCGGAAAGGGATCCACCATCAGACAAGACAACGAAAACAACCAGAATGCCAGAGGCGGAAAGGGGTCGACTATCAGACAAGATAACGAAAGCAACCAGAATGCTCATGGCGGAAAGGGGTCGACTATCAGACAAGATAACGAAAGCAATCAGAATGCCCATGGCGGAAAGGGGTCGCATATAAAACAAACAAACGAAAACCACCAGAATGCCAGAGGCGGAAAGGGATCCACCATCAGACAAGACAACGAAAACAACCAGAATGCCAGAGGCGGAAAGGGGTCGACTATCAGACAAGATAACGAAAGCAACCAGAATGCTCATGGCGGAAAGGGGTCGACTATCAGACAAGATAACGAAAGCAACCAGAATGCCCATGGCGGAAAGGGGTCGCATATAAAACAAACAAACGAAAACCACCAGAATGCCAGAGGCGGAAAGGGATCCACCATCAGACAAGACAACGAAAACAACCAGAATGCCAGAGGCGGAAAGGGGTCGACTATCAGACAAGATAACGAAAGCAACCAGAATGCTCATGGCGGAAAGGGGTCGACTATCAGACAAGATAACGAAAGCAACCAGAATGCCCATGGCGGAAAGGGGTCGCATATAAAACAAACAAACGAAAACCACCAGAATGCCAGAGGCGGAAAGGGATCCACCATCAGACAAGACAACGAAAACAACCAGAATGCCAGAGGCGGAAAGGGGTCGACTATCAGACAAGATAACGAAAGCAACCAGAATGCTCATGGCGGAAAGGGGTCGACTATCAGACAAGATAACGAAAGCAACCAGAATGCTCATGGCGGAAAGGGGTCGCATATAAAACAAACAAACGAAAACAACCAAAATGCTAAAGGCGGAAAGGGATCCACCATCAGACAAGACAACGAAAACAACCAAAATGCCAGAGGCGGAAAGGGTTCGACTATCAGACAAGATAACGAAAGCAACCAGAATGCCCATGGCGGAAAGGGGTCGCATATAAAACAAACAAACGAAAACCACCAGAATGCCAGAGGCGGAAAGGGATCCACCATCAGACAAGACAACGAAAACAACCAGAATGCCAGAGGCGGAAAGGGTTCGACTATCAGACAAGATAACGAAAGCAACCAGAATGCTCATGGCGGAAAGGGGTCGACTATCAGACAAGATAACGAAAGCAACCAGAATGCCCATGGCGGAAAGGGGTCGCATATAAAACAAACAAACGAAAACCACCAGAATGCCAGAGGGGGAAAGGGATCCACCATCAGACAAGACAACGAAAACAACCAGAATGCCAGAGGCGGAAAGGGGTCGACTATCAGACAAGATAACGAAAGCAACCAGAATGCTCATGGCGGAAAGGGGTCGACTATCAGACAAGATAACGAAAACAACCAGAATGCTCATGGCGGAAAGGGGTCGCATATAAAACAAACAAACGAAAACAACCAGAATGCTAGAGGCGGAAAGGGATCCACCATCAGTCAAGACAACGAAAACAACCAGAATGCCAGAGGCGGAAAGGGGTCGACTATCAGACAAGATAACGAAAGCAACCAGAATGCTCATGGCGGAAAGGGGTCGACTATTAGACAAGATAACGAAAGCAACCAGAATGCTCATGGCGGAAAGGGGTCGACTATCAGACAAGACAACGAAAACAACCAGAATGCTCATGGCGGAAAGGGGTCGACTATCAAACAAGATAACGAAAGCAACCAGAATGCCCATGGCGGAAAGGGGTCGCATATAAAACAAACAAACGAAAACAACCAGAATGCTAGAGGCGGAAAGGGATCAACCATCAGACAAGATAACGAAAGCAACCAGAATGCCCATGGCGGAAAGGGGTCGCATATAAAACAAACAAACGAAAACCACCAGAATGCCAGAGGCGGAAAGGGATCTACCATCAGACAAGACAACGAAAACAACCAGAATGCCAGAGGCGGAAAGGGGTCGACTATCAGACAAGATAACGAAAGCAACCAGAATGCTCATGGCGGAAAGGGGTCGACTATCAGACAAGATAACGAAAGCAACCAGAATGCTCATGGCGGAAAGGGGTCGCATATAAAACAAACAAACGAAAACAACCAAAATGCTAAAGGCGGAAAGGGATCCACCATCAGACAAGACAACGAAAACAACCAGAATGCCAGAGGCGGAAAGGGTTCGACTATCAGACAAGATAACGAAAGCAAACAGAATGCCCATGGCGGAAAGGGGTCGCATATAAAACAAACAAACGAAAACCACCAGAATGCTAGAGGCGGAAAGGGATCCACCATCAGACAAGACAACGAAAACAACCAGAATGCCAGAGGCGGAAAGGGGTCGACTATCAGACAAGATAACGAAAGCAACCAGAATGCTCATGGCGGAAAGGGGTCGACTATCAGACAAGATAACGAAAACAACCAGAATGCCCATGGCGGAAAGGGGTCGCATATAAAACAAACAAACGAAAACCACCAGAATGCCAGAGGCGGAAAGGGATCCACCATCAGACAAGACAACGAAAACAACCAGAATGCCAGAGGCGGAAAGGGGTCGACTATCAGACAAGATAACGAAAACAACCAGAATGCCAGAGGCGGAAAAGGGTCGACTATCAGACAAGATAACGAAAGCAACCAACATGCTCATGGCGGAAAGGGGTCGACTATCAGACAAGATAACGAAAACAACCAGAATGCGCATGGCGGAAAAGGGTCGCATATAAAACAAACAAACGAAAACAACCAAAATGCTAAAGGCGGAAAGGGATCCACCATCAGACAAGACAACGAAAACAACCAGAATGCCAGAGGCGGAAAGGGGTCGACTATCAGACAAGATAACGAAAGCAACCAGAATGCTAGAGGCGGAAAGGGGTCCACTATCAGACAAGATAATGAAAACAACCAGAATGCTAAAGGCGGAAAGGGGTCGACTATCAAACAAGACAACAGAAACAACCAGAACGCCGCAGGTGGTAATGATTCAGTTATTAGACAAGATAATAAAAACCACCAAAATGCTGAAACCGGAGAACGATCTAAGATAAAACATGATAAGAATGACCATGTCAAAGATTGCTCGAAGGAGGAATTAAATAAGCGTAAGAATTCTACTACAGTTAAGAAGGTTACCAAAGAGGTCGTTCTTAAAAAGGACAAGAGATCCGAAGTCAATGAATCTGAGTCATCGAAAACTAAAGAAAAAAGTAAATCTAAAGTTAAAACGGTAGTGAAGACAAAGACAGTTGAAAAAACCAAAGAGCAGAATTCGAAAGGCGAAAAACATCATTGTGGTAACTAATTAGCCGTACTTCGTAACTTTAAATAGACATATCGCAATCAACAAGGTATTCCGACTAATCATTTTAATTTTATCTTTATTACACGTTATCTTTTGTCAAATTCACTTTTTTGTTGTATGACTGATCTGTTCTTTTTCTTACTAAGATTTCGAGTACCTTCTACTTATTCTCTCGAGTAGGTTGTGAGGTGGATGACCTCATCAACCCTGTTAGAGTGGTTGCTGAGCAGCCAAAGGTCCCTGGCATGACTCATGTAACGACTGCTTACTTACATCAGTTAGTAGTAACCGGGACCAACGGCTACTCGTGGCGTGTACTTACTTAGGTACATAAACATAGCCTAATGCTGTGTGTCCCCCATACCTATCTTCTTAGGAAGCACGCAATTCCTCTGTTGATTTCTGTGATAACATCTGGTTTTTCATTCGCTCCGCTTACCTAACCTGAAGATTTGACAGGTCCGGTTTTTTACAGAAGCGACTGTCTGATTTCCAACCCTCGAAGGGCAAACCAGCCCAATATTGTTACATACCTCCGAAACGCATTTTTTGGGGATGTGGGTTTCCTAACGATGTTTTCCTTCACCGCTGAGCACGTGGTAATCATTTATCATCCTAACATGAATATGAAAACAAATTCGAAAATCATTGGCTCAGACCCATGCTGGAATCGAACCTGCGACCTCAAATTGAGTGTCAAGCGTTCTCTTCACTGGTCTTTTTCTTCGATGGTCGATTTCTATGATATGCCTGGGAAAATAAGCACTTACAACTATTAATAATTGTTTCATACAACAAATAAGTGAATATCAATCATTATTCATCACTAGTCATCTCAAATCATCATTATTCACCCACCATTCATCATTTCATGACTTTACCCATCAATCGATTTGTAATCTTAAATATTGTGTGTCAAATGTTTGTGTTGCAATAAAAAAATGTAAAAAAAATAAATAAAGGAATTAATCAACCATGTACTCTGTGTTTTTTTTTCTAAGGGCCCTATTTCACTATGACACCAGCTATTTAATACCTTATCCGTTAAAAGAAAATTCAATTTTTGATAAATAAATGGCTTTTGTGTGATAATAATTATTCTGCCAGTGTCACGTTTAAAAATAGATAATAATATAGGATCCACATAATATCAGCGTCGTGGTTCACGCCATGACTTGTGCTGAGTGAGGTCATTTTATTTCAGAACGTCCACCACCACCTTAACCATTTCGACAAACATCCGTCTTGCTTTTTTTGTAATTTTTTAGTAGAAAATATGATGTTGTAATATTTTTTTTTTGTGTGTGGCACCCTTCTATAATAAACTAGTACTATTCTATTCTATGCTTACTATAAAAAAATAAAAAATAAGACAAAGTGATATCATTTTGAAACCAGCCAAATGGCCAGCAACAAAATGTAGTTTTTGCATTTGACAGTTGAAGGGCCACACCGCATGGAAGAAATTTATAAATCTAAAAAGCAATATTGCAATTTGACATTTGCGATTGAATGGATGTGTTTCGGCTGTATGAGCTATGTTCCCTTCGCTTGTCCGACGGACAAAATAATCAGAAAAAAAAATCTAATCAAAAAGATTAGGCCGTATGAATGTGTTCTATTGCCTTCCCACTTGAAAAAATGAAAAGACTACTATTACTGTATGTAATCAATAGTATAAAAATACCAGAAAATAAAAGTAAAATAAGAACTTAATGACCCTGATTCCAGCAGATACCTCCTAATTTTACTTTAAGTTATACCCGTCATTTTCTTATCCGCCGAAAAGGAAAGGGACGGATGATTGACAGTTCTTAATCTTAGGAAGAAACGAATGAATAACCCAGGCGAATCAAAAAGGTATCTCGCTGGTATGCAAACCGTTTGACGTGTGCTGTCAACTTGATTCTATTGGGTTATTAGCCAATGCAAAAATGTATGCATTTATAATGCTTGTCGATTACCCGGTCCTTTCCTTTTCGGCGGGTAAGAAAATGACAGATAAGTATAACAAAATAAAATTAGATGGTGTCTACAGGAATTAGCACCAATGTGTGTAAGTAATAATATAGACCAAATGTTAAATGCTGACCAACTGCAAACTATACCATTTTTATTGCAAGTACCTAAATGAATTCATTTACATGATTATGTAAGCAATTTAATCTTAAAAACCAGATTGTTTACAGTTAAACAGTTCCACGTCGAAATTAAAAGCATTTTCGCTTTCAAAAAATCTGAAAAATATAACCTAATTGTTTTTAAAAGAGGCAGTATGTCTGCTTTCCATTGTCATCCTTTATGAGAAAATTATAAATGTTACCTTTCGTTCGTAAAAAAATATATAAACAACCTAATCTAATTAGTTCTAAACACCTATTAGAACAAACTTTAATAGCGATTATCTCAATAACTGAAAGTTTCATCACAAAAAAAATAGGTAAGTAATACTTACCTGATTTTGAACCGTGAAAAGATTCTCCGTCGATCTGCATATTTCATTTTCGAAAATCCGTTGGCAGGATATAAAACTTTTACCATTCTGAATGGTACTGATGCACTTTTTAATATATTTTACACAAGATAAACAAGAACTCAGATTAGACACAAACACACAACACGCAGATTAGGTTCAACAAATTTTTATCACGTTTTAAAAGTGCTTGCATAAATACGCGCGCGACGGCAGCAAGTCGACTGAACTTTTGTTTCTTTTTTATTGGACTGGAAGTAGTTTTTGGCGGGAACCATAGATGTTTTAGGCCGAGATTCTAATTTATTAGGTACCAATTAATTCTAATTATAATAATTATCTTAGGATAATAAAATAGGATAAAAATAGGATAGGATAAAATAAAATAAAATATAATTTGGACTTAAGTATTTCAGGACATTTCCCACAAAACTTGAATGAGTGTCATGGAACACATCAAGGTTTTCAGCGTGACCATTGGCAAAATTGTAGAAGTAACACACATGCTTACATAGCGTTTAAACACATAACTCTCCTTTTTGCTTCGCCGCAGTCGGGTAAAAATGAAGTTTCGAGTATGTTGAATCAATACTTATCTTTAGACTGATAGATACCTATACAAGGGAAATAACGGTGACGTAACACGATAAAACAAAAGTGATTGAGGGTCTGTTCATAAGAGGGATATTACATCTAAAGATAGGCTACATAAGCCATCTTCGGGCGCATCAGCGTCGTGCCGACTAGGGTTGGTATTAATAAACTAAACTCAGCTGAGACTGCCCTCAAGATCATGCTCAAGTCCCTGTTTTTATATAAGAACTGTCACATTGACATGATGTTGAGGGCAGTCTCGAAGCTGAGTCGAAGTGGTCGCCATGGCCGAAATCGGTCGGAGATCATCATCATCATCATCATCATCATCATTACATCTATCCAACATTCGTCAATCATGACTTTTTATTCAAACAAAAATCGGCCTTATTTTTTTTTATTAATATGGGTTTGCTCTTGACTGCGTCTTCCACGAGGAGAAGAGAGATCGGCGCCGAGGCAAGGGTCTTCGCGTCCACCAACACCGTCGTGTGCGCAGCGCGCCGATGGCTCGCGAGCCCCATCCACGCCGAGTGGCGGCGCTTGCATTGTGTAGGGGGCCGGTGATGGCGTGTATATGCGGTGCGTGTGTGACTGTGTTTGTGTGTATGTGATCAATGTATTAAATTAAATTAAAAATTAATCGTATTACTATATTTAATTTAATTCATTATAATTTAATTGATTGTTATCGTAATTGATATGGACACTGTCTGGAATAAAGAATTTTTATTTTTTTTATTTTTATTAATATTTACATAAACAGACATAGGTTCCACTGCCGGGCACAGGCCTCCCCTCAATCAGTGCTCGGCAGTGGGACGTATGTCTGATTATGTATGTTTATGTTTATTGCTGTTTAGCAATAAGGCCGCCTATTGTGCTTATGTTTTATTCGTATGTTTATGTCCTTTATATATGTTCTTGTGCAATAAAGTATTATTGATTGATTGATTGATGTAATTTGATTTTTTCAAAACTTTATGTATAAAAGCTTATTATAAGATTAATGATTACCTAAATGTTAAATATGTCTACTATTAAATGTGTTCCTCTAGTTATTAAATAACTTGTAATATATACCTACATTGATTTAAAAGATGTGTTGCTGTTTCTTGTCATTTTTTCTCCTCATAACACCTTGGGAAATGACGTAAATTCCAAAATGTTACATTGACCTTAAACAAATTTATTCAAGTATATTGAATAAATAATTCTGATTTCTGATTTAGTAGTTCCACGAGCCATGGCAGGGGCCTTTGGCGGCTCAATAGTAACCCTGACACCAGGGTTGATAAGGTCGGTCATTCACCCCACAAATTCACTTTTGAGTGTTTGAGCACGTATACTGGCTCCTTATGAATTTAGAACCTCATTCGATTCCCGGTGGGGACAAATCACAAAAATCACTTTGTGATCCCTAATTTGGTTAGGACATTACAGGCTGATCACGTGATTGTCCAAAAAGTAAAAAAGATCCGTGCTTCGGTAGGCACGTTAAGCCATTGGTCCCGGTTACTTCTCACTGATGTAAGTACGTAGTCGTTACATGAGTCAGGGGCCTTTGGCGGCTCAATAATAACCCTGACACCAGGGTTGCCATCAACCCTTGGTAATCACCTCACAACCCATACGATAGAAGAAGAGTGTGTGTAAGCCTTTAGCGATAGATACCTACCTACTAGATAAAAACACAGAAAGATAATAATATTATCAAGAAAACAAATGATTCAGTGTTCAATAGGTATACTCGTCAAAAAAGTTATAGAACTGTTTTGTATAGTTAGTTATTTGCAGCAAAATATTTTTCAAAAAAAAAAATCAAAAAATATTTATTTAAATTCAAAAATATCATCATTCAGTGCGTAACATAGATACTCTTTGTAACGTCATCTTTTAAATAACGAACGTCTCATCCGCCTTAAACTTCTGCAGCTTCACAACCTGTATAGCCGGGGAAAAGAAGCTGTAAGAAAAACGTTGAATACTTCAGAACCTGGATACCTGCGTTTTCTACCTTTTGATGCTTCATCATCACCAGCCCATTAACGTCCCCACTGTTGGGGCACGGGCCTTCCCTATGGATGGATAGGGAGATCGAGCCTTAAACCACCACGCGGGCCCAGTGCGTATTGATGGTTATTAACGACTGCTAATGCAGCCGGGACCAACGGCTTAACGTGCCTTCCGAAGCACGGAGGAGTTCGAGATGAAAACTTTTTTTTTTTGTGGTCACCCATCCTATGACCGGCCTTTGCGAAAGTTGCTTAACTTCAACAATCGCAGACCGAGCGCGTTGACCGCTGCGCCACCGAGCTCCTCACTTTAATGCTTACTTATTGTTAATTCAAGTTAAAGAACACAAAACGATCTAATTTGTTCCGTGATAGTGACTATAATTCTATGAAAAAGTGAAAGTGGTGACGCGCATGCGGTGTTTAAGAATCAGTGATAAAAAAAAAGTCTGTAATAGTGACTTTAGTTCTATGAAAAACTGAAAGTGTTTTTTTTGACGTGATTTATTGTTGATTTGCCGCAGATGGCATTAACTACTTGACCGGACAAAACTGCAAGTGGCGACTGCGCGTGCGATGCTTAAGAATCAGTGATAAAAAAAGACACTAAAGTGAATAATAGGTACTTTAAAAAAACAAATGTTTATTAAACAAACACAAAACTTAAAAAAAACACACAAATATTACAATAGAACTAAATAATATTTACAAATTACATACACTACAAAAAGTAAAAAAATAACTGTATCCCTATTAGGGTAATCAGAGGTACATCCACCGCAAGATGAACTAAGTAGCAACACTTCACCGAGCTTTCTGTTAGACCAACGTGATAGGTGAGCCGTATCGCCGTCTATAACGATTGAGCCGACAGTGTTAGTGAAAAAACCGAAAAGTAAAATAATAGGTAACTCTTTTAAGAGGCCTCCTCGGATAGTACTTAATTATTACATTAAAAAAAATGAAAAAAAACCAGTGGCTGCAAATATTGAAATCTATAGACGACGAAGAAGTTGATGTCAATAATATTATCAGCAAACTTAAATTGGATCTTCTACGCACAAATTCTGATATACACAAGGAATGGGAAAATGAGGAATTTAATATTGATTATTGGTTCGATGTGCAACATACCTACGAGACTGATCGTACTACAATATTCAATATGGCTGCCAAATGGAACTTTAAAAAAATCTTCAATGCCTTTCTTGCGTTAGACGCCGATTTGAACAAGACAGATGCATTTGGTTGCTCGCCTTTGATCGTAGCTATTAAAAAAGAAAACGGTGAAATAGTCGAAGCTCTTTTGAATAAAAATTGTGATGTCAATACAGTGAATAACGCTAAAGAAACTGCGTTGCACTGGGCAGCGCGATTGGGGTTTGTTGACATAACAGAAACACTTATAAATAAAGGTGCTAAAGTTAATGCTGTTGATGAAAATGGTTCCCCTGCACTGCATTGGGCTTCAGATGAAGGTTATTTAGATGTAGTCAAAGTTCTCATTAAACATAAAGCTGATCCGCATATCAAAAATGCTACACAAGATAATGCTGTTGATATCGCAGCACATAAAGGACATTTGAACGTAGTTAAATACTTGGTAGAAGAAGCCAAAGTTGATTGCATGAATACTGATGATATCGAATTCACTGCTCTACATTGGGCTGTTGTAGGAAGACATTTTGACATAGTCAAGTATTTAGTGGAAGATCAAAAAGTTAACGTTGGCGCCAACAATAAAATACCCCTGCATTATGCTGTAATAGATATAGATATTTTTAAATATCTTGCTAAATATTCTGATATCCTAGCTACTGATGATAAAGGCAATAATGTTTTACATGTTGCGGCTAATTGTGACTGCTTAGATGTCGTCAAGTATTTAGTAGAGGAGAAAAATTATGATGTGAACCAGACCAATAATGCAGGACTAACAAGCGTGCTTATAGCCGCATCTTCGAACAGTTTAGACGTTATGAAATACTTTGCCGAGAGCAAAAAGATAATATAACATAAGATCGCGACCATAACTCAATTGGAGTCAGAAAAACATCAATCGCAAGATGAAGTAAGTACTCACCGGGCTTTCTGTTAAACAGCGTGACAGGTGGTGAGCCGTATCGCCGTCTATAATGACTCACTCTGCTGGGTGAGGCCCGAATTTCGTGTTCCATAAGTGACAACATTTAATTTTTACTAAGGTGCCTTAAATCGCAAACCATTTCGAGATATTTCTATGATTTACACAAAACACATTTTTTCAGATTTTTTAATTCAGTAATAATAGAAATATATTGAAAAATCCACGAGGTCAGAAGAGGAAGGCAGAATAAGTTCAGACCTTTACATAAAAACTATAACTATAACAGCTATTGTTTTAAATATGCATGCAAAGGTACATTACATTATACTGCCTTCATTCTATCAATGGCAGAATCCAATTTTCAAAAAATATTTTTTGTAAATTTCTGGTGGAAAAATCTTGACAAGAAAAAATACGTGTCTTCTATTTAAACAAGTACTTTCGAAATAGCACAAAAAAACCACGGCATAAAATTTGAAATGTTGTCAATTATGCGTTAATATTAGTATTATCCATTATTCTATTATTTTGTCGAGACTTATTGTAGATGGAATGAATTGTATATGTGAAATAAAGGATAAAAAAAACACAATTTTAATTAAAATACATTTTATAACACAATACAAACACTATTACACATATAAAAACATACACAAAAAAACTAAGCCAATAAAGTTACAAAAAATGCGATCGTTAGCAAGGAAAGAGAGGAAAAGGAAGACCAAGAAGATCTTACATGGAACAGGTTAAAGAGAAGGTGAACTTCGTGTGAAAGAATTGGCTTTTGATAGACAAGAATGGAGAATGTACGCCGACAAGAGCGTGGCTCTTAAATTAGTGATGGTAAAACTAAACTAAGCACAAATCTCCGCCAATAATCAAATATTATGAAATATCACATTTATAAAAGTATTTTTGTTTATACTTTTCTTATTTATTTCCAAGAAAGATATAAAAATTTCTATAGTGTTTATGGCCTGGTAACGAGTGTTTTGAGTCAAATTTTATTTTAAAAAGTTTATAAAGATAATGCTCGTGACCGTACCTACTACGCGATTAACTTTGTAAAAAAGCGTTTTCAAAAGAGGAGCGTGTGCTCACGCAGATTTAATGACTGACGTTTTGACGCGCAGGCCGCTCTTTTGAACGCCAATTACTTACTTTATTTAAAATAAAAAAAAAATACAAAATGTCAGACCGTCAACAAAGGGTTTTTATTATAAATAAATAATGGTTTAAGACACTACTCATTTAAGTCAGTCAGTTCAATGATGGTAAAGTAAAGTTAAAAAGCAAAATCAAATAAAAAAACTGGTTTAGAGGTCTTGCAACCAGGCCACAAAATTGCAAAAAAGACATTAAATTTAGTGGCGCCATATTTGTTATTTATTACGATAATTTGAAAAAGGAGATGTATTATTTATAATAATATAGATATATGCCTGAAACAAATAATATTATTTTTAATCTGCTTTTTTGGGTGCTTTACTTAAAAAGGGAATTTTAGGAATTTTGGGATTATCTTTTTTACAATCTTTGGGATCCTTAACCGGTGGTTTGACCGGTGGTTTAACCGGTGGTTTGACCGGCGGTTTGACCGGTGGTTTAACCGGTGGTTTAGTATCAGGAGGACATGGTTCGTCAACGGGTGGTTCAACTGGTGGTTTGACCGGTGGTAATACCGGTGGTTTTACCGGTGGTAATACCGGTGGTTTTACCGGTGGTTTGACCGGTGGTTTAACCGGTGGTAATACCGGTGGTTTGACCGGTGGTATAACTGGTGGTTCACACGGTGGTTCAACTGGTGGTTTGACCGGTGGTAATACCGGTGGTTCAACTGGTGGTTTGACCGGTGGTTCAACTGGTGGTTTAACCGGTGGTAATACCGGTGGTTTGACCGGTGGTATAACTGGTGGTTTGACCGGTGGTTCAACTGGTGGTTTGACTGGTGGATCAACTGGTGGTTTGACCGGTGGTAATACCGGTGGTTTGACCGGTGGTAATACCGGTGGTTTGACCGGTGGTTCAACAGGTGGTTTGACTGGTGGTTCAACTGGTGGTTTGACCGGTGGCAATACCGGCGGTTTGACCGGTGGTAATACCGGTGGTTTGACCGGTGGTTTAACTGGTGGTTTGACCGGTGGTATTACCGGTGGTTTGACCGGTGGTATAACTGGTGGTTTGACCGGTGGTATAACTGGTGGTTCACACGGTGGTTCAACTGGTGGTTTAACCGGTGGTTCAACCGGCGGTTCAACTGGTGGTTTGACCGGTGGTTCAATCGGCGGTTCGACCGGTGGTTTAACCGGCGGTTCAACTGGTGGTTTGACCGGTGGTTCAACCGGTGGTTCGACCGGTGGTTTAACCGGTGGTTCAACTGGTGGTTTAACCGGTGGTTCAACTGGTGGTTCGACCGGTGGTTCGACCGGTGGTTCAACTGGTGGTTTGACCGGTGGTTCAACCGGTGGTTCAACCGGCGGTTCAACCGGTGGTTCAACCGGTGGTTCGACCGGTGGTTTAACCGGTGGTTCAACTGGTGGTTTAACCGGTGGTTCAACCGGCGGTTCAACTGGTGGATTAACCGGTGGTTCAACTGGTGGTTTGACCGGTGGTTCAACCGGCGGTTCAACCGGTGGTTCAACCGGTGGTTCGACCGGTGGTTTAACCGGTGGTTCAACTGGTGGTTTAACCGGTGGTTCAACCGGCGGTTCAACTGGTGGTTTAACCGGTGGTTCAACTGGTGGTTTAACCGGTGGTTCAACTGGTGGTTCAGGAGGACATGGTTTGTCAACTGGAGGTTTATCTACGGGGGGTTTGACTGGGGGTTTCTTCTGCTTGCTGAGTTGGTTCTGGTTAGCATGCTGCTGAATGTTTTTTCCGATTGCTTGTTGTAAACCCAATTGGTTTTGATTCGACTGTTGGGGTCCATCTCCCTCTGTCAAAAAAAGGGTATATTAAAACGTGCTTCTCAATGAGGGAGCTTAACTTAACGGCCTTGGTGGTCCAGTGGTTGAGCGTTGTGCTCACGATCCAGAAGTCCCAGCTTCGAATACCGGTGGGGACAAATCACAAAAATCACTTTGTGATCCCTAGTTTCTTTAGGACATTACAGGCTGATCACCTGATTGTCCAAATGTAAGATGATCCGTGCTTCGGTTGTTCCCGGTTATTACTTACTAATGTAAGTACGTAGTCGTTACATGAGTCATGTCAGGGACCTATGGCGGCTCAATAATAACCCTGACACCAGGGTTGATGGGTTTGGTAATCCACCTCACAACCCACACGATAGAATATCATTCAGGCAGGAGGGGAACCACTGCCCTATATTCTCCTAAAGAGTAGCGTGGAGAATGCTACACCGACAAGGGCGTGGCTCATTGTGGATCGTAGATCATTGAATAGAACAGAAATTGTTTATTATAAAAGGACGCCACACACAAAGACAAGACAATAAGATCACTTTTTTTTTTTTGTGAAAATGCCACACCGGCAACAACGTGGTTTATTGTTTTTTTTTTTGACGTGAATTACTTTATAATTGCCGCAGGTGGCATTAACTACTTGGCCGGACAAATGGGGAGCGCTGAAGGCTCTCACCCGGTACAACGTTTAAGACAACAAAATTCAAATTCAAAATTCAAAAATATCTTTATTCAGTTGGTAACATAGTTATACTTTGAATCGTCAATTTGTACATAACGAAACGTCTCATTCGCCTAAAACTACTGCAGCTTCTCACAACCTTTATAGCCGGGGAAAAGAAGCTGCAAGAAAAACCTCGGCACAGGGCCCTAGACGTTCTTTAAAAAAATAAACATAAAATATTGGTAAGATATAATTGAGTAATTTAAACAGGCCTGAGGGTGCCCAGTTGGGCGCGAACTTCGGCTCAGGGCGTCGTCTGAGAGGGAAAATACTTAAAAGAATTAATCGACCCTAGTGGGTCGATAGCGATAAGCGCTGATTGAGAGAAGTCGTCGACCACGCCGGCATGTGGTTCATTGTGGAACATGGATCATTGTACTAACCTCCTTCTTGTTCCCCTTCTTGTCCCTGGTTAAGTCCTTGCACGATATCGCTTCCACTGGCTTGTTGTACACCCACTTGGTTCTGCAGGTTCTGTTGTTCACCACCGCCATCTCCCGGGCCATCAGGTGGACCGCCATCCGGGTTGCCGCAGCCCGATGAACCGCATTTAGATGGCTTGACCATTTTGTTGATACCTCCGATTGCTATATCTGAAAACGGAACGTCACCTTGTATCGGACCCTGTGATCCAGTGGTTGAGCATTGGGCTCACGATTCGGAGGCCTCGTCTTCGAATCCCGGTGGGGATATGACATAAAAATCACTTTGTGATTGTCTGAAAGTAAGATGATCCGTGCTTCGGAACTTTCGGAAGGCATGTTAAGCCGTTGGTCCCAGTTACTACTTACTGATATACGTAGTCGTTACATGAGTCATGTCAGGGGCCTTTGGCGGTTCAATAACAACCCTGACACCAGGGTTGATGGGGTTGGTAATCCAACAACCCACACGGTATAGGAAGATAGGGATGACGAACTGTCAACTTGCTGTTCATCATGTCCATCTTAGGACTATTAGCTGGAGCTAACTTGTGGCTGTGCCTACCCCAAGGAGAACTACAAGCGTGTAGAAATACGTACCAACAGGAATTTTGATCACATGCGGAACTAGGAAAAAGAAGCAAAAAATATAATTTAATTTAAAACATTTAATACCGGGTTCTTACCGCGTTAATCAGGGATATAAGACTCCTGATATTTGAATCCGGAATCCGACCCCGGACTAACCGGGACTTGGATAGAACCCGTATTACTAAACCTCAAACAATGTATTATTAAATTTATTTGACAAACTGTGGATCTTCATCAGTTTCTTCTATTTGTTCGGCCATGTAGTAATTGTATCCACTTAGTTGGACAAGTGGGGGACGCTGAGCATTCAGTTGGACTAAAAGGTGACACTGAAGCAATTCATCTTAGAAAGTTTTGTTGCTATTTGACTAATGTTGACATTGCTTTTTTTTTTTGACGTGACTTATTGTAGATTTGCCGTAGATGGCCTTAACTACTTGGCCGGACAAATGGGGAGCGCTGAAGGCTCTCACTCGGAGTTGACATTGTGCACTTTTATATGCGCAAATGTCAAATTATCATTGTTACTATGGTCCTGTGGTATAGGTACCTGGTTGCTTCTCAAACAGGGAGCGCCAGTTCGAACCCGGTACCAGACTTGCACCAATGAGTTATTAATTTATCTCAAGTGCTGTTTTCACTAACACAGTTGGCTCAACCATTATAGAATAGAATAGAATAGAATAGAAAAAAAATATTATAAAAGGACGCCACACACAAAAAAAGACAACAACATCATATCAAATTTCCACTAAAACAATATACAATAGACGGCGATACGGCTCACCGCTCGTCTAACAGAGATCTCCTGCCAAAGGGGTTTTTTGTTAATGAAACGTGGGCAAAAATTCTGCCCTCATGTTAGCATCCTATATTAAGTACTCAAATCAGTTCATTTCTCAATTCGTCTAAGTCCTTTTTTATGCGCTTCAAGACTTAACAAGAACTTACTGGTCGGGAAAGAACTCGCAGCAGTCACTGCCTGTAAAAAAAGTAGTTCCTTTAATAATAAGTGACATTATAGACGGCAATACGGCTCATCTATCACGTTGATCTAACAGAAACCTCGGTGAAGTGGGGGTACTTAATTCATCTTGCGATGGATGTACCTCTGACTACCCCAATTGGGATATAATCATGAGTTTATGTTATGTTACTGAAGCAAAAAACTGCTATACACCATTTAACATATCTCAGTTAAGATGAACTAAGTACACACACTTCATCGAGCTTTCTGAAATCAGAAATCAGAATCATTTATTCAACGTAATTATCATGGATAAACTTGTTGAAGGTCAATGTAACATTTTTGAATTTACGTCATTTCGCAAGGTGTTATGGCTGAGGAGAAGAAATGACAAGAAACCGCAACAGCAACACATCTTTTAAAATCCAATGAGGATATACATTACAAGTTATTTAATAACTAGAGGAACACATTCAATACCAGACATTTTTATCATTTAGGTAGTCATTAATCTTATAATAAGCTTTTTTACATAAAGTAAGCTTCACATGAGCTTTAAATTTATTTTCTGACAAATTTAAAATATTATCTGGTATTTTATTGTAAAAACGTATACATAACCCCAAAAAAGATGAATTTAATTTACTTAATCTAGAATTTTGAATAGCAATTTTATGTTTATTTCTTGTATTGTAAGTATGCCTTTCACAGTTTCTCGGAAGGAGAGATACATTTTTACGTACATAAGTACATAATGTTTTCTGTCATGTAAAATAGCGTAAAAATAAAGTGTACTTACCAACAGAACTGCCAACACGACCCTCATTTTTCTAGAAGTCTTGTAGTCAAGACATATAGAAGAGGAACCCAACTTACAACTATGCATAGAAGAGAAAATTCTTTGTTTTTATACATTTTTTTTCCATTCCTACAAAGCTGCTATGTGAATGATTCACGCTAAACAGGGTGGTGTTGGTTAATAATTATAATTAACATGTATTTTGTATGTGACAGCCTCCGTGGTCTAGTGGTTAGAGCGTTAGGCTCACGATCTGGAGGTCCCGGGTTCGATTCCCGATGGGGACATTGTCGAAATCACTTTGTGAGACTGTCCTTTCTTTGGTAAGGACTTTTCAGGCTTGAATCACCTGATTGTCCGAAAAAGTAAGATGATTCCGTGCTTCGGAGGGCACGTTAAGCCGTTGGTCCCGGCTATTGGCCGTAAAAACACCTCCACCAACCCGCATTGGAGCAGCGTGGTGGGGTATGCTCCATACCCCCTCCGGTTGATTGAGGGGAGGCCTGTGCCCAGCAGTGGGACGCATATAGGCTCATATGTATGTATGTATTTACTCGCTAACAAAGAGGCGGGATCAGCTCGCAACAAACCCTCCGGGTGAGAGCCCTCAGCGCTCCCCATTTGTCCGGCCAAGTAGTTAATGCCATCTGCGGCAAATCTAAAATTAGTCACGTCAAAAAAGCAACAAACCCTTGCGTGGTCGACATTTTCTTTGGGTCGATTAGTTAGCTACTTACTTGATAGTTTTCGGATAAGTATTTCAAAAAATACGAACGCCTATTTTATACCTCTTAATATATTATTTTTTATCGAATAAACTTTATATAATAACAACTACTTTCTTAGCTACTTTAGTATTAACACACTTTCTACTACTACTTAGAGCGTACTCGCCAACAAACTGGAGTCAGTTTGGCGAGAGAATGTTATGTGCAAAAATGTATAATTTTATGGTTCAAATAAATTTTAAAAAAAACTTACTACTTACTTACTTTACTTACTGTACTTTATACTTTACTTTTTTACTTTAGTATTTGTTATGTTATGTTATAATAGAAAAAAAAAACATATCTTTCTTCAATTATTTTAAATTCATTAAAAGCGCGAAAAGGTTTGGTCATGTGACATTTTGCCCAGAGACGTCACATTTCAATAAGCAAAGAAATTGTCAAACGGTATAACTTCAATCCTGACAGATAGTTTTTTGTTTATTTAGTGAAATATGACGTCACATAAAGCTCAATCATGGCCGCCCGTGTTTCGAATCTTGTAAAATAATTATCATATTTATAGAACACAAGTCAATTTTAGGCAGAAATTTAAAAAGCCCTCCCAAAGTATTATATTGGCTAATAACCCGACAGAATTAAGTTGACAGCGCACGTCAAACGAGTTGCTTACCAGCGAGATAGCTACTTTATTCGCCCGGGTTATTCATTAATTTTAAAATTAACAGGGCAGTTATAAAGGCCACATCGAAACATCTAAGAAAGCAATATTGTAATTTGACATTTGAAAGAAAGAAAGAAAGAAAGAAACATTTATTACTTCCGGACACCACAGACACAGACAGACAGGTACATTACATTTAACACAGGACAGAAACCACACGGAAATCAATAAGTACATAGACAAAAAAAATAATACCAAAACAAAAAGAAAAACAAACCAAAATCATAGAAACAATAATAATAAAACTAAGTATTCTAAATGCAACGCACTGACGGCCCGATCCATCCGGTGGAGTCCATTTGCACACATAAAAGTAAGTGCGCAGTGCAAACAAATGTCAAATAGCAATATTGCTTTCTTAGATGAATAGGCTAGTTTCCAACTAGTCAAATCAGTTACTTTTTACTAAACGTCAAAACACGAAATTACTATAGAATTTGTTTGAAAAAGCACTTTCTGACGTCATAGAAAAACGTGATAAATTGTCGGACTTATTATTACGTTTTTCTTGTTTATTTAAAATTCAAAAATGAGTAAAATTGAAAAAAGAAAACGTTTTTCGTTACTTTTAGATGTGTCTTTATTTAGTAATCAGAATTAAATAATTTATCTTGAACCTAGTACACGACCCAATTGCGTCGATGTGGCCATTTTAATCTCAATCATCCGTCCCTTTCCTTTTTGATGGATAAGAAAATGACAGGTATGACTTAAAATAATAATAAAACGGCCTCTGTGGTCCAGTGGTTGAGCTTTGGGCTCACGATCCGGAGGTCCTGGGTTCGAATCCCAATGGGACACATCACAAAAATCACTTTGTGATCCCTAGTGTGCTTAGGACATTACAGGCAGATCACCTGATTGTCCGAAAGTAAGACGATCCGTGCTTCGGAAGGCACGTTAAGCCGTTCGTCCCGGTTACTACTTATGTAAGTACGTAGTCGTTACATGAGTCATGTCAGGGGCCTTTGGCGGCTCAATAGTAACCCTGACACCAGGGTTGATGAGGTTGGTAATCCACACCATAACCCACACGATAGAAGAAGACATTTACAAAATTAAATGGTGTATACTGGAATCAGTACCAATATCACTGTCGTCCATGGCAGCACCCTGTATATATATTAACCTACGTAGTCCTTTGATTACAAAGTAAATAATATTATTTTCAATAGTTTTCTTAACAAATTCTTTATTATTTTTCATTTTCACTACTTTGCATTCAATATTACTGTTTGTATGTTCGAAGTATGTATTTCATTAATCATTTTTTCTATTGTTAATTCGTTCTTTATATTTTTTTTCTTGTTAATAAATTGGTTTAATGATTACTTACTGTTTTATCAGCTTTGTCAATGTTTTTGTTTTATTAGGTAGTTATGTGCGTCAGAAATTGACTTTACATATTATATATTAAAGCTTGTAGCATCGGCTAGCGTAATTTAAATGCAGTTTGAAGTCTCTCACCTTCCATGGACAATAAAAAATACAAAATAATATTCACGTCTCAATCACGAAAAGGGTGCTTATAAAGATTTTTTTTTTTTGTTTTGGTTTTCCCCGAAGGGTAAGGCAAAGGGAACTATGCCCATACAGCCATGTCTGACGTATTTTTTTTCTTGATGATTAATGAAATGATGAAAGGTGATGATGATGAAACCTAAGCCCCCACCCTCGGAGTAGACTCCTACTCCGAACCCCAAACGAATTAACTCAAAAGTCCGCATAAACTTTTGAGTTATGAAGCGGCTTCCCGGCACGAAGCGAAAATAGGCAGATACACTTTGTTTATTGAATACTCCAATATGATAACACTCGCGAATGTCTTCCGACTAACTTAATGCGATCATTAACCACAAAACACCACTTCGTATTAATTATTTAGATTACTCAATGAAGAAAGCAACCGTCCCGTTCCCGTTTCCCGCCGAAAAGCCGTGCTTATAAAGAACTGTGACAAAAAAGGCGTTTTAGGCCAGGCGCGCACTACGAGTTTTTCGCCGCGCGGCAGAAAAAAGCAGCGGCATAATGTCGCCCTGTAATTCTGTACCAAACAGTTTTAAATTGTATTGCGCGCACTTGACGGCAGAGCCGCCGCAGCGGCGCAGTATTACAGTGCGACATTATGCCGCTGCTTTTTTCTGCTCGTAAAACTCGTAGTGCGCGCCTGGCCTTAATCTCTTGAGAGACAGAATATTGCTTTTTAATTTTATACTTGTTCGAATTTTCGCGGGAGTAGAGGAAATGGAATTAAGGCATACAGCCTGATCTTCAGTGTAAACGCGGCGATTGATAGGCGGTTTTTTTTTTAATATTTATTGTAAGTTTATAAATTGTGCTGTTACCAAGTATAAACATATACCATTTGCGGCGAATCCACAATAACTTACGTCAGTAAATAAAAAGTTAACAATATAAGCTCACGGGTATATCGCAATCGGGGTAGACAGAGGTAGAGGAGAAAGGGAACTAAATAACCACACCTCGCCTAGCTTCTGTTAGACCAACGTGATAGGATACGATATGAAATACGATGTTCGTGCGTCACCCAACAGGGTCCACATAATATCAGCGTCGTGGTTCACGCCGCGACTTGTGCTGAGTGAGGCCCTTTTATCTCAGGACGTCCACCACCACCTTATGGTCATTTCGACAAACATCCGTCTTGCTTTTTTGGAATTGTTTTAGTGGAAATTTGATATGATGTTGTTGTCTTTTTTTGTGTGTGGCGTCCTTTTATAATACAAAAATACAATACAAATACACTTTATTGCACCAAAATAAAAAGAAATAATTACAAAAAGTCTCTTAACTAAGTACATGGCAAATGGCGGCCTTATCGCTTAAAGCGATTTCTTCCAGACAACCATAAGGTGAGGAAAAAGGTTTATAATAAACTTTTTCTATTCTATTCTAAATACTTAGAAGAAAAAGGTTAGAAAGGCCATTTTGTATGAGAATCGCTGTTGCCGATTCAACCCCTCTCTATTACGATAGCTCTACTGCTTTTCAAATTCCACAGCCACTTTACCGGCAATGTAGTATATTTTATGTGATAGGCTGAAATTTTATCATTACTTTTCGTAGATATTGAATAAATAGCCGATGATATCTATACTAAGGTTTTTTTCTACTCCTCTACTTTAATCTGGCATTTAAATAACCAAAAAGTCTAATATAAGTACATACATAATTAAACTCTTTGAAAAAGTGTACGCTCTATGGCCTATAAAAGCATTGTTTACAAAGTGTAACTGTACTATAATGTCGCCAAAAAAGCATTGTTGTTGTTTTTTTTTTTGACCTGGAAACTGGCACCTTTACTTTGTTTGGTGCCATAGATATACTATAAAAAAAAAGTATACATTTGCCGCCATTTTCCCGCGCGTTGGAAAATAAATTGGAAATTTTTTGTGTTTCTTTTAAAATTACGTCGTCGTAGAAAAAGTATTGTATGCAACGTTGTATAACTAGGTCAAAAAATGCTCGTGGCGTCTCTTATTGCGATGTTCGCCAAGGCTCACATCGCAACTCACGCCACTCGCATTTTTTGACCCTTCTTATACAACTGTTGCATAAGATACTATTATCTTTCCTGTTATAAGGAGGGATCTTCTTGCATGATAGTCGATATTTGTGTTTCTGCCCTGCAGGTTATAATGCACAAGACGATCTTTTAACACACTATCGCGGAGCTCCGTGCGTCGTAAAGTTTGCGGACGAGTGGAGTGCAAAGTTGAAGTATGAACTATTTGCTCATACTTGTATGGCGGGCGTTTCACGCTCACTCGGCCCTTCCAACCTCTTTTTCTGTTCCGTGAGATACCACAATTGGGATACATAACATAAACAGCCTATATACGTCCCACTGCTGGGCACAGGCCTCCCCTCAATCAACCGGAGGGGGTATGGAGCATACTCCCCCACGCTGCTCCACTGCGGGTTGGTGGAGGTGTTTTTACGGCTAATAGCCGGGACCAACAGCTTAACGAGCCCTCCGAAGCACGGAATCATCTTACTTTTTCGGAAAATCAGGTGATTCAAGCCTGGAAAGTCTTTACCAAACAAAGGACAGTCTCACAAAGTGATTTCGACAATGTCCCCATCGGGAATCGAACCCTGACCTCCAGATCGTGAGCCTAACGCTCTAACCAACAGACCACGGTGGCTGTTGACCACAATTGGGATATGGGGAATAAAATGGCCACTTCGAAGCAATTCATCTAAGAAAGCAATATTGCTATTTGACAGTTGTTTGAATTGCACAAATACTTTTATATGCGGAAATGTCAAATTGCAATATTGCTTTCTTAGATGAATTGCTTCGATGTGGCAATTTTAGCTCCCCTGTTATGTTCTTAAATTAAAACGAATTGTGTTGGAAGAAACTTTATTTTATACATAAGAAAGGTAATTTAATTAAAAATGGCGTCAGCGCGGCTAACCTCGAAATGTTAGCTGTCACTTTTGAGTACACCTTGTTTGGTTATACCATGTATGTATGTAATTTTCACTTTCTAAAGAAGTTGTTCGCCATTTTGGTATTGAGTAGTGAGTTGGTGGATGTTTTCGCCATTCGCTCCTTGGGTATTCAACTGGTTTTGAGTTATTTGCTTGGTGCCAGGTAGGCCTTTCGTAACAGTCACTTTTTGCATCCCATTCTGGAGCTGATTATTAACTTGTCCTAAGTTTCTTCCTTTGGCTAATTGCGAGCTTCCTTGGTTTTGATTTATTCCTTGGTCAGTAGACCCGTTTCCACCAGAAGTTTGAACGCCATTTTGCCCTTAAAAAAAAGTTACGTGACTTAGGTATTGTAGATTTGCCGCAGATGGCATTAACTACTGCCGGACAAATGGGGAGCGCTGAAGGCTCTCACCCGGTACCTACAACGTTTAAGACAACAGGCCTGAGGGTGCCCAGTTGGGCGCGAACCTCGGCTCAGGACGTCGTCTGTTTTTATATTATAAAGATATCAAAACTTTATTTACATCTTTAAAAACAAAATGATATATATACCATAATGTCAAATAATAATTTAAAAAAAATAAGTAGTCCATTTTATAGTAGTAGTAGTAGTTTGACGAGTGCAGTAAATAGTACAGTCATGAGCAATATATTGTACCCACTTTAGGACTCTGTCGCACTAACATTTTGACATTTAGTGAGACTTACAGTTCAATTTGTCAAAAAAGTTAATGTGACATGGTACCAAAGTGTATACATATTAATGCTCGTGACCGTACAGCATCATGTAAAATTGTGCAAATTGTTTATAAGTACTTATATTGTATTGTTGTTCAATAAAATTGACTGGATTAATATTATGTTTCATACTTATTTTTAATCACAGTTGTCTCGACCATTATACACGGCGATACGGCTCACCTATCACGTTGGTCTAACAGAAAGCTCGGTGAGGCGTGGGTACTTAGTTCATCTTGCGATTGATCGACCTCTGACGACGCAAATTGAGATCGAGTTGTGAGGTTATGTTTTAATTACCTTGGTTAGTCAGTTGGTCAATATTGGTCCCATATGCCTGCTGAATGCTCAATTGATTTTGACCAAGTCCTTGATAAGCGTTTGGTTTTATTCCTCTGATCGGAATTGGCAGCCTTCCGCCAATACCATTCTGTATACCATTTTGGTATTGGCCTGTAACTTGTCCGATATTTTTCCCATTGGCCTGTTGAATACTCCCTTGGTTTTGATAAAGATTCTGGTTAGTTTTTGGAATGCTGCCCTTATTCGGGAGACTTGGCAAGCCGTTTCGAGAGCCTTGTTGTCCGTTTTGTAATTGATTTGTTACTTGGCCAATGTTTATGCCTCTAGCAACTTGTGAGCTATCCTGATTTTGACCAATACCTTGGACAGCGTATTTGTTTGGACCACCAGATGAATCTTGTTCAGCATTTTGACCCTGGTTGCTCTCTTGGTAAATATTTTTGCCATTCGCTTCTTGATTATTGCCTTGATTTTGATCTATGTTTTTATCATTGTCTGTGTTGCTATCACCAGACGTTTTTTGTTCAGCATTTTGACCTTGGTCGCTCACTTGGTAAATATTTTTGCCATTACCTTTTTGATTATTATCTTGATTTTGGTCTATGTTTTTATCATTGTCTTTGTTTCGATCACCAGAGCTTTTTTGTTCAGCATTTTGACCTTGGTCGCTCACTTGGTAAATATTTTTGCCATTACCTTTTTGATTATTATCTTGATTTTGATCTATGTTTTTATCATTGTCTGTGTTTCGGTCACCAGAAGAATCTTGTTCGCCATTCTGTCCTTGGTTAGTTACTTGGCCAATATTTTTACCATTAGCTACTTTAATACTGTCTTGGTTTTGATCAATCCCTTGGTCATTATTTTTACTTACACCCCCAGAAGTATCTTGTTCGCCATTCTGTCCTTGGTTAGTTATTTGGCCAATATTTTTACCATTAGCTACTTCAGTACTGTCTTGGTTTTGATCAATCCCTTGGTCATTATTTTTACTTACACCCCCAGAAGTATCTTGTTCGCCATTCTGTCCTTGGTTAGTTATTTGGCCAATATTTTTACCATTAGCTACTTCAGTACTGTCTTGGTTTTGATCAATCCCTTGGTCATCATTTTTACTTACATCCCCAGAAGAATTTTGTTCGCCATTCTGTCCTTGGTTAGTTACTTGGCCAATATTTTTACCATTAGCTACTTTAATACTGTCTTGGTTTTGATCAATCCCTTGGTCATTATTTTTACTTACACCCCCAGAAGTATCTTGTTCGCCATTCTGTCCTTGGTTAGTTATTTGGCCAATATTTTTACCATTAGCCAGTACAATACTGTCTTGGTTTTGATTTATTCCCTGGTCGTTCTTTTGCTTTCGACCACCTGAAACATCTTGTTCGGCGTTTTGTCCTTGGTTGGTATCTTGATAGATATTTTTACCATTCGCTAGCTGAACGCCATCTTGATTTTGATCAATTACTTGATCTCCATCTTTAAAAAAAATATATTTTTAATAAAATATAGTAGCATTTATTTTATAAGAAAGTATTTTAATGCTTCTTTACAAAAATATATAAATGTATCCGTGATTACTCAAGTTGACAATACAGCCGTGAACTTATGTCGTAATAAATTAATAATAGACGAAATATAAAAAAGTAGAATAATAAAAAATAAGAATTACGAATAATAATTTAGTTATTATTTTATAATAATTTAGTTATTATTTTTAATAATTAAATTTAATTATTAATATCATATTTAAGCTCATGGCTATTTGTGTTATGTCTGTTTTATTTTAAATTGAGTTCTGTGAAATAAAGTATTTGTTTGTGTTTTTGTAAACAATCACACACAGATTGTTTGAGGAATCTCATATACTCATATTCCTGGTTTTATAAAGATAAGAAAAATTATAGCTCGCGATTGTATTCCAATTGGGTCGTGTACTAGGTTAAAGATAAATTATGAAATTCTGATTACTAAAATAAAGACAGATCTAGAACTAACGAAAAACATTTTCTTTTTTCTATTTAACTTATTTATTAATTTTAATCAAGAAATACGTAATAATAAGTCCGACATTTTATCACGTTTTTCTATGACGTCATAGTGTGGTTTTCCATGCAATTTTTTTAGTAATTTCGTATTTTGACGTTTAGTAAAAAGTAACTGATTTGACTAGTTGGAATCTAGCCTATTATTGATTGATTGAAATACTCGCCTGGATATATACTGGGTCTAGCGTTGACTGCTGCGATCAGCTGCATAATAAAAAAATAAACATTATAGATAGCCACACACAACAATAGAATAGAATAGAATAGAATAGAAAAAGTTTCTTATAAAAGGACGCCACACACAAAAAAAAAAACACAACAACATCATATCAAATTTCCACTAAAACAATTACAAAAAAAGCAAGACGGATGTTTGTCGAAATGATCATAAGGTGGTGGTGGACGACCTGAGATAAAAGGGCCTCACTCAGCACAAGTCGCGGCGTGAGCCACGACGCTGATAAGCCAGCAACAGCCTGCGTGGTCTAGTGGTTAAGCCATCTTCGGGCGCATCAGCGTCATGCCGACTAGGAGTCGAAGTGGTCGCCATGACCGAAATCGGTCGGAGATCATCATCATCAGAGCGTTGGGTTCACGATCTGAAGGTCCGGGTTCAATTCCCGATGGGGACATTGTCGAAATCACTTTGTGAGACTGTAGAGTACATTGCAGGCTTGAATCACCTGATTGTCCGAAAATGTAAGATGATTCCGTGCTTGGGAAGGCACGTTAAGCCATTGGTCCCGAGCTACTAGCCCAAACACCTCCACCAACCCGCAGTGGAGCAGCGTGGTGGAGTATGCTCCATACCCCCTCCGGTTGATTGAGGAGAGGCCTGTACCCAGGAGTGGGACGTATATAGGCTGTTTATGTATGGTATGTTTTATAGATGGATGGCGCCAGGGTCGGCTTAATGACGATACATGGTTTGAAGAATTTCACATAGACAGGAGGAGGACCTGGTGGTGCAACGGCATAGAATAAGAAATATAATGGTTAACACGCTCGTCCCGGTGAAACAGTGTAAGAGAGATGTGGTGTAAAAGACGATATAGTGACTAAGATTGAGAAGGGAATGTTAAGTTGGTTTGGACACAGAGCGGATGAAGGATTATTAAGCTGAGTGAGGACCTTCATACGGGACACCATCCACTACACATAGGTAAGCCGACATGACGTCACATTTAATGTAGGTATAAATTTCTGTGTTCGTTTTCCATGTTTCTATATACTTAGAAAATATTTCTATGCTGTTCTGGGAGCAAATAAAAAACATAGAACACGTTCAGCTGCTTGTCTTCCCGGGCATGTCGTAAAAACCGACAGAGGGATTGCGTCCTCTAACATGATGGACTAATGTTATGGGCGATAGGCTGATCCCTTATCACCATAAGGTTCATCATATCCATCTTAGGACTTCGTATCAACAGTGGCTGCAAGTTGTCTTTGATTATTTGTGGCTCTGCCCACCCCATTTGGGATTACGGGCGTGAGTTTATGTATGTATGTATGTAGAAAATATTTCGTGTGTGCGTTGACTTCTGATGTGATGTCATTGTAATGTATATATATGTTATCCGTGTCTGTGGTGTCCTAAATAATAAATGTTTCTTTCTTTCTTTCTATAATAGGATTACGAAAGCGGTATACAGGGTGTAAGTGACATCATAACGAAAACTGAGGGATGATTTAGAGCATGATTCTGAGTTGATATCAAGCGGAATTTTCCATCGCAAAAGTGTGGGACTGAAAATAATTACGAAAAGGCACTATAATTTTCATGAATTTTCCGATAGGAAAATCCACTTGATATCAACTCAGAATCATGGTCTGAATCATCTCCCTCAGTATTCGTTACGATGTCACTAACATCCTGTATAAAGCGAAGGTTGGTGGTAGGGCTGATAGAGGAAGACCTAGAAGAATCATTGACTAAATTGGAGATAATTAAAGCACATAATAACGGGTACTTATCCCCATTTAAACGCGGTAAGAACCCGTTATTATGTGCTTTAAAAACAATGTACAAATTGGAGATATTCTTAGAAAAGGTTTAGTGCGATCTACTTAGAAACGGAGTGCGTGTATGAAGCGATTGATGAATGTGGAGGAAGCAAGAGAAGTGTGTCGAAGCAAATGGAATACCATAGTCTTACCCCGGTGGGAAATAGGCGTGAGTTTAATAAATAAATAAAATAAATACGCTCGTTCCGGCTAATAAGCGCTGCGGGTTCAAGTCTCGTCCGAGTTAGAAATTATTTCGTTTTAATTTTTGTCACAGACAAGCGCCATCTAGCGAAAACGGGGTGTAACAATTTAGCTAGCTGGCCACATATTTTCATTTAAGAGCCACGCTCTTATCGGTGTAGCATTTTCCATTCCAGTCTAAATACTCTCCATGCTACTTTTTTAGGGAAAAATAGGGCAGTGGTTTCCCTCTTGCCTTCCGTCCCGCAGTACTCTGTCTGACGCGAGTGGGATGGCGCCCAGAGTAGTCTATTACAAAGCCATACTAGGACTCCTGTCCTCTGCCTCTGAATAGTACTGACAGATATATTTTATCATAAAAAAATATAGAAACAAAATGGAGTAGCAAGAACGACGCCGTTTTATTTTCCCGCTCCTTATATTCATTATATTCAACCAAATACATCCAAGTACTTATCTATTTCTTCAATTTTCAATTTGTGAGTTTCAACAAAAATCATAGATAGTAAAATACTTAATTTTAAAATAACTTACCAGTGTGATAACTACTGAAATTCTCATTTTTCTAGGTTTTCACGTAATAATAATTATTATTCATTAATTATTTCTTAATTTTAAAATAACTTACCAGTGTGATAACTACTGAAATTCTCATTTTTCTATGTTTTCACGTAATAATAATTATTATTCAATAATAATTATCTTATCCGCAACGAAATAGTTTTACAACTGCCGTCGATTTATTTCCAATAAGTATTTATACATTTTTAAATCATCCACAGTTGTGTTTATATTCTAAATATAGATTTAAATCTACTATTCGACTACAGACTTTATTTTAAATATGGTATTTTCTATTATTCAGTGAAAATAATAATTAATAATATTTATTTTTATTTTGTCCTTTATTAATGTCATTTAAATCGTTGTTCAATACTTACGGTGGAAAATGAATAACAATTTTATTTATCTTTTAATAATGTTATTATTTTTTAATAATAGGTAATAAAATTTAATAGTATTTATTTATTGTAGAATTTATTGCATTGCAGTTGTGTCAATATTTGCATAGTGATGGAAACAGAATGATATCTCTAACCCAATAGTTTTTAAGGTCATTTATATAATAAGAAAACTAAACTTGATAGTTCGGTCAGGTTATACATACATACATACAAAAATTCACGCCTATTTCCCACCGGGGTAAGCAGAGACTATGGAATTCCATTTGCTTCGATCCTGACACACTTCTCTTGCTTCCTCCACATTCATCAATCGCTTCATACACGCACGCCGGTTCAGATTAGATCGTATTGAACCTTTTCTAAGGACATCTCCAATTTGGTCAATGTACGTCCTTCTAGGTCTTCCTTTGCTAGACCTACCTTGTAATTTAACCATGTAATTTCATGTATAACAGACATCTTTGTTTGTGGGCTTTTTATTACAATCAAGCACAATTACATCTTATTATGCTGTCGGACGACGCTCAGTGGGTAGGCCCGCTACTAGGCGGACCGACGATCAGGTGAAGGTCGCGGGAAGCCGCTGGATGCGGGCAGCGCAGGACCGATCGTCGTGGAGATCCTTGGGGGAGGCCTATGCCCAGCAGTGGGCGTCGTACGGCTGATGATGATGATGATCAAAATAAAGAGAAGCAATATACGAGGGGAGGTCAAAAAGTTCGCGGAATGGAGGGGTTGGAGGGGGTTGGTTTGCTCGTACAGGTAGCCGCTAGTTGCACACCTCATTAACAGTATATGTACCAAGTTTGAAGCAAATCGGGTCATTAACGTTTGAACTATCGACCAGCAAACAAGTGAATCGGGAAGAACTCAGCGAATATGGAGAAAATTGAACACCGCGCCGTCATTAAGTTCCTCACCAAGCAAGGAAAATCCGCTCAGACGATTTTTTAAGAGCTGTTAGCAGTTTACGCGGACTCTGCCCCTGGTAAAACCATGGTTTACAAGTGGCATAGTCTTTTCAAGCAAGGAAGAGAGTCGATTGAAGATGACCCCCGCTCCGGACGGCCCATTGAGGCCACCACACCGGAAATCATCGAAAAAGTAGAGAAACTTGTATTAGAAGATACCCGCTTGAAGAAGAAGCAGCTTGCAGCAATGGTCGGTGTATCCGAAACAAGTATTTTAAATATCCTACATCAACATCTTGGGATGACTAAGGTCAGCGCAAGATGGGTTCCAAGAATGCTCACGCCACTTCAAAAAAGCGAGCGTGTCGAGTGTTCTCGCCAGTTTTTAGAGCTCTGTGGAGAGAATAAGGAAGAAGTTATGGCCCGGATTGTTACTGGAGATGAAACCTGGGTTCACCACTATGAACCTGAGTCGAAGCAAGAGTCGATGCAGTGGCATAAAAAAGGCACACCTCCTCCAAAGAAGTTTAAGGTGTCACAATCGGCCGGATAGATCATGGCCACTATTTTTTGGGATACAGAAGGTATTTTGCTGATTGATTATAAAGATCGTGGTGTGACTATAACGGGACATTACTACGCTTCTTTACTGGATAGATTGAAAGAAGCTATCAAGGAAAAAAGAAGAGGAAAGCTGTCAAGAGGTGTGCTCCTTTTGCACGACAACGCACCCGTCCACACGTGCCATGTTGCGACGGCTGCCATTCACCGATGCGGGTTCGAAAAATTAAACCACCCGCCTTACAGTCCAGACTTGGCCCCCAGCGATTATTATTTGTTCCCAAAAATGAAAAAGGAACTGCGTGGACGAAAATTTGGCGATGATGAAGAAGTCAAGTCTGCAATTTCGGCCTATTTTGACAGCAAAGAGAAATCTTTTTTTTATGATGGAATAAACAAATTATTTGATAGATCCGGAAAATGTGTTAAGGTTAAGGGAGAATATATTGAAAAGGAAAAATAGTTTCGTGTTTAATTTCGACCCCCTTCCCCCTCATTCCGCGAACTTTTTGACCTCCCCTCGTACTTACAGGGTGTTAGTGACATCGTAACGAAAACTTTGAGGGATGATTCAGGCCATAATTCTGAGTTGATATCAAGTGGAATTTTCCGTCGCAAAAGTATGGAACGGAAAACAATTTAAATAAGCTCTAAAATTTTCATGACTTCTCCGACAGGAAATTCCACTTGATATCGACTCAGAATCATGGTCTGAATCATCCCCTTCAGTATTCGTTACAGTGTCACTAACACCCATACCTACTTGTATGGCTACTGTATGTACTTGTATGGGGTGTAAGTGACATCGTAACGAATACTGAGAGGGATGATTCAGCTGATTATTCTGAGTTAATATCAAGTGGAATTTTCCATCGCAAAAGTATAGAATTGAAAATAATTTAAAAAAACTAAAAAAATAACATGAATTTTGCGACGGAAAATTCCACTTGATATTAACTCAGAATCATGGTCTGAATCATCCCTCTGAGTATTCGTTACGATGTCACTAACACCCTGTATGTAGCAAGCAACATACTTCTATACATAATGTGATCCAAATATCAAGCAACAATTATTTTTATATATTATTATGCTTCTGCTATTACATTGTATTTTTGAATAATTATGTACCCGAGTGATGAGAAAATAGGTAATTTTCATCTTTAATCTCGAATTACGTCCTTCTAGGTCTTCCTCTGCCAGCCCTACCAACAACTTTCGCTTTATATATTGCTTTCGTAGTAAATTATTTCTCCTATTCTATTAAAGTAATTTGGTACTATATTATAATTTATGAGGAGCTCGGTGGCGCAGCGGTAAACGCGCTCGGTCTGCGATTGTTAAAGTTAAGCAACTTTCGCAAAGGCCGGTCATAGGATGGGTGACCACAAAAAAAAGTTTTCATTTCGAGCTCCTCCGTGCTTCGGAAGGCACGTTAAGCCGTTGGTCCCGGCTGCATTAGCAGTCGTTAATAACCATCAATCCGCACTGGGCCCGCGTGATGGTTTAAGGCCCGATCTCCCTATCCATCCATAGGGAAGGCCCGTGCCCCAGCAGTGGGGACGGTAATGGGCTGATGATGATGATGATGATTATAATTTATGTACTTACACCATTAACACATGTTTATGGAACACGATGTTCGTGCGTCACCCAACAGGGTCCACATAATACCAGCGTCGTGGTTCACGCCGCGACTTGTGCTGAGTGAGGCCCTTTTATCTCAGGACGTCCACCACCACCTTATGATCATTTCGACAAACATCCGTCTTGCTTTTTTGTAATTGTTTTAGTGGAAATTTGATATGATGTTGTTGACTTTTTTTGTGTGTGGCACCCTTTTATAATAAACTTTTTCTATTATGGTCTATTCTATTCTTTTTGATATAATATATAAAGAAAATGTATGCCCAAATCCGTTTTTCTTCTTATGACATCCCTGAGTTGATTACAATAACAATTAATAAAGATAAATATAATGTGTTAAGTAGGTTAAATAACAATACATAAAATATATGTACGTAAATAAAACATAAATAGAAATAAACACTATGATAATTGTTTACATTCGACAAAGATAATATATAAATATCAACATAAAATTAATTCAGGTATAGTTGTAACTGCTCTTTGTAGAGATCTTGTAGTAAGTACTGAAGTTTATTCTTGAAGTCTAGAAGTCAAGAGAAAATACAAACAATGAAGGTTTTCATAACTCTTGCTCTGGTGAGATATTTATAACGTATTTGTAATATTACTAATTATACAAAGTCACTGTGAGCCGTGGTAGCCCGGTTGGTAGAACACTTGCCTCTCACTTTGAGGTCGCAGGTTCGAATCCAGCACAGGCCTAAACCAATAATTGCCGAATTACTTTTCCAATTCATGTTTGGGTCATAAATGATAATCACGTGCTCAGCGGTGAAGGAAAACATCGTGATGAAACCAGTGCCACGATCACGGGATGACTGATGAGATTGGAGTGACTCTGACTGACTCCAATCTCATCAGTCATCCCGTGATCATGGCACTTGCAACAGTGTCGAAATATCGGGAGTCTCATATCCCTGCTTTAAACGCGGTAAGAACCCGTTATTATGTGTTTTAATGTTGTAAAATGAGGAGCTCGGTGGCGCAGCGGTATACGCGCTCCGTCTGCGATTGTTGAAGTAAAGCAACTTTCGCAAAGGCCGGTCATAGGATGGGTGACCACAAAAAAAAAGTTTTCATCTCGAGCTCCTCCGTGCTTCGGAAGGCACGTTAAGCCGTTGGTGCATTAGCAGTCGTTAATAACCACCAATCCGCACTGGGCCCGCGTGGTGGTTTAAGGCCCTATCTCCCTATCCATCCATAGGAAAGGCCCGTGCCCCAGCAGTGGGGACGTTAATGGACTGATGATGATGTTGTAAAATGATTTTTGTGGATATATTTTTTTATTATTACTTATATACTTAATTATGTCTTTACAATTAGATTATATTTTTGAATAATATACCCCAAGCAATGAGAAAATAGGTAATTATCACGTTAAATACTACTGTACTGTTGTACTGTATCTATCATCATCTGTGTTAGTTTTTTTTGTATATTGTGTGCAATAAAGTATATTTGATTTGATTAAATCTGGAAAGCGATACTTTTATTTTGTGGAACGTTGCCTTGAAAGTCCCATATTGGGACGTACCCGTGAGCTTATGATGTTACAAATTATGATTTTATTATTATTTTTCAGCTCATCGTCGCAATAAATGCAAGGCCCGATGGTAAATACCAATCAAACTATTATTTATACTTTACTTAATAAGACCTAGGGTGGTATTAATAAACTAATCTCAGCTGAGACTGCCCTCAAGACCATGGTCTTGATTGCCTTGTCCCTGATTGCCATTCCCCTGATTGCCTTGTCCCTGATTGCCATTCCCCTGATTGCCTTGTCCCTGATTGCCATTCCCTTGATTGCCTTGTCCTTGATTGCCAAATAAACTGAGAACTGTCACATTGACACGATCTTGAGGGCAGTCTCGAAGCTGAGATTAGTTTATTAATACCACCCCTAGAAGGACGTACACTGACCAAATTGGTGATGTCCTCAGAAAAGGTTCAGTCTAATCCTTTTTCCTTTGTAAGATCTCTATCTCTGTACTATCCGAGTGCCCCGCAGTACTCTATTCAGCTAGAGAGATGATGTTCTTGTGCAGCATTCTCCATGCTACTTTTTTAGGGAAAAATAGGGCAGTGGTTTTCCTCTTGCCTACCGCCCCCCAGTACTCTGACGCGAGTGGGATGGCGCCCAGAGTAGTCTATTACCAAGCCGTACTAGGACTCCTGTCCTTCGCCTCTTTTTTTTTTTTTTGACGTGACTTATCGGTCCTCATTAGGACCAAACAAAAGACCCTATGCAGGGATGGCTCACCTTTTGTGCTGTCCTAAGTGCCCTAACACCTGCACTATTAAAGACCTTTACGAAGCCACTGACAATGCCGTAAACGTGGCCAATTATTGGTCAGCAAAAATTTAGTACCGATCGCCATCGACTCGCAAAGAAGAGATTGTAGATTTGCCGCAGATTAACTACTTGGCTGGACAAATGGGGAGCGCTGAAGGCTCACACCCGGTACAACGCTTAAAACAACAGGCCTGAGGGTGCCCAGTTGGGCTCGAACCTCGGCTCAGGGCATCGTCTGAGAGGAAAAATATTTGAAAGAATTAATCGACCCTATTGGGGCGATAGCGATTAGCGCTGATTGAGGGAAATCGTCGACCACGCCGGCGGGGTCAGTATCGGGGTTGTCCTCCGCCTCTGAATAGTACTGTCAGTTACTGCTGCCCTCTGGCAGGTTCCAAGTACTTACCGTCCTATATGTTCTAATTATTTATTCTTTATTTTATGTTACAGGTGACTCCAACGATGATTCAAACTCATCTCCTGTAAAGCAAGCCATGGTACAGATTCAAGAAACGAAGCAGGTTGCGAGCGGATCTCATATCACTCAAATCAGTCAACCAACTCAGGTTGGAAGCCAAAAAAGCAAAGGGAATGACAACCAGGGGAACAGCAACGGCAATCATGATGGCCAAGGGAACGATAATCAGGGAAATGACAATCAGGGACAAGGCAACCAAGGAAATGGCAATCAGGGAAATGGCAATCAAGGACAAGGCAATCAGGGGAATGGCAATCAGGGACAAGGCAATCAGGGGAATGGCAATCAGGGAAATGGAAATCAAGGAAATGGCAATCAGGGACAAGGCAATCAGGGGAATGGCAATCAGGGAAATGGCAATCAAGGAAATGGCAATCAAGGAAATGGCAATCAGGGACAAGGCAATCAAGGGAATGGCAATCAGGGAAATGGCAATCAAGGAAATGGCAATCAGGGACAAGGCAATCAGGGAAATGGCAATCAGGGACATGGCAATCAAGGAAATGGCAATCAGGGACAAGGCAATCAGGGAAATGGCAACCAAGGAAATGGCAATCAGGGAAATGGCAATCAGGGAAATGGCAATCAGGACAATGGCAACCAGGGGGGTGGAGGTGGTCCCCTCGGTGGTCTCACTGGTATTTTTGGTGGGTTCCTTTAAATAAAGGGACAGAAGATAAATATAATCACTACTTATTATATTTAGCACGTAAAATCTATTTAGACTAAAAAAGAAGTAAAAAAAAGAAAGAAAATATTAATTATTGCAGGGCGCCACAGCTACAGTACAATAACGTCAAAAATGTAAAACTTACACAATATCACACCCCGAAGATTTCATACAAAACACCTTGTGAACGACATGTCTCGACTCAAAATAGCAAATTCGAGATCCAGACCCGATCCGAGACCCCCAAATTTTCGGGACCTCGTGTACTTAGATCATAAAAAAATGTAAAGTAAGGATGGCTGAAAACCAGGGATGTCAGGGATCTCTGTAACCGAAACTATCGGATATCCGACATAAAAATCATCCGTAACCGTAACCGAATCCGAAATAAAAGTTTCGGATATTATCGGATAGGGGCGGAGCCTAATTGAGACACGTTACAAGTTGTTTTGATCGGATAGCAGCTACCAGTGCCGACACACAAGCCGCGCGCAATGTTTGTTATTTTCTTCTTTTGTCATCATAACATTAACATTAACGTTTATGTATTTATGAAATATATATTTTATATAATTTATTTCAGAATCAGAATCAGAATCAGAATCATTTATTCAACGTAATTATCATGGATAAACTTGTTGAAGGTCAATGTAACATTTTTGAATTTACGTCATTTCGCAAGGTGTTATGGCTGAGGAGAAGAAATGACAAGAAACTGCAACAGCAACACATCTTTTAAATCAATGAGGGTACATTACAAGTTATTTAATAACTAGAGGAACACATTCAATACCAGACATTTTTATCATTTAGGTAATCATTAATCTTATAATAGGCTTTTTTACATAAAGTAAGCTTCACGTGAGCTTTAAATTTGTTCTCTGACAAATTTAAAATATTATCTGGTATTTTATTGTAAAAACGTATACATAACCCCAAAAAAGATGAATTTAATTTACTTAATCTAGAATTTTGAACAACAATTTTATTTTTATTCCTTGTATTGTAAGTATGCCTTTCACAGTTTCTCGGAAGGAGAGATAAATTTTTACGCACATACATAATGTTTTCATAAATATATTGACTTGCGACCGTCAGTATATTTATTTCTTTAAACAGCTCCCTTAAAGAGTCCCGACAACGCAGATTATAAATTTAAATGTGGTTTGTAGGTTTAGGTTAATATTTTGTTTTATATTAGTATAAGTAATTGCTAAATAATTTGTACGCGTATGTATGTCTTATCTATATAATATTATACGTTCAATGTCTCTCTTGTCACGTGGGTCAGCTGGAAGAAATCTCTTTGTTTAGAGATAAGCTTACCTGTACTATCTGTTTTCTTTGTATGTTTGTTATGTCTGTTTTATTGTGTACAAATAAATAAATAAACATTACTTATAACTTGTCGTTATAACTTTTGTCGTTATAAATAAAACCACTTTATTACCTATTTGTATTTTACTTTTTCTTTTACGAAATCCCTTAAAAAAATAATATCCGTAACCGTATCCGGTATAATAATCATTCTTAAAATCGTATCCAATCCGTATCTGAAATTTCATATCCATAACATCCCTGCTGAAAACGATGAAAATTAGTAATATGTGGATATTCCAGTTGGTTATATATTAAGATATAACTTAGGCTTAATATTATCTTAAGTATTACCCATTGTATAACTGCTTTTTATCCCTAATAAAAAAAATATCAAAAATACTGATTGTTTATAATTGAATGGGAGTGTAAATAACTATAGGCATAATACCTACGATCTATTGACAGTTTTAACAGCTTACCACCTGAGTACGATCTAGACTTGTTTTGTTCTAAAGTATCCATGATGCGACAAAAAATTGCGAAAACTTTCTTTGAGACACAAGTGACTTATTAGCCCTAGTTTGAGAACGTCAAATGTTTGTACCTACCTTACTTAACCTGCTTTAACCTACTTACTTAATTCTTGATTTTTATGATTGTAAAAGGGTAAGTAAATAACTTAGCCGCTATTAGGTGGAGACTTGTAATTAGCCTTTAGTTATTGTCTGGTAATTATGTTAGAAAATGTATATGGCCGTAAGTCTTCCTCAAAATAAATAAATAATAAATATAATAAATAAATAGCCAAATCTTGGATGGGTTACTTACCAGAGTAAACATTTTAAGATTATGTGGGTTGCTTCAAGTAACACAAACAGACTCCCGTGCAAGTACAAAGCCACTCACTCACCCTGCTTTGATATGTGCTACCTTCTAACCGCAGAAGGCGAAGATTCGACTCCTCTTCAAAGTAATTTTAAAGAAACTTGTCACACAGTCACAGCTTTTTTTTTGACGTGACTTATTCTAGATTTGCGGCGGATGGCATTAACTACTTGGCCGGACAAATGGAGAGCGCTGAGGGCTCTCACCCGATAACACAGTCACAGCAAGTTACAGCGTGGAAGTCAGTGACGAAAAAGTCAGAAAGATTGCGAGGTACCTCGTATAATATCACTTCACACACACGAGCACAACTTTATAAAGTTATATGAAAAAAATCCGCGGTGGCTTTCAAAAAACACAAAAATATATTTATTTATTTGACGGAGCTAAAATTATGCAGCCGCCATGAAGCAGACGAACATTTCGATAGACCGCGTCGATCCCGACCAATCAGCACGCAGTTTTTAATTGGAAAATGGTGTAACTAGCGCCATCTCTGTGAGCCACCCAGCAACACTCGCTATTCACGGTTAACCGTGCGCCATACCCAAACAGCGGGGATTTGAAATGTTTACCCGAAGCAATCGAGGAGGAGCTCGGTGGCGCAGCGGTTAACGCGCTCGGTCTGCGATTGTTGAAGTAAAGCAACTTTTGCGGCCGGTCATAGGATGGGTGCCACAAAAAAATAAATAAAAAAAAAGTTTTCATCTCGAGCTCCTCCGTGCTTCGGGAGGCACGTTAAGCCGTTGGTCCCGGCTGCATTAGCAGTCGTTAATAACCATCAATCCGCACTGGAAATCAAGGAAATGGCAATCAGGGACAAGGCAATCAGGGGAATGGCAATCAGGGAAATGGCAATCAAGGAAATGGCAATCAAGGAAATGGCAATCAGGGACAAGGCAATCAAGGGAATGGCAATCAGGGAAATGGCAATCAAGGAAATGGCAATCAGGGACAAGGCAATCAGGGAAATGGCAATCAGGGACATGGCAATCAAGGAAATGGCAATCAGGGACAAGGCAATCAGGGAAATGGCAACCAAGGAAATGGCAATCAGGGAAATGGCAATCAGGGAAATGGCAATCAGGACAATGGCAACCAGGGGGGTGGAGGTGGTCCCCTCGGTGGTCTCACTGGTATTTTTGGTGGGTTCCTTTAAATAAAGGGACAGAAGATAAATATAATCACTACTTATTATATTTAGCACGTAAAATCTATTTAGACTAAAAAAGAAGTAAAAAAAAGAAAGAAAATATTAATTATTGCAGGGCGCCACAGCTACAGTACAATAACGTCAAAAATGTAAAACTTACACAATATCACACCCCGAAGATTTCATACAAAACACCTTGTGAACGACATGTCTCGACTCAAAATAGCAAATTCGAGATCCAGACCCGATCCGAGACCCCCAAATTTTCGGGACCTCGTGTACTTAGATCATAAAAAAATGTAAAGTAAGGATGGCTGAAAACCAGGGATGTCAGGGATCTCTGTAACCGAAACTATCGGATATCCGACATAAAAATCATCCGTAACCGTAACCGAATCCGAAATAAAAGTTTCGGATATTATCGGATAGGGGCGGAGCCTAATTGAGACACGTTACAAGTTGTTTTGATCGGATAGCAGCTACCAGTGCCGACACACAAGCCGCGCGCAATGTTTGTTATTTTCTTCTTTTGTCATCATAACATTAACATTAACGTTTATGTATTTATGAAATATATATTTTATATAATTTATTTCAGAATCAGAATCAGAATCATTTATTCAACGTAATTATCATGGATAAACTTGTTGAAGGTCAATGTAACATTTTTGAATTTACGTCATTTCGCAAGGTGTTATGGCTGAGGAGAAGAAATGACAAGAAACTGCAACAGCAACACATCTTTTAAATCAATGAGGGTACATTACAAGTTATTTAATAACTAGAGGAACACATTCAATACCAGACATTTTTATCATTTAGGTAATCATTAATCTTATAATAGGCTTTTTTACATAAAGTAAGCTTCACGTGAGCTTTAAATTTGTTCTCTGACAAATTTAAAATATTATCTGGTATTTTATTGTAAAAACGTATACATAACCCCAAAAAAGATGAATTTAATTTACTTAATCTAGAATTTTGAACAACAATTTTATTTTTATTCCTTGTATTGTAAGTATGCCTTTCACAGTTTCTCGGAAGGAGAGATAAATTTTTACGCACATACATAATGTTTTCATAAATATATTGACTTGCGACCGTCAGTATATTTATTTCTTTAAACAGCTCCCTTAAAGAGTCCCGACAACGCAGATTATAAATTTAAATGTGGTTTGTAGGTTTAGGTTAATATTTTGTTTTATATTAGTATAAGTAATTGCTAAATAATTTGTACGCGTATGTATGTCTTATCTATATAATATTATACGTTCAATGTCTCTCTTGTCACGTGGGTCAGCTGGAAGAAATCTCTTTGTTTAGAGATAAGCTTACCTGTACTATCTGTTTTCTTTGTATGTTTGTTATGTCTGTTTTATTGTGTACAAATAAATAAATAAACATTACTTATAACTTGTCGTTATAACTTTTGTCGTTATAAATAAAACCACTTTATTACCTATTTGTATTTTACTTTTTCTTTTACGAAATCCCTTAAAAAAATAATATCCGTAACCGTATCCGGTATAATAATCATTCTTAAAATCGTATCCAATCCGTATCTGAAATTTCATATCCATAACATCCCTGCTGAAAACGATGAAAATTAGTAATATGTGGATATTCCAGTTGGTTATATATTAAGATATAACTTAGGCTTAATATTATCTTAAGTATTACCCATTGTATAACTGCTTTTTATCCCTAATAAAAAAAATATCAAAAATACTGATTGTTTATAATTGAATGGGAGTGTAAATAACTATAGGCATAATACCTACGATCTATTGACAGTTTTAACAGCTTACCACCTGAGTACGATCTAGACTTGTTTTGTTCTAAAGTATCCATGATGCGACAAAAAATTGCGAAAACTTTCTTTGAGACACAAGTGACTTATTAGCCCTAGTTTGAGAACGTCAAATGTTTGTACCTACCTTACTTAACCTGCTTTAACCTACTTACTTAATTCTTGATTTTTATGATTGTAAAAGGGTAAGTAAATAACTTAGCCGCTATTAGGTGGAGACTTGTAATTAGCCTTTAGTTATTGTCTGGTAATTATGTTAGAAAATGTATATGGCCGTAAGTCTTCCTCAAAATAAATAAATAATAAATATAATAAATAAATAGCCAAATCTTGGATGGGTTACTTACCAGAGTAAACATTTTAAGATTATGTGGGTTGCTTCAAGTAACACAAACAGACTCCCGTGCAAGTACAAAGCCACTCACTCACCCTGCTTTGATATGTGCTACCTTCTAACCGCAGAAGGCGAAGATTCGACTCCTCTTCAAAGTAATTTTAAAGAAACTTGTCACACAGTCACAGCTTTTTTTTTGACGTGACTTATTCTAGATTTGCGGCGGATGGCATTAACTACTTGGCCGGACAAATGGAGAGCGCTGAGGGCTCTCACCCGATAACACAGTCACAGCAAGTTACAGCGTGGAAGTCAGTGACGAAAAAGTCAGAAAGATTGCGAGGTACCTCGTATAATATCACTTCACACACACGAGCACAACTTTATAAAGTTATATGAAAAAAATCCGCGGTGGCTTTCAAAAAACACAAAAATATATTTATTTATTTGACGGAGCTAAAATTATGCAGCCGCCATGAAGCAGACGAACATTTCGATAGACCGCGTCGATCCCGACCAATCAGCACGCAGTTTTTAATTGGAAAATGGTGTAACTAGCGCCATCTCTGTGAGCCACCCAGCAACACTCGCTATTCACGGTTAACCGTGCGCCATACCCAAACAGCGGGGATTTGAAATGTTTACCCGAAGCAATCGAGGAGGAGCTCGGTGGCGCAGCGGTTAACGCGCTCGGTCTGCGATTGTTGAAGTAAAGCAACTTTTGCGGCCGGTCATAGGATGGGTGCCACAAAAAAATAAATAAAAAAAAAGTTTTCATCTCGAGCTCCTCCGTGCTTCGGGAGGCACGTTAAGCCGTTGGTCCCGGCTGCATTAGCAGTCGTTAATAACCATCAATCCGCACTGGGCCCGCGTGATGGTTTAAGGCCCGATCAATTGCCCCAGCAGTGGGGACGTTAATGGGCTGATGACGATGACTCGAAGCAATCAATATACAGAGTTTAATAATTAAATAAATACACACTTATTTTGCTTTAATAACCCTCAACTATTAATGTTGTTTGACAGCAATATCCGTGAGAACAATACACATGTCTTTCTCACTAGCCTGTACGCTATCTTTCTGTCCTTGTTTCAAATACTCACGATAACACATGTGTGGAGGGTAGTTAAACATTTTGTTACTTGCAACTACCCGCAGATCGATAATATCGTTGACTTGTTGAATATAGCTGACAGAACAATACGTGACTCTTTCTTTCTAGGTTGTAAACTATATTTCTGTCCTTGTAAATTACTAATCATTCATTCATGCTATTATGAATGGGCAAAGCCTTGCACTACAAGGCACTTCGCTGAGGACGGTTTCTAAGTTTAAGTTTCTTGGTCACTGGGTCGCCGACGACCTTAGTGATGGTTTGGACATCGAGAGGGAGCGCCGGTCTCTGTCTGTGCGCTGTAATATGTTGACTCGCAGATTTACACGATGTACCAAACAAGTAAAGATTACGCTCTTCAAAGCATTTTGTACACGTGCGGTTTGTGGATCAGCTTTACGAAGCGTATATACAGTGACCTGAGAGTGCCATACAACAATGCGTTCAGGGCGCTGCTGGGGCTGTCGCGACGCTGTAGCGCTTCCGGTATGTTCTGCGAGGAGCGTTTAGACGACTTCCACGCGATCATGCGTAAGCGTTGTGCGTCTCTGTTGCGCCGTGCGCGTGCCAGCCCCAACACCATCATGAGCGCATTGGTGGACCGGTACGACTCGCCGCTGCTGAACCGCTGGGTGCGATTGCACGCTGTCACATAGCTGTCCGCGGCTTCGGTGGTTCGGGCCGGCCTCATGTATTTTATTTTTATGTTGTTCGTCTTTCGAATCTGTTACTAATACTAGGTTAAGCTTTTTGTTACTAACTAAATACGGACTAGTTTCCGAAATAAATATTTTGAATTTGAATTTAATTTTGAATATTTCTGTCCTGTTGTCATTTCCTATTCATGATACCATTTATGAATGATTAATGTCAGAACTACCTACGTGTTATTTCGCACTAGGCTGTATGCTATCTTTCTGTCCTTGTCAAATTTATCATTCATAAATAGTATGATGAGTAGACGATGATAACAGGACAAAAATATACACCATACAGGCCAGTGCGAAAGATATTAAGTATTGTTCTGTCAGCTGTTCTGTCAATGTTGCTCAGACGCTGGTGAACTCCTATTAGCTTATACTATCCTGGTACATTATTTTGCTAATCGCTGCATTGTAACCAAAGTTTGAACAGTGATTTCCGATTATTATTTGTCTCTTGGTGTTTATGTTTCCTTGATATTGACACTCATTGAGGAGCTCGGTGGCGCAGCGGTAAACGCACTCGGTTTGCTATTGTTGAAGTTAAGCAACTTTCGCAAAGGCCGGTCATAGGATGGGTGACCACAAAAAAGAAAGTTTTCATCTCGAGCTCCTCCGTGCTTCGGAAGGCACGTTAAGCCGTTGGTCCCGGCTGCATTAGCAGTCGTTAATAACCACCAATCCGCACTGGGCCCGCGTGGTGGTTTAAGGCCCGATCTCCCTATCCATCCATAGGGAAGGCCCGTGCCCCAGCAGTGGGGACGTTAATGGGCTGGTGATGACATTGACACGGCAAATAGAGGAAGGCTTGTCATATTAAGCCTAAGTAACGGCCTCCGCGAACTCACCAAAACACCCACAGATTTCGCGTAGTGTGTTAAATTCTTTACCAAGATTAGTTTTGTAAGCCACATGCGAGCAAATGAGCGTCGGAGTTGAAGCACTCGCCGTTAGCGAAACCGGCTGGATCACTCATCATCATTTTCTTTGCCACACCTGACATAATGACGTAACGTTCCATTTCCAAATAAATAATGAGCTAATTGGTCCCAAAACGGCCTCCGTGGTCCAGTGGTTGAGCGTTGGGCTCACGATCCGGAGATCCCGGAGATCCCGGCGATCCGACATTCATCCTTCGTCCATCAGTGACTAATCCGTCATTAAACCACCATTAAACCGCGATCCGACATTCATCCGTCGTCCATCAGTCATTAATCCGTCATTAATCCGCCGTACTTGGGGAACTTAGGGTTTGGTACCAAGTACTTGGGGTTTGATACCAAGATCTTGGGGTTTGATACCTAGTACTTAGGGTTTGGTACCAAGTACTTGGGGTTGGGTACCAAGTACTTGGGGTTTGGTAACAAGTACTTAGGGACAAAACTACGGAGATGTGTAATGACCAAGGGATAAACAATGACACCTAAATCCATTGATGTATTTTATTTTAATACAGGAACACTAAATTGCTGAGGCTCTGTGGCTATGAGAATAATCTGAGGTAACAATATAAAAATAAGCAATACAGTAAGGAGGTGGTAAGTATTCACAACAAAATTGAGAAAGAACTTTGGCTTTTAAAAATAAATAGGTTAACATATGGCGCGATTTTTTTAATTATTGGACTGGTTCCACGGCCGTAAGTCGTAATAATTCTATAAATAAAAATATATGACCGCTTTTTTTGCAAATGATGGTCATTTTGTTTTTTAGACTTGGCTTGAGGATCTTGTAACCAGGCCATTAAATAAAAAAAGCTGTTGTCAGTGTCCATTCATTGTACTATTTATGAATGATTAATTTGATAAGGACAGAAAGATAGTTTAGAACCTAGTGTATTTTTCTATCATTAATCATTCACTCATAGTTCATGAATGGGCAATGACGACAGGACAGAAGTATACTACACAGCCGAGTGCGAAAGAGACGTGTCTATTATTCTGTCAGCTGGTTCGTCAAACTTCGAACCAAATTTTGAACTACCCGCATCATATTTAAATTAACTTCAGAACAGGACAGAAAGATAGTACGCAGCCCAGTGCGAAAGAGACGTGTATTGTTTTGTCAGCTGGTAAACAATAGTGACAATCTGCGGGTAGCTGCAAAGTAACCAATATTGAACTACCACGGGTGTTGTGATTAATTTGACAACAGGACAGAAAGTTAGCATGCAGGCTAGTGCGAAAGATGACGAGACGACGACGACGGTGAGTGGAGACGTGTCTATTATTCTGTCAGCTGGTCTGTCAAACATTGTTGCTTAGACGCTGGTGACCTATGCTATCCTGGTTCATTATTTTGTGAATCGCTGCGAAATTTTGGACTATCCGTATTTTTCTCTTGGTGTTGTTTGCTTTCGTAATGTTGAGACACGGCAAATAGAGGTTACTTCCCAAGAGGAATGGTATTTCCTCTAAGTATTACGACGCGCCCTCGGGAAATTCACCAAAATGCACAACAAAAATGCCATATGACGTAAATATTATATTTTCAAATAAACAGGCAATAAAAATTTAGTAAAATTTTTTAAAACGGGATTGGAAAATTGATAACTTCGCTTATGTAGTAGATACCAGGATAACATGAGTTTACAGAAGTTCTTAATAATTCATTTATTCGCTTTAGAAATCATCATACTGCCAGACATTATTTGACAGACTAGCTTATAGAACAATATACACACCTCTTTCACTCTAGGCTGTATGGTAATATTTCTGTCCTGTAGTCATTGCCCATTCATGAAACCATGAATGAATAATTAATGTCAGAAAAAGAAAAAAGGCTGTCTGTCTTTTTGTCCTTGTCAAGTTAATCATTCATAAATAGTATGGCCCTGTTGTCAAATCAGTCTAAATATGATGCGGGTAGTCCAAAATTTGGTACGAAGTTTGTCAGACCAGGGGGGTTAAAATCCAAGCTTCATCTAAGAAAGCAATATTGCAATTTGATATTTGCGCATTTTGAAGTAAGTACTTACGTCAAACAAACGTCAAATAGCAATATTGGTTTCTTAGATGAATTGCTTCGATGTGGCCATTTTAACTCCCCTGGACCGTTTTCGCTTTAGATTTTACTTGCCCATTCATAGAACCACGAATGAATGCGTGTTTCTTTCGCGCCATCTTCTGTCCTTGTCAAATTAATCATTCATAAATATTATCATGAATGAACATTGACAACAGGACAGAAGTATACCATACAGGCTAGTGCGAAAGAGACATGTATTGTTCTGTCAGCTGTTCTGTCAATGTTGCTCAGACGCTAGTGAACTCCTACTAGCTTATGCTACCCTGGTACATCATTCAGCTAATCGCTGCATAGCAGTCGTATTTTGAAGTGACAGTCAAGGTTATTCTGTTTATGATCTTTCTCATGGTGTTTATGCTTTTATAGAACGTTGATGCGGAAAATAGAAATCGAAGTTAATATTTTGTGATCTGCTTCCTGCCTTGTCGTATCCCGCTTTATAGGAAGTATTAGACGAAGTCCCTCTAAGTTTAACCAAAATGCCTACAGCTGCTGTAATAACGTACTGACGTAACGTTCCATTTTCAAAGAAATAATGATGGATTCTTTCATAATCATACGAACATACATATATAAAACTCACGCCGGGGTAAGCAGAGACTATGGAATTCCATTTGCTTCAATCCTGACACACTTCTCTTGCTTCCTTCATATTCTCATTCTTTCATAAATATTGTCATAAAGAAAAATACAACGACTCGCAAATGTAGTACCAGGACAACATGAGTTTGTAGAAGGTCTTTGTGAGCGTGCATCCAGACAATATTTGACTAACCAGCTGTCAGAAAAAAATATATTTCTTTCGCACTAGGCCCAATGCTATCTTTCTGTCCTGTTCTCAAATTAATCTAAATATAATGCGGGTAGTTCAAAATTTGGTTCGAAGTTTGTCAGAATAATATCGTCTCTTTCGCTCTAGACTGTATGGTATATTTCTGTCCTGTTGTCTTTGCCCATTCATAATAGCATGAATAAATGATTAACGACAGAACGACCTGCGTGTTTCTTTCGCACTAGGGTGTATACTATCTTTCTGTCCTTGTCAAATTAATCATTCATAAATGGTATGATGAATGGACGATGATAACAGGACAGAAATATACACCATACAGGCTAGTGCGAAAGAGATATGTATTGTTCTGTCAGCTGTTCTGTCAATGTTGCACAGACGCTGGTGAACTCCTACTAGCTTATGCTACCCTGGTACATTATTTTGCTAATTGTTCAAAGTTTGAACTATCAGTCATTTCTAATTATTATTTTTCTCTTTATGTTTATGTTTTCATGATATTGACACGGCAAATAGTTTAGTGTGCGTTTTGTGTAGGAGGCAATTATAATGTGGCATCAAAAATACTTGGGGTTTGGTACCAAGTATAGAAATAAAAACAGGTTAAGTAGCATGAAAATATTTATTTATTTCTTAATCACACTACAATACGATTTTGTACCTACTTAATCACAACACAAATGGAAAACAAAAAAAATGAATCACCTAAAACTTAATTTATTAGCTGCCTTGACGCTCAGAGCAATTTCATCCAGGCAACCATATTTAATTGCTACCATCTTGTAACCCCAATTGCGTGGGTTTGGCGTATTGGTTTATATTATCGCCAAACGCGATTTGCTTGACTCCTTGACCCTGTTTCATGGCCTGTTTTACTTTTTTATTGCTGCCACCACCTAGAAAAAAAAAGCATTAAAAAATATCTAAGTGCGTCGTCATGAAATATCGACCTATGTAAATGCTAACAAACAAACATTACATTTTATAACAAACATTGTAGAAGAATTGAAGGGAAGAGAGGAAGGGGTAGACCTAGGAGAACATTTATGAAACAAATAAAAGAGAAGGTGCAGGTCGTGTCGTATCAGGAGGTGAAGGTTTTGGCGGGAAGAAGAAAGGAATGGCGATTACTCCACAGAAAAGAGCGCAGCTCTTAAATAGAGAGAGAGAGAGAGAGAGAGAGAGAGAGAGAAATGCTGTAGCATTATTAGTAAGATAGTTATTGATAGTTGTTAGTATTATTGATTGATTGATTGATTGATTGATAGTTTTATAAGTAAAACACTCGGTTACTTGGAACGAACTGACTTCATTTTTTATATATTTGACAGATGACACAATAATAGCATAGATGGCGTTGCTATTTATTTACTTATTATTTTGTTACCTATTTTCATTAATTAGTGTATCGATAATGCTCTGCCCCGCACTAATTTGTGACAGGCGCCGACCCGACCCCCTCACAGATCATTAAAATTGCCGAAACCATTGACCCCATATGAAACAAATAGACTACCAGTCTCTGTAAAAACGATTAGCTTCAAATAATTTTTTCGATTCTGATCCGCACCACCCAAATCCCCTGGTGTGCGGCTTCCGAATACGTCCAGCTCAGGCACGGTACTCAAAAGTGTCAGCGTCCGAAGTTTGAATCGAAAAAACGTTTTGAAGTTAACGTTACGATGTCACTAACACGGTTTTAAAAAAAAACTCCTTAGCAATTGACAACATTTCAAATTTTTAAGCCGTGGTTTTTTGTGCTATTTCGAAAGTACTTGTTTAAATAGAAGACACGTATTTTTTCTTTTCAAGATTTTTCCACTAGAAGTTACAAAAAATATTTTTTGAAAATTGGATTCTGCCATTGATAGAATGAAGGCAGTATACTGTAATGTACCTTTGCATGCGTATTTAAAACAAGTCGCAAACAAAGTGTCATGTTATGTATGACATTTACTTTTTTTATAATTTTTATGTAAAGGTCTGAACTTATTATGCCTTCCTCTTCTGACCTCGTGGATTTTTCAATATATTTCTATTATTACTGAATTAAAAAATCTGAAAAAATGTGTTTTGTGTAAATCATAGAAATATCTCGAAATGGTTTTCGATTTAAGGCACCTTAGTAAAAATGAAATGTTGTCAATTGTGAGTTTAATGCCATAACCTAACAAAATAGCTGTAAATAGTAAATGTTTCGAAGGGAAGTACCTATGTGACCTAACCTGTATTGGGCTGGTTTTCCTTCGGGTTGTAAGGTCAGACAGGCAGTCGCTTCTCTAAAAAAGCTGGCCCTGTCAAATCAGGTTACGTAAGCGGACCCCAAGCGGACTACTCAGAGGCGGAGGACAGGAGTCCTAGTATGGCTTTGTAATATAGACTACTCTGGGCGCCATCCCACCTTCGTCAGACAGAGTACTGCGAGGCGGAAGGTAAGAGGGAAACCACTGCCCTATTTTTCCCTAAAAAAGTAGCATGGAAAATGCTGCACCGACAAGAGCGTGGGTCTTAAATTGATGATGATGAGTGTTCGTTTTGCAAAAAGCCTGTAAGTTAGACTTTCACCGTAACATAAACCACCTTTAGCAATACATTATTTATAGTTTTATAATTAATTTACATAATAAATACAACTTTCATAAGGGCGCTGCTACACTGCTGTTATTTTACATAACATAAAATCACGCTAGAGAGATGATGCCCGAAATTACAATCATCCAAACGTGTTCCGCATTTTTTTTAATTAATAGGCTAGTATAATGATGTAAAGTCATGAGCAATATCATGTACACACTTTAGAACCCTGTCGCACTATCATATTTGACGTTTAATGGGACTTACGGTTTAATTTGTCAAAAAAGTTAATGTGACATGGTTTCAAAGTGTATACATATTAGTACTCCTGACTCTACATATCGTTTCCGTTACCATTATTACCATTCCCGTTGTCGCCATTTCCGTTGTCGCCATTCCCGTTGTCGCCATTTCCGTTGTCGCCATTCCCGTTGTCGCCATTCCCGTTGTCGCCATTCCCGTTGTCGCCATTCCCGTTGTCGCCATTCCCGTTGTCGCCATTCCCGTTGTCGCCATTCCCGTTGCCATTCCCATTACCATTCCCGTTGCCGTCCCCGTTGCCGTCCCCGTTGCCGTTGCCGTTGCCATTGCCATTATTATTATTGTTACCACTACCGTTGCCTCCATTATTTTTGTCATTATTTCCAGAATTCTGTGGATTATGAACGTGGCTTCCGACGATAGGACTTAATACTGTAAAATAAAAATTATATGTTATCGTTACCTTTTAGTGGTAAGTATTTTTTTAAATTATTTTATAGGTCAAAAAATAAAAGTAGAAAAGAAACTTACCCGGCGCGACAACGTTTACATTTTTGAGCGCATCGCGGCCAACAACTGAAAAAGTAAACTTACATAATTATTTAAATTCGAAAATATCTTTATCTAGTAGGTAACATAAATACTAAATAAGTAAATAAATAAGTAAATTTTTACATAACGAACGTCTCGTCCGCCTAAATCTACTGCAGCTTCTCACAACCTGTATGTATAGCCGGGGAAAAGAAGTTGCAAGAAAAACCTCGGCACAGGGATCTTAGATGCTGAGGGATCTCATCCTAATTCTTTAGTAATGTCTCCACAGGAATTCGGACCCAGGACAAGTTGGGAACAACTTCGGGATCGTGAATCTAACGCTCAATCACTGGACCGCAAAGGACGTGGAGGATGGAGGAAGATTATACGTGTAATCACAATCCTCAGTGGTGGGGAAACAAGACTCCATCTAGCATGAGACTCGGTAACATAATAGATTTTTTTTTGTAATTGTTTAGTGGAAATTTGATATGACGTTATTGTGTTTTTTTTTGTGTCATCATCATCACCAGCCCTTTAACGTCCCCACTGCTGGGGCACGGGCCTCCCCTATGGATGGATAGGGAGATCGGACTTTAAACCACCACGCGGGCCCAGTGCGGAATAATGGTTATTAACGACTGCTAATGCAACCGGGACCAACGGCTTAACGTGCCTTCCGAAGCACGAAGGAGATCGAGATGAACACTTTATTTTTGTGGTCACCCATCCTATGACCGGCCTTTGCAAAAGTTGCTTAACTTCAACAATCGCAGACCGAGCGCGTTTACCGCTGCGCCACCGAGCTCCTCATTCCTTTTTTTGTGTGCGGCGTTTTTGTTTTTTCTTTTGTGTGTGGCGCCCTTTTATAATAAACAATTTCTATTCTATTCTACATGTCTTAATGTATACGTATTTAAAACTTGGTTCGAGCATTTTTTTCTATTTCTATTCTATTCTATAATTTATGTACGTACGCAGGCCTCCGTCATCATTATCTTCGTTTCCATTACCGTTACCTGGAAATAAAAAAAAAATATTATTAGGGACAGTCAAAAAAATCACAATTTTTCTGTATACTTATAAAGGTTGTTTAGAAAGGCAGCAGCGCGTGAGCAGTAAGGCGCCTCGAGTTTCGAGTTAGCGCACTGTCATTAGTTCCTTAAGTATTGTACCACAACGTTCGAGTACTAAGAAAATTTTTGTTTTGTGTTTATTGAAAATAATAAATTCATCGTGTCTTATTAAGTGTCTCAATAACTCAATATTTGACTCTTTTCCCTTACTCTTACTCTTAAAAGGGAAGCCACAAGGAACGAGAGAAAGGGAAAGACCAAGAAGAGCTTACATAGAACAGATCAATGAGAAGACGAACGTCGTGTCAAATTCATATTCAAAAATATCTTTATTCAGTAGGTAACATAGTTACACTTTGAATCGTCAATTTTTACATAACGAACGTCTCATCCGCCTAAAACTACTGCAGCTTCTCACAACCTGTATAGCCGGGGAAAAGAAGCTGCAAGAAAACCTCGTCACAGGGCCCTAGTCTTATAAGGAAATCAAATCAAATCAATTTATTTGCGAGAACTCATAGAATACAAAAATGGTGGCAAAATAATTCAAATAACAATGCTGTGATGTGTTCGGCCTGCATGCAGGCGTACAAATATACATAAAATAATAAAAAATAAAGAAACTGACAGAATCGGCCCTTTGATAGACAAGAATGGAAAATGCTACACCGATAAGAGCGTGACTCTTAAATTATGATTAATAATATATAATTTTAAAGAAAACCTAAACATACATAACAACACTATATTGTATTTCAATATTCTTGCAACTGCCATAATCACAGGTATTTTTTTTTTTGACGTGACTTATTGTAGATTTGCCGCAGGTGGCATTAACTAATTGGCCGGACAAATGGGGAGCGCTAAAAGCTCTCAGTACAACGTTTTAAGACAACAGGCCTGAGGGTGCCCAGTTGGGCGAGAACCTAGGGTCAGGGCGTCATCTGAGAGGAAAAATATTTGAAAGAATTAATCGACCCTAGTGGTTCGATAGCGATAAGCGCTGATTGAGGGAAGTCGTCGACCACGCCGGCGGGCTCGGTATCAGGGTCCTAAAGTGTTTGGTGTCACGAACTGATTGGCTGCCTCTATGGCTAGGGATAATCACAGGATGACTCAGTGTTGAAATATTGAGAATATCAATGATTTTAACGCGGTGAGAACTCGGTTAAGACACATAGTTATACCTACATTAATAACTTTTTTTTTTTGTTCTAACCTTAAGTATTTATGTATACCTACATCTTTGCGATAATATTTGTTTATGTACACTATTTCTATTAAAGTAATTTGGTATTATATTATATTGTATTTACACCATTAACACATGTTTATGGAACGCGATGTTCGTGCGTCACCCAACAGGGTCCACATAATACCAGCGTCGTGGTTCGCGCCGCGACTTGTGCTGAGTGAGGCCCTTTTATCTCAGGACGTCCACCACCACCTTATGATCATTTCGACTAACATCCTTCTTGCTTTTTTGTAATTGTTTTAGTGGAAATAAGATATGATATTGTTGTCTTTCTTTTTGTGTGTGGCGTCCTTTCATAATAAACTATTTCTATTCTATTCTATTCTATTCTACATATTTAATTAAGACAACAACCGCGTACCTTCAAGCAATAACACATATTTGAATGTGACAATTTATGTACGTACCATCGTCGTTGCTGTTACCATCGCCATTACCATCGCCATTACCGTTGCCATTACCATTACCGTTGCCATTACCGTGGCCGTTGCCGTTGCCGTTGCCGTGACCACCTATAAAAGAAAGAAATACAGGGTGTTAGTGATATCGTAACGAAAACTTTGAGGGACGATTCAGGCCATGATTCTCAGTTGATATCAAGTGGAATTTTCCGTCGCAAAAGTATGGAATGGAAAATAATTTAAAAAATAATAAAAAAATCATCACCACTTGATTTTTACAGGTAGCCATTAGTGACACCTTAACGAATACTGAGGGGGCTGATTCAGACCATGATTCTGAGTTAATATTAATTGGAATTTCAAGTCGGAAAATTCATGAAAATTGTTGTGTTTTTTTTAAGGCACGTTAAGCCCTTGGTTCCGGTTACTGCTTACTGATATAAGTAAGTAGTCGTAACATGTGCCATGTTAGGGGCCTTTGGCGGCTCAATAATAACCCTGACACCGGGGTTGATGAGGTTGGTAATTCACTTCGATAGAAGAAGATTGAGCAGAGGCCTGTGTCCAGCAGTGGGACAAATATAGGCTGTATATGTTAAGCACCGTTGCCATATAATGCACACTTACCATTATTATTGTTGTTGTTGCTATTGTTCCCGCCATTATCTTTGTCGTTATGTGCCGCAGTCTGTGGCGAGTGTACCTTGCTCAGAACATCCGGGGATAAGACTGAAAAGTAAGATTTTAACAGTTTTAGCGGGACGGGAAAATATATAACACATCGGTCGCTTGGTAAAAAAGGCTTTTTGCGTGAGGGCAACCGAAGGGCGTTGTGCGCGGCGGAGCGGTTAGCCAGAGAGAATAAAAAGAAAAAAAAACAAAATGAAGTGACGCGCAGGCGCGGCGAGCGCCACCTAGTTTTCTTTTTTCTATTTAACTTATTATTTATGAATTTTAAAAAATAAAAATGTATTAATAAGTGCTACATTTTTTTGTTTTCTATGACGTCACAGTGTGCTTTTTCATACAAATGACAATGGGCACTTTTGTATGAAACTTGGTCCAAGAACCTCCACTGATGAGACTTATATGTAATGAAAGCTTATGCTTTCCCTATGATTCTGGCAAAGTCCTATCAGATTCTGTCCCGGGGTTCTTTTTTTACGGCCATGTTTGTCCTGGCTAAAAATGTGATAAAATACAGTGGGAGCTAAAATCGACTCAAGATGTGTTGCTGGATAACTAAGTCTACATAAATAATTATGTATCATATTGTATATCATTTTAAAGAGGATCTTTTCCAGAATCCGAAACATAAAAAAAAAAAACAAAAAAAAATCTTTTTGTAAGCGAATTATAGTCAATTTATATCTGCAGCGCCATTGTTTCTCGGTAGCTAAGTTCAAGTTTCATGCCTTTTACCCCTTCCAAAAGTATCTTACCGATTTTTTTTATATTGCTTCCGGAATTTGATCTGAGTGATAATAACAAGAAAAATAAATAAACACCTCTCCGATAGAGACCGGCTAAGCTATTGCCTATTGCAAGAAATCGTCATCATTAGCAAGTCATTACGGTATTGCATATTATAAGCTTATCAGGAACTTGGAACTTGGTCCAAGAACCTCCACTGGTGAGACTTGCATGTAATGATAGCTTATACTTGTCCTATGATTCTGGCAAAGTTCTATCAAACACTGTCCTAGGGTTTTTTTACGGCCATGTTTGTCCTGAGTGTACAGTAGTGGACTGCAAAATCACCTCAGGATTTGTTGTCGATAAACTATTTAACTAAGGCTATATACATAATTATATATCATAATGTATATCAATTTTAAAGGGGAAGGTTATCAGAATCTGAACCACAAATAAAAAAATGCATTAAGTAAGTATGTAAACGACTTTTAGCCAACTCACGTCCGTAGCACCATTTTTCTCAGCAGCTACGTACGAGTTTCGCGCCTTCCAACCTTTCCAAAGAAGCCCAATCATTTTTTCCTTCTTCTGATATTGCATTCTTAACCTGACAAGACTAAGTGACAACAACAAGAAATAAAATAGATACCATTCCGATAGAGGCCGCGTAAGCTATGGACCTATTGCAAGATAACGTACTCAAAGGCTAGTCATTATAATCCAACAGACGTAACATGATTAGAATGCGGGAGGACGCAAATGTAGTATGTTTTCTTTCACCACAATCTTGTTTTATTAATCCAGGCTTATATCTTGTCTTATAAACAATGCCGAATGGTACAACAAACGTATCGTAAACGTAAGGTTGCCTGGTAGTAATTGCTACCTTGGCAATAAAGCCGCCTTTTGCACCAGTTATTGCCTGAACTTGTTTAATGTGTTTCTTTTGTATACAATAGAGTCATTGTATTGCATCTTGATTAGAATGACTTATTTCTTGTTTCTCTCGTACTAAGCTGTATAGTTGTATAGTTGTATTGCTGTTAGTGTTAAAGAGACACATATTTCGTCTCTTTCGCATAAGGCGATGTACTACATTTCCGTCCAGCCGCATTCTAATCATGTTACGTCTGTTGGATTATAATGACTAGCCTTTGAGTACGTTATCTTGCAATAGGTCTATAGCTTACGCGGCCTCTATCGGAATGGTATCTATTTTTTTTTTTTTTTTCTTTGTTGTCACTTGTCAGGTTAAGAATGTAATATCAGAAGAAGGAAAAAATGATTGGGCTTCTTTGGAAAGGTTGGAAGGCGCGAAACTCGTACGTAGCTGCTGAGAAAAATGGTGCTACGGACGTGAGTTGGCTAAAAGTCGTTTACATAATGCATTTTTTTTTATTTGTGTTTCTGATTCTGATAACCTTTCCCTTTAAAATTGATATACATTATGATATATAATTATGTATATAGACTTAGTTAAATAGTTTTTCGACAACAAATCCTGAGGTGATTTTGCAGTCCACTACTGTACACTCAGGACAAACATGGCCGTAAAAAAACCCTAGGACAGAGTTTGATAGAACTTTGCCAGAATCATAGGACAAGTATAAGCTATCATTACATGCAAGTCTCACCAGTGGAGGTTCTTGGACCAAGTTCCAAGTTGCTGATAAGCTTATAATATGCAATACCGTAATGACTTGCTAATGATGACGATTTCTTGCAATAGGCAATAGCTTAGCCGGTCTCTATCGGAGAGGTGTTTATTTATTTTTCTTGTTATTATCACTCAGATCAAATTCCGGAAGCAATATAAAAAAATCGGTAAGATACTTTTGGAAGGGGTAAAAGGCATGAAACTTGAACTTAGCTACCGAGAAACAATGGCGCTGCAGATATAAATTGACTATAATTCGCTTACAAAAAGATTTTTTTTTGTTTTTTTTTTTATGTTTCGGATTCTGGAAAAGATCCTCTTTAAAATGATATACAATATGATACATAATTATTTATGTAGACTTTGTTATCCAGCAACAAATCTTGAGCCGATTTTAGCTCCCACTGTATTTTATCACATTTTTAGCCAGGACAAACATGGCCGTAAAAAAAGAACCCCGGGACAGAATCTGATAGTACTTTGCCAGATTCATAGGGAAAGCATAAGCTTTCATTACATATAAGTCTCATCAGTGGAGGTTCTTGGACCAGATTCGCCCATTCTCCTTTCATAGTAATTTCGCGTTTTGACGTTTAGTAAAAAGTGACTGATTTGACTAGTTTATCTGTATAAACTTACCTGACCCATGAAGATTCAGATTTTTCCCCAAATCACGACCGACAACTGAAAAAAAATGCGTTTAAAAGTTATTCAATCCTTAGGTAACACTAAAATTATCATGAATTTTCCGACAGGATCATCTCAGGCCTTTACATCTTTATCAGATGATTCAAACAGCGTTTCTGTGGCAGCTCCGACAGGATATTCCACTTGATATCAACTCTGAATCTTGGTCTGAATCATTCCCCTCAGTATTCGAATACGGAGGGGGATGATTCAGCTTATTATCCAAGTAAAATTTTCCATCGCAAAAGTTTTGAAAATAATTTAAAAACACAGAAAAGTCATGAATTTTGCGACGGAAAATTCCACTCGATATAAGCTCAGAATCGTGATCTGAATCATCCCCCTCAGTATTCGTTACGATGTCACTAACACCCTGTATGTTTAATTACGATATGCGATACCATGGTATAATAAAACCAGGTAATTATGCTCAATCCTGACAAGCCGCCATTGCATAGCTGATCGATACACATCGCCGCTTTGGAGATGTTTTGTGCGTAGGGTGACGATCACGGGAAATTACCCGTTCACGTGATGGTCATGAATGCGTGCAAAATATAATTTTCGTTACTAACAATAGTTTCATAAGTCACATCTTACTAACATAATATGGATGTAATTTTTTGATCCGAAATAAACAATTTTATTTATTTATTATTTATTGCTAGCCCTTTGATGACGTAAGTGTTACCATTAAATTGGTATCTCCAAGACTCCAAAGTTGTAAATTTTATTATTAAACAATAAGTGAATTACTGACTATGTATTTAATTTGTCACATATATAAAAATAATTAAAACTGTACGTAATTTTTTTACTAAAAGTACAAAATTTCCTTGCAAAGTAAATTAAACACTTTGGTCGTGGGTAATTTTTTTTTTACGAAATGGCAACACAGAGTCGGATGACGTCAGCTGGGATAACCTTGAAATGCTAGCTGTCAGTTTTGAGCATAATTACGTGGTTTTCTTATACCACGAGCGATACTACACAGGCGGTCCTGATGTACACCGAATTACTTACGGGTTGGCACCGCGCTTACGACGCCAACGAGCTGTAAAAAAAAAGTAATTACTTATTACCCGGGATGTTATGAATATTAAATTTCGGATACGGCTTGGATACGGATATAAGAATGATTATTATACCGGATACGGTTACGGATACGGATAATAAATTATTTCGAACTATCCGTTAGATTCAGATAATTTCGGTTACGGATATAAATTTAAAAAGTAAAATACAAATAGGTACCTAATAAAGTTGTTTTATTCATAACGACAAGCTATAATGTTATGACGACAAAAGAAGAAAAAAATAAACTCGTCGACACTGGCAGAACAACTTGTCATAACGTGTCTCAATTAGGCTCCGCCCCTATCCGATATTATGCGAACCTTTTATTCCAGATTCGGTTACGGTTACGGAGCTTCCTAACATCCCTGCTACTTACTAATGCATTATTACTACTTACTAATATCACACCCCGGACACTTCATACAAACAACCTCGTTTTACAAAGACACTATACATTGACGTTATCGTACACGCGCATCTGTGTGTGTGACGTCTGACGCCATACGACTGAAGAACTATGTTCGAGGGGGGGTAAGGTAAAACTAGGACGCCACAACTTTATAATAGTCATAGTAGCCCAGTTGGTAAAACGCTTGCCTCTCACTTTAAGGTCGCAGGCTCGAATCTAGTACAGCCTAACCAATGATTGTCGAATTTGTTTTCGAATTCATCTTTGTATCATAAATGATTATCACGTGCTCAACGGTAAAGGAAAACATTGTGAGGAAACCCACATGTGACTAAACCTGTATTGGGCTGGTTTTCCCTTCGCGGGTTGGAAGGTCAGACAGGCAGTCGCTTCTGTAAACCGGACCTGTCAAATCTTCAAGTTAGGTAATCGGACCTTTGAAAAAAAGGGATGACGATGTAGAAACTTACCGCTAATAAAGCTAAATAGATCTTCATATCGTCAAGTCTCGAAGGAACGAATCAATAAAGACAGAGAATCAATTGATATCACTGTAGAAGTATCTATCAAATGGAACTGTAAAAAAAAGATCCCATCATGGCATATTTATACTAAAATATTAACCTGTTATTTTTAAACCTTTTACTTCATTCTAGTCTTTATAACTGTTATAATAAATAGCACATTTCTTTGGACGAACATTGTTGTGTTTACTTACATTTTATTTGTTATAAACGTCCTTTTAATTGTTATAGAAGTCGTTTGTTGGATAACCTCTTAAGTAGCGGATATAATAAAATATTATAAATACTTATTTTGTTTCATTTTATTTGGGGAGCTCACAGCTAAATTTACAAAGTTACATACTAACTTTTCAGGCTTGAATCACCTGATTGTCCGAAAAAGTAAGATGATTCCGTGCTTCGGAGGGCACGTTAAGCCGTTGGTCCCGGCTATTAGCCGTAAAAACACCTCCACCAACCCGCAGTGGAGGAGCGTGGTGGAGTATGCTCCATACCCCCTCCGGTTGATTGAGGGGAGGCCTGTGCCCAGCAGTGGGACGTATATAGGCTGTTTATGTTATGTTACATACTAACTTAACATGTAAAAGCCATTCAAGCTTCCACAGATTGAATTTTTTTTTTTTGACATGACCTATTGTAGAACTGCCGCAGATGGCATTAACTACTTGGCCGGACAAAGGGGAGCGCTGAAGGCTCTCACCCGGTACAACGTTTAAGAGGGTGCCCAGTTGGGCGCGAACCTCGGCTCAGGGCGTCGTCTGAGAGGAAAAATATTTGAAAGAATTAATCAACCCTAGTGGGTCGATAGCGATAAGCGCTGAATGAGGGAAATCGTCGACCACGCCGGCGGGGTCGGTATCGGGGTCCTGAAGTGTTTGGTGTCGCGAGCTGATTGGCTGCCTCTATGGCTAGAGTAATCGGGTCGTCGGGATCGTATATTACAGATTGAAAAACACAATTTACTTACATTACGTTTCTAAGACCATAATGGAAAAAACCTTAAAAATAGAAATATCTAAACAATAGAGGAAACGAAGTCTCTAACAAGTGTTTTTTTAGCACCTTGAATGCTGCCAGCGAATAGGTCCAAATTCAAGTTATGACCAAGCCTATTAAATAATATGGAACATCTCAGTAAAAAGCTGTTCTTTCTAAAGTTCGTGTGATAGCGAGGGATGTGAAGCAATGAAGGATTCCTAAGCCTACGACAAGGAATTGCAAGCATAATCCTGCCGAGGAGAAAACAAAACTTAAAACTTACATATCATAAACAGCCTATATACGTCCCACTGCTGGGCACAGGCCTCCCCTCAATCAACCGGAGGGGGTATGGAGCATCCACCACGCTGCTCCAATGCGGGTTGGTGGAGGTGTTTTTACGGCTAATAGCCCGGACCAACGGCTAACGGCGGGATATATATATTAAAACTACTATAAATAGGTACTCGTAATATAGAAGACATATAAATATTTGAACTCTTAAAATACAAGTTCCATAAATTTTATGCTTGTCGATTACTCGTCCCTTTCCTTTGCGGCGGATAAGAAAATGACAGGTATAACTTAAAATAAAATTAGATGGTGTGTACTGGAATTAGCACCAATATTATTTAGGTAGTCTTCGTTCCTGGAACCTGACAGAGGGCTGCAGTAACTGTCAGTACTATTCAGAGGCGGAGGACATTAGTCCTAGTATGGCTTTGTAATAGACTACTCTGGGCGCCATCCCACTTGCGTCAGACAGAGTACTGCGGGGCGGAAGGCAAGAGGGAAACCACTGCCCTATTTTTCCCTAAAAAAGTAGCATGGAAAATGCTGCACCGACAAGAGCGTGGCTCTTAAATTGATGATGATGAGTGTTCGTTTTGCAAAAAGCCTGTAAGTTAAACCTTCACCGTAACATAAACCACCTTTAGCAATACATTATTTATAGTTTTATAATTAATTTACATAATAAATACAACTTTCATAAGGGCGCTGCTACACTGCTGTTATTTTACATAACATAACATAAAATCACGATTATACATCCAACTGGGGTAGTCAAAGGTACATCCATCGCAAGATGAACTAAGTACCCGCGCCTCACTGAGCTTTCTGTTAGACCAACATCTTCTTCTTCTTCTTATCGTGTGGGTTGTGAGGTGGAATACTAGCCTCATCAACCCTGGTGTCAGGGTTACTATTGAGCCGCCAAAGGCCCCTGACATGGCTCATGTAACGACTACTTACTTACATCAGTAAGTAGTAACCGGGACCAACGGATTAACGTGCCTTCCGAAGCACGGATCATCTTACTTTCGGACAATCAGGTGATCAGCCTGTAATGTCCTAACCAAACTAGGGATCACAAAGTGAATTTTGTGATATATGTCCCCACCGGGATTCGAACCCGGGGCCTCCGGATCGTGAGTCCAACGCTCAACCACTGGACCACAGAGACTAACATGATAGGTGAGCCCGAGGATGGTGTTAGTGAAAACTGCACTTAAATAACACTTTCAAGGACAGAACGTCTAATGGACGTCATTAGACGTTCTGTCCTAGATTGTCCTATTATGAACCATCAATGACCCATGGTCTCTGCCCGTGAAAGGGTTAATAACTGTTTGGTGCAAGTCCGGTACCAGGGTTTGAACCGACGCTCCCCTTTTGAGAAGCAAGCTGATGTTATCACGTTGGTCTAACAGAAAGCTCGGTGAGACGTGGGTACTTCAGTTCATCTTGCCTCTGACTGCCCCAATTGGGATATAGGCGTGAGTTTGTGCCTGTGGTACACCCGCTTGCTCCTCAAGATTTATCTTAAGTGCAGTTTTCACTAACACAGTTGGCTCGACCATTATAGACGGCGATACGGCTCACCTATCACGTTGGTCTAACAGAAAGCTCGGTGAGAAGTTGGTACTTAGTTCATCTTCTTCTATCTCAGGACGTCCACCACCGCCTTATGTTCATTCTAATGAACATCCTCCTATGCTCTTTGTAATTGTATTGTGAAAAAATTTAAGTGATCTTTTCTTTGTGTGTGGCGTCCTTTTATCTAAATATATAAAAGGAGAAACTGACTGACTAACATATCAACGCACAGCCTAAACGGCTAAACGTAGGCGCTTGAAATTCAGTAGGGACGAGCTTAGGTACCGTAGAGGTGCACTAAGAAAGGAATTCCCGATATTTCCACGGTTACGGGAATTAGTTGGAAAATCCTTCCACGCGGACGAAGTCGCGGGCAAAAGCTAGTGATAAATAATTTCTATTCTATTTATCTTGCGAAGGATGGACCTCTAACTGCCCTAATTATGAATATACTCGAAACTTTAAAACAACAGTGTAGAAGCGTCATTATTTGAATGAACCTTACGTATTAAAGTTGTAATAATATTTAATAAGCACGTACCTACTTGCATTGTTTTAAATCTATTTTCGAACTGAGTAAATAATTATGTTTTTCTTAACATAATAATAACTTATTATTATTATTGCATTTTTCTTATGGTAAGCTTATTTCTCAAGGTTATACTATTTTTTATTTATATAATATATGATTCTTAAGGTTAGCTATGGGTTATAATGCCATTGACCTCAATAACCGTCTCTCCAAAAAACTTCAACTAAGACAGATAACAGCTGTTAATAATAATAATAAAAACACTTTATTACACAAATATACAAAACATTTACAGGATAAACTTATTCTAAGGTGGGCAAAGGCGGCCTTATCGGTAAGAGCGATCTCCTCCAGACGACCTTCGGCAGGGGATATAGTACACTTGTACAGCTGCAGCGCGCAAAAAAGTAAAATTAAATAATAATAATAAATAATAATGTAATCACCATCATCATCATCAGCCCACTAACGTCCCCACTGCTGGGGCACGGGCCTTCCCTATGGATGGATAGGGAGATCGGGCCTTAAACCATCACACGGGCCCAGTGCGGATTGATGGTTATTAACGGCTGCTAATGCAGCCGGGACCAACGGCTTAACGTGCACGAAGCACGGAGGAGCTCGAGATGAAAACTTTTTTTTTTGTGGTTACCCATCCTATGACCGGCCTTTGCGAAAGTTGCTTAACTTCAACAATCGCAGACCGAGCGCGTTTACCGCTGCGCCACCGAGCTCCTCAATAACGTAATAGTAGCTGTTATTGCTGGTCATGGTGGCTTCAACAACCATCTGGTCACACCAGGTGTCACAGACAGCCCCCAGAGCCTGCATGGAAGCGGAGGAGACAGCGGCTAATGTTCTACTGGAGTGTGAAGGAGTCGCCAACTACCGCGCCAGGCGCCAACCACAGGGCGCTGAATGAAGGAAATCGTCGACGACGCCGGCGGGGTCGGTATCGGAGTTAGATAGATAAAATACTTTATTGAGCACAATGGACACAAAATACAGATATACGGACAGCATATACAGAAAAGCACAATAGGCGGCCTTATTGCTCATGCAGCAATTTCTTCCAGGCAACCTTTGGGTACAGGAAAATTTTGTACAAGTATAATAATGATTTAAGTATAATAAATAAGCTTGCCTGTACTATCTGTTTTCTTTGTATGTTTCTTGTGTCTGTTTCATTGTGTACAAATAAATAAATAAATAATAGCGGGGTCCTGAAGTGTTTGGTGCCGCGAGCTGATTGGCTGTCTCTCATCATCTCAGGCCTTTACATCTTTATCAGATGATTCAAACAGCGTTTCTGCCTCTCTCTCTCTCTATTTAAGAGCTGCGCTCTTGTCGGTGGAGTAATCGCCATTCCTCTCTTCTTCCCGCCAAAACCTTCACCTCCCGATACGACACGACCTGCACCTTCTCTTTCTGCCTCTATAGCTAAAATAATCGGGTCACCGGGATCATGGCTAGAGTAATCGATTTTTATTGCGTATTCCACGAAAGCGGCTTTAAAAAACCCATTCTGAAGACACTGCGACGGTATATACCTATCAATCGATACAGACAGACTTCAGACTTCAAAGGCGAAGTATATGTAGGCTATTAAACAAATTATCTGGTATTTTTGTGTTCGGTGTAGGGTGGCCATGGAGAAGAGAGAATTAGGACAATGCGTAAAGGTGGGCTTGCACCAATGAGTTATTAATTTATCTCAAGTGCAGTTTTCACTAACACAGTTGGCTCGGCCATTATAGACGGCGACACGGGTCTGTTGGTGTGTAGCTCAATACAGATTAGGTCACATACCTCCGAAAATGCATTTCTCGGGAATGTGGGTTTCCTCACTGTTTTTCTTCACCGCTGAGCACGTGAACGTTAATTCATACTCCTTTTTATAAAACTTCAGCAGTCGGTAGGGTTCAGTGAAAAATAAAGTCCTTCATTTAAAGCAGCACATGGTCACCCTACAACCACATGGCTGCTCCGGCGCACGTCGGATGTACTAAAAACGTACCGGAATATACAACGCAACCTGTAACGTAAATAAGTATATATTATTATGTTTGTGTATATAAAACACAGTGATTGACTTAACGGAATTGGGCCGTGTACAGTCATGAGCAATATAATGTACCCACTTTAGAACTCTGTCGCACTAACATATTTGACATTTAGTGAGACTTACAGTTCAATTTGTCAATTAGTTAATGTGACATGGTACCAAAGTGTATACATATTAATGCTCGTGACCGTACCAGGTTCAAGATAAATTATGAAATTCTGATTCTTACTAAATAAAAACAGATTTAAAACTAACGAAAAACGGTTTTTTTTCTGTTTAACTTACTAGCTTTTGCCCGCGACTCCGTCCGCGTGGAAGGATTTTCCAACTAACTCCCGTTCCCGTGGGAATTTCGCGAATTCCTTTCTTAGTGCACCTCTACGGCACCTAATCTATGTCCCTTCCAAATTTCAAGTGCCTACGTTTAGCCGTTTAGGCTGTGCGTTGATATGTCAGTCAGTCAGTTTCTCCTTTTATATATTTGGATTTACGAATTTTAATCAAGAAAAACGTAATAATAAGTGCGACGTTTTATCACGGTTTAATATGACGTCACTGTGTGTTTTTCCCGACGACCTGATTACTCTAGCCATAGAGGCAGCCAATCAGCTCGCGACACCAAACACTTCAGGTCCCCGATACCGACCCCGCCGGCGTGGTCGACGATTTCCCTCATTCAGCGCTTATCGCTATCGACCCACTAGGGTCGATTAATTCTTTCAAATATTTTTCCTCTCAGACGACGCCCTGAGCCGAGGTTCGCGCCCAACTGGGCACCCTCAGGCCTGTTGTCTTAAACGTTGTACCGGGTGAGAGCCTTCAGCGCTCCCCATTTGTCCGGCCAAGTAGTTAATGCCATCTGCGGCAAATCTACAATAAGTCACGTAAAAAAAAAACTGTGTGTTTTTTCACACTGGCGGCCCTAGGGTGGTGCGAGTGCGCCGAAATGGGGGGGGGAAACAATCATGAATTTTGCGACGGAAAATTCCACTTGATATCAACTCAGAATCATGGTCTGAATAATCCCCCTTAGTATTCGTTACGATGTCACTAACACCCTACGTATATTATTTATGGGGAACAGAAATTGGAAAGCCCCTCATTGGTGGTGCCTCCATGGCGGAGTGTTACCGTTCTATACATAGTATTATTCTTAACTCTATGCTTATTCTCATATTTTAATAATAATAATAATAATAATGTACACCTCTCGACACCCTGAGCTGCTCACAACCATGTTGCTGCCTCGCCGTCCAGTCGCGTCGGCTAGATAGGTGGCCCATCCAGTGAGTGGCGAGTCACCGCCTGCTCATTTATCCATGTTTACCAACATTGGTCGAGCAGGCGCCATAGTCCCCCATAGCTCCAGTATCCCGGTCCACTAACCCCCAACCCAATAGCCCAGTTCCCTTTGTTCCCATAAACTGCAATAGTCCTACACGAACCGGGGATTGTCTTTGGGTGCACTCCCATAGTGCATACAGGGATAATCGCCGGTTGGTGTCACACCACATTTAGATTAAACTGTCTTAAGGGGCCTCTACGTGTTGGCTTCGGCCCCACGCACGCCTTCCAAAAGTCCGGGCCTCCATAGGCCCGAGATATGAAAAGACATACACATAGTAATAATAAAAATAATAAAATAATATAAAATATAGTACAAATATAACCAAATATAGTCTTATTGCTATTTAGCAATAAGGCCGCCTATTGTACTTATGTTTTTATTCGTATATTTTATTCGTTTATGTCCTTTGTATATGTCGTTGTGCAATAAAGTATTATTGATTGATTGATTGATTGAAATATAAGTGTAAAGTGAAAACTAAATTAATACAAAGTGACAAAAATTATCACAGTCATTTGCGATTCGCACTCTGGTGCACACCTCCCGCCACGCTCTGTAGATCGGGCTGTCAAAATAGTCATTAAAACACTGCACACTTTATGCTGACTGTTAAAACTATATGCAATATGGAATAAATAAGAAAAAAAATAACATAACATACACAGCCTATATACGTCCCACTGCTGGGCACAGGCCTCCCGTCAATCAACCGGAGGGGGTATGGAGCATACTCCACCACGCTGCTCCAATGCGGGTTTGTGGAGGTGTTTTTACGGCTAATAGCCAGGACCAACGGCTTCACGTGCCCTCCGAAGCACAGAATCATCTTTCTTTTTCGGACAATGAGGTGATTCAAGCCTGAAAAGTCCTTACCAAACAAAGGACAGTCTCACAAAGTGATTTCGACAATGTCCCCATCGGGAATCGAACCCGGACGTCCAGATCGTGAGCCTAACGCTCTAACCACTAGACAACGGAGGCTGTGAAGAATAAAAATAAAAAATGGAATGGATTCTGAAAAAGTCACTCAATGAAACAACAGTTTAATGTAACAATATTTTTATTTATTTCTATATTCATTTTTTACATCATAAGTAGAATCTTTGACACTAACTTATATATATAATTATTAAGTAAATACTTATATTACCACCGTTCTACACGCCCTATCTATGGAGTAATGAAAATGGAGGCGATTACTCCACCGACAAGAGTGGAGCTCTTAAATAAAGAGAGAGAAATACTTATATACAAGTTGTTTTTCGACGCGACTTATTGTAGATTTGCCGCAAAAGACATTAACTTGGCCGGACAAATGGGGAGTGCTGAGGGCTCTCACCCGGTACAAAAACAGAGGACAAACCTCTTCTCAGGGCGTCGTCTGACCCTAGCGGGTCGATAATTATGATTCTTCATAATTTAAGTACTCCTTTTGTATAGTATAATGTGATATAATTGAAGTAGTTTAAGTATAATGTACAATGTGATATACAGTGAAACCTGGTTAAGTGAGACATCAAGGGACCTGCAATGTCGTTTCACTTATAGAGGTATTCCACTTGCCCAGTGTCTCAGATATACAGGTATAAATAAATATATGTCTCATTTACAGAGGGTGTCGTTAATACATACATACATACATACATACATATACTCACGCCCGTAATCCCAAATGGGGTGGGCAGAGCCACAAGTAATCAAAGACAACTTGCAGCCACTGTTGATACGAAGTCCTAAGATGGATATGATGAACCTTATGGTGATAAGGGATCAGCCTATCGCCCATAACATTAGTCCATCATGTTCCATTAATAAAGGTGAGAATACAGGTTATTTCAGTTATACAGGTGCGATCATTAAATAAAATAACGTGTTATGTATTTTCCAAATAAACATCTGTATGATAGTGAAGCGAAACTAAAAATGAAGGTAATTGAAGTTCAAAATTTGTACTTACGTACTTGGAATTACGTGTGGAATTTGTGGGTAGAATAAGAATGAGTAAACAAACAATGTTATCTCAGTTACAGAGGTTTATGCATGTAAAATTTACTCGCTGTCTCAGTTATAGAGGTAACTATGATGATGAATCGAAAGAACGAATCCCAGATATAGAGGCTTACCTCGTCGCACTAACAGAGGTAATTCAGTGCCAAAGTGTTGGGACCTCAGCATGAGTTTCAGTTATAGAGGTTTCTCACTTATCCAGGTCCCACTTAACCAAGTTTCACTGTAATTGTAGTATTATAACAATTATATGTGTATTAAACTCTCGCACACAGTAAAGGCACGTGAGCACACCGTTTTGGTAATTATAATGAATAGCGGCAGGAGGACGGGCCTTCACACCTCATCACGTTTAGCGTCGATATCTGCCGTGCGCTATTCTATACCTAACTAGGTAAACTTTGTTCCGTCTTCAACTCCAACGCCCACACGTGCTGTGGCCACCCCGTTCGGCCTTTGCCCCGTTTGTCGGATGAATTACTCTGTAACAATTAAAAACAAACATATAATTACACGTTAAGCCGTTGGTCCCGGCTGCATTAGCAGTCGTTAATAACCACCAATCCGCACTGGGCCCGCGTGATGGTTTAAGGCCCGATCTCCCTATCCATCCATAGGGAAGGCCCGTGCCCCAGCAGTGGGGACGTTAATGGGTTGATGATGATGATGTTAAGTTGGTTTGGACACAGAGCGGGTGAAGGATAATAAAATTATTACATGTTGTAACTATAAAAATACGCACCAAATCACGTCACATACCCCACTTGAGCTGGGCCACTCGAGTGATTCACTGGGAACCACGGCGCTTGCATGTGGTATGGAAGATAACGCGCCGACCTCATGCACTTATAGGCGCCATTATGGTACTATAGAGTGTATACATATAAACTCACGCTTATTTCCAAGGGTAAGCCTCTGCTTACCCTTGGAGACTATGGAATTCCATTGGCTTCGATCCTGACACACTTCTCTTGCTTCCTCCACATTCATCAATCGTTTCTCCCATCCTATGACCGGTCTTTGCGAAAGTTGCTTAACTTCAACAATCGCAGACCGAGCGCGTTTATCGCTGCACCACCTTTTTTTTTGTTTTTTGACGTGACTTATTATAGATTTGCCGCAGATGGCATTAACTACTTGGCCGGACAAATGGGGAGCGCTGAAGGCTCTCACCCGGTACAACGTTTAAGGCAACAGGCCTGAGGGTGCCCAGTTGGGCGCGAACCTCGGCTCAGGGCATCGTCTGAGAGGAAAAATATTTGAAAGAATTAATCGACCCTAGTGGGTCGATAGCGATAAGCGCTGAATGAGGGAAATCGTCGACCACGCCGGCGGGGTCGATATCGGGGTGCTGAAGTGTTTGGTATCGCGAGCTGATTGGCTGCCTCTATGGCTAGAGTAATCGGGTCGTCGGGATCGTATATTACGTCCTTCGGAGTCTATAAAGTTTATTCTATTCTATTCTATTATTATGTTTATTGTTTCAATTTCCCAAAAAGAAAGTCTAATTCCGGAACGCAAACGAAACAAAGTAATTCAATTTGGAAATAGTAATATACTCGCCGTCTACCAGATAGGGCCATGTGGCCAAACGCTATTAGATTAGCGGTAATTGGTGTATGGTGCAAGTGATAGGCGGCCAAAGCGGAAGGTCAGACAGGCAGTCGCTTCTGTAAAAAACCGGACGAAGATTTGACAGATCTTCAGGTTAGGTAAGCGGACCCGATGAAAAACGGGACAATAATAAATAAATAAAAAATAAAAATCAGAAATCAGAATCATTTATTCAACGTAATTATCATGGATAAACTTGTTGAAGGTCAATGTAACATTTTTGAATTTACGTCATTTCGCAAGGTGTTATGGCTGAGGAGAAGAAATGACAAGAAACTGCAACAGCAACACATCTTTTAAAAACCAATGAGGATATACATTACAAGTTATTTAATAACTAGAGGAACACATAAAATAATGTTTATTGTGATACCCAGGTTTACATAACACAATTATAAAATAAAGTTTTCCATCACAAAAGGTAACAAGCTCAGCATATGCCGAGATAAAATATCTCGACGCCGGTTTTCAGCCTGCACCTGTGTTGGTGAATGAATGCTGATGTAAATGATGATGTATGGACATATTACGTAGATGTGTCAAAAGTCAACAGAATCTTTCATCGGCAATATATCGCGTTATGGTATTTCGACAGACCAACATGACTTTTTTGGAGTGCATTAGCACCAGTCGACAAAACGACTATCGATACCGACCCCGCCGGCGTGGTCGACGCACATCACCGCCCTCATTCAGCGCTTATCGCTATCGACACTAGTGGGTCAATATATTCAAAATTCTAGTTATGTATAAGTTTTTACAATAAAATACCAGATAATATTTTAAATTTGTCAGAAAATAAATTTAAAGCTCATGTGAAGCATGCTTTATGTAAAAAAGCTTATAAAAATACCTGGCATTAAATGTGTTCCTCTAGTTATTAAATAACTTGTAATGTATCGTACCCTCATTGATTTAAAAGATGTGTTGCTGTTGCAGTTTCTTGTCATTTCTTCTCCTCAGCCATAACACCTTGCGAAGTGACGTAAATTCAAAAATGTTACATTGACCTTCAACAAGTTTATCCATGATAATTACGTTGAATAAATGATTCTGATTTCTGTTAATGCCATCTGCGGCAAATTTCTATCTATTTTCTTTGTTTGTGGCTGCATCGTTCAGAAACGATGATTCTGCCAACGTCAAGGTTTAAGAGAAAATAAATATGAGGCAAATTTACTGAATCGTCAAAATATTCAATAAACAAAGTGTATCTATCTATTTTCGCTTCGTGCCAAGAAGCCGCTTCATAACTCGAAAGTTTATGTGGACTTTTGAGTTATTTCGTTTGGGGTTCGGAGTAGGAGTCTACTCCGAGGGTGGGGGCTTAGGTTTCATCATCATCACCTTTCATCATTTCATTAATCATCAAGAAAAAAAATACGTAAGACATGGCTGTATGGGCATAGTTCCCTTTGCCTTACCCTTCGGGGAAAACAAAAAAAAGAAATGAATCGTAAAAATCAATAAAATGACAGTTACTTTTTTTATCATGTCGCGCTTGTTAGCCCGGCTGAACAGCTTTGAAGCAAGACGGAAATCCGGTTGTAGTTTTTCGCTTGCACCAACCATAACAGGGACCAGACGCCCTCAGTTAGCCACAAGCTCTGGAAATACTCTCTTTATGACTAATTTTATTGTTGATACTGCGATATCAACTCACTGTTATTATAACCAGAAATCAGAAACATTTATTAACTTGTTGAAGGTCAATTCAAATTCAATTCAAATTATTTATTTCAGAGTAATATCCATAATTATAAATACATTAGATTAGAATCCATTATTAAACTTAAAATTAAATTATATTATATAAAATCAAATAAAATTAATATTATTAATAGAAATTAAATAAAATACATGAAATAAAATAAAATAAAATCAATGTAACATTTTTGACGTTCAGCTGCTTGTCTTCCCGGGCATGTCGTAAAAACCGACAGAGGGATTGCGTCCTCTAACATGATGGACTAATGTTATGGGCGATAGGCTGATCCCTTATCACCATAAGGTTCATCATATCCATCTTAGGACTTCGTATCAACAGTGGCTGCAAGTTGTCTTTGATTGCTTGTGGCTCTGCCCACCCCATTTGGGATTGCGGGCGTGAGTTTATGTATGTACCTATGTATGTAACATTTTTGAATTTACGTCATTTCGCAAGGTGTTATGGCTGAGGAGAAGAAATTATACTATATATTGTTAATTATTTATGTAATTTCGTGATTATTCATGCAATAAATAAATCGTCTGAAAGACTATTTGACATTATATTGGATACGCAGAGCATTATACGCTTTTTGAGTATATTTGTGTATTTTTTTGAGTGTATTTTTTTGTAATGACAGGTGAGGCAATCTTAGAATAAGTCCCTTTTTTTGATAAGCCGGCTTGCTTCTTGGACGAGCGCCAGTTCGAACCCCGGCACTGGGCTTGCACCAATGAGTTATTAATTTATCTTAAGGGCAGTTTCCACTAACACAGTTGGCTCGACCATTATAGACGGCGATACGGCTTACCTATCACGTTGGTTTGTGGTGTGATTTGAAGGTAGTCACCCAATAAACATATGTGAGTCTGTGTTCAACACTTGTTTAATTCAGCTCGTCATAATCATCTCTCTAGCATTATCCCGTTTTTCATAAAGTCCACTTACCTAACCAGAAGGTTTGACAGGTCCGGTTTTTTACAGAAGCGACTGCCTGTCCAATACAGGTTAGGTCACATACCTCCGAAAACGCATTTCTCGGGAATATGGAATGTGGGTTGTTTTCCTTCACCCTCATCTTTTTAACGACCTCCGTGGTCCAGTGGTTGAGCGTTGGGCTCACAATCCGGAGATCCCGAGCTCGATTCCCGGTGGGGACATATCACTAAAATTACTTTGTAATCCCTAATTTCGTTAGGACACTACTGGCTGATCACCAGATTGGTCGAAAGTAAGATGATTCGTGCTTCGGAAGCGGCGTTAAGCCGTTGGTCCCGGTTACTACTTACCGATGTAAGTAGTCGTTACATGAGCCATGTCAGGGGCCTTTGGCGGCACAATAGTAACCCTAACGCCAGGGTTGATGAAGTTGGTGAACCACCTCCACCTCCAGACCCTCACTTAGCACGTAAAAAAGCGAAACGGCAGACTTAAACTATCTTTCGTTCGTTTTTTTTTCTCCAGACAACATACCTGGTTTGTTTATGTTAAACTAGACACGTGCCTCTGTTTACATATTAATAGTTTAACTACTTCCCATGTTTATGGCGGTGTTGCAATGTTTTTTGTCAAAGTTTTGGTGTTAAAAAAAGATTTTCCGGTAGTTTTTTTTTTACAACCTAGTTAAAGTTGTTGTTCCCTTCAGCAATCGTTACAGGAAGGTAGGTTTAATTCTATCTTTCTCTTTATTGAAACATAGTATTACAATTTTACATTAATAAAAATACAAAATTAAAGCACATAATAACGGGTTCTTACCGCGTTTAAACCCATAAAAACATATCCCCATTTAAACGCGGTAAGAACCCGTTATTATGTGCTTTAATTATGATAATAACCGCGTAAACTTAAAACAATGAATAAAAATACAGACAACTAGGTATAATCAATTACTTTAGTTATGCGGCGGTCCCTGCACTAAGCTCAGCTTGTATCGCAGGGGCCAGAGTACGATTTCCTATGTTAGGATGATATACAAAATGTTTAAGCATTTTTATTATGATTTTTTTAATTATTTTCTAATTATTCTGGTATATAATTTATTCAAAAATGGCAGAAGCATTATATAAAAATAACTGTTGCTTGATATTTGGATCACATTATGTATAGAATTATGTTGCTACTTATATTGCGTCTCTTTATTTTGATCACAATAATAATGCGTTGCGTTGGAAATATGATTGGCCACCTGATACGACACGATTCATTTATAACAAACATTATAGAAGGAAAAATTGAAGGGAAGAGAGGAAGGGGTAGACCTAGGATAACATTTATGAAACAAATAAAAGAGAAGGTGCAGGTCGTGTCGTATCGGGAGGTGAAGGTTTTGGCGGGAAGAAGAGAGGAATGGCGGTTACTCCACAGAAAAGAGCGCAGCTCTTAAATAGAGAGAGAGAGAATAATGCGTTGTGCCTGGATGTAATAACAAGGGTCATCAAAAATAAAGATAAAAGATGAATTGTCTGTTATCCATGAAATTAGAAAGTCAAACGGAGGGAACTTTGTACAGCTCTATCTATATTTTTTTGCAATATTCTTTCCGTGTTTTTTTTTCTAACCTAACCTAACCTTGTGAAAAATTAAACTACTTTTTTACCTAATTCGTAACAACTTCCGTGGTCCAGTGGTTGAGCGTTGGGCTCACGATCCGGAGATCCCGGGTTCGAATCCCGGTGGGGACATATCGCAAAAATAACTTTGTGATCCCTAGTTTGGTTAGGACGTTACAGGCTGATCACCTGATCGTCCAAAAAGTAAGATGATCCGTGCTTCGAAAGGCACGTTAAGCCGTTGGTCCCGGTTACTACTTACTGATGTAAGTAAGTAGTCGTGACATGAGCCATGTCAGGGCCTTTGGCGGCTCAATAATAACCCGGACACCAGGGTTGATGAGGTTGGTAATTCACCTCAGAACCCACACGATAGAAGACCTAATTCGTATTCCCTGTAACATTCGTAACTAATAAAGCGTGAACATTTCACGAACACGTAATTTGAACCGTGTTAACAACACTATAAGAAATTACATCCCCAATTTACACACTCTTCCTGAAAACTAAACAAAATTAGACATTTTGTACGAAAAAAAGCATCTTTTTTTCTCATTCACAGAACAAACGATACACACTCCGCACGTGGTTTCGCTTAACTTGTAAAGTTATCTTTCTCTGGGGCATTGACGAAAAAAAACGCACCCGTGTCTTTTTTTTTGTTAAAGTTAAAATTCAAAATTATCTTCATTCAGTAGGTAACATAGTTAAGAGCTTACATGGCTTCAAGAGAAGGCTTTTTTTAACGTGACTTATTGTAGACTTGCCGCAGATAGCAATAACTACTTGGCCGGACAAATGGGGAGCGCTGGAGGGTCTCACCCGGTATAACGTTTAAGACAACAGGCCTGAGGGTGCCCAGTTAGGCAAAAGAGAAGGCGAACGTCGTGTCTTATGATCTCCGTGGTCCAGTGGTTGAAGGATGAGCTCACGATCCGGATGTCCTGGGTTCGATTCCCGGAGGGGAGATATCACAAAAATCACTTTGTGTTCCCTAGTTTGGTGAGAACATTACCTGATTGTCCGAAAATAAGATGATCCGTGCTTCGGAAGGCACGTTAAGCCTATGGTTTCGGTTACTACATACTGATGTAAGTAAGTAGTCGTTATATGAGCCATGTCAGGGGGAGTTACTTCTATGCTGTTCTGGGAGCAAATAAAAAACATAGAAAACGTTCAGCTGCTTGTCTTCCCGGGCATGTCGTAAAAACCGACAGAGGGATTGTGTCATCTAACATGAGGGACTAATGTTATGGGCGATAGGCTGATCCCTTATCACCATAAGGTTCATCATATCCAGCTTACGACATCGTATCAACAGTGGCTGCAAGTTGTCTTTGATTACTTGTGGCTCTGCCCACCCCATTAGGGATTACGGGCGTGAGTTTATGTATGTATGTATTTCAGGGGCTAAGGAAGTGAAGGAATTGGCCTTTGATAGGCAAGAATGGAGAATGCCACACCGACAAGAGCGTGGCTCTTAAATTAGTGATGATGAACATAGTTACACTTTGAATCGTCATTTTTTATAACGAACGTCTCATCCGCCTAAAACTACTGCAGCTTCACAACTTGTATAGCCGGGGAAAAGAAGTTGCAAGAAAAACCTCGACACGGCGCCTTAAGACGTTCTTTTTAACACTTTCAATGACAGAACGTCTAATGACGTTCCGATTCCAAGGTGTCATACTACCTATTATGAACCATCAGTGACCCATGGTCTCTGCATATGAAAGGATTAAAATAAAATTTCAGCTCTCACCTGTGCACTCTCGTTGGTCCGTCTCCTCGGCGGGGCGTGATGCAGCTCAGCCCTGAACCCTCCAGCTGGCTCCCCGTCTGTCTCCAACACGTTCAGCAGGTATGATATGTATGAGGTCGCCAACCGCAGTGTTTTAATCTACAACCAAGAGAGATATTAATAAGTGACAAAGTTCGTAAGTATTTCATAGCCTGTGAGGGGATCTGGTCGAGTGTGGACAAGCTTAATAGTCGCGAAAAGAGACAGCAAGGAAAATGAGAAATTTAATAAAAACTCAACATGTTATGGGAGCTAGCTACAGCTACAGAGGCTGTTAAAGATCGCGAGGAGTGAAAATCTGTTTCCCAACAGGGGATAAAAGGATTAGAAGAAGAAGAAAAAGTAGGAGAAAAGGCGTATGAACCACATATGAGGCACTAAATGTGAAACTCATAAGTGTATGGCCCATATGTGGGCCACATTTTTTCTTGCCATTGTGTGTCTATGTACATCATCATCATCATCATCATCATCAGCCGTATGACGCCCACTGCTGGGCATAGGCCTCCCCCAAGGATCTCCACGACGATCGGTCCTGCGCTGCCCGCATCCAGCGGCTTCCCGCGACCTTCACCAGATCGTCGGTCCACCTTGTAGCGGGCCTACCCACTGAGCGTCGTCCGACACGTGTCTATGTACATAAATTCCAATTTGGTTATCGAAATATAACGTTGCACGTGAGGGGTGGATATCGAAATTTCAGTTGCACAGTGAAACGTGTTGACAAAATTTCGTTCGTTTGATATTATTTATTTTTTATTCGTGATATTAACAGTCAGATATAAGCAGTAAATGTAAATGATGCTAATAAAACTGCTTACTCATAGAAAAATTACCAACTGCAAATAAGTTAGTAATCGTATAAGTATTATTTTTTTTATGAGAGAACAAAAAAATAATTCGATTTGATATTAGAATCTGAATCATCCCCCTGAGTATTCGTTACGATGTCACTTACACCCCGTACAAGTACGTACAGTCATGAGCAATATATTGTACCCACTTTAGGACTTTGTCGCACTAACATATTTGACATTTAGTGAGACTTACAGTTCAATTTGTCAAAAAAGTTAATGTGACATGGTACCAAAGTGCATACATACTAATGCTCGTGACCTTACAGGCAGCCATACAAGTACGTATGCGTGTTAGTGACTCTTTAGCAAATACTGAGGAGGTTGTGATTAAGATCATGATTCTGAGTTGATATCAAGTAGAATTTTCGGTCGGAAAATTCATAAAAATTTCAGTGTCTTTTTTAATTATTTTCAGTTCCATACTTTTGCGACGGAAAAATCCACTCATATCAACTTAGAATCATGGTCTGAATCATCCCTCGAAGTTTTCGTTACGATGTCACTAACACCCTGTATTTGTTGGAAAGATGGAATGAGAGAAACAAGAGATACAAAGGGTATTTTAATAGAAAAAAAACAGCTTTTCTTTTTTTTTAATTCATCTCTGAGAAGAAGTGAGAAGACCCGACCAAGTCCCCCCAATAAGGCCAGTGACCAACCTTGGAGAGTTTAGTGTCAGGCAGAACATTGGGTATCCTTTGCCTCAGTTGGCAAAAAGCTGTGTTGATGCTGTGTGATCTCCTGCGCGCCATCTGATGGATCATGATAGATATTGGAACGTATAGCGATCGACACCTCATCGGGCCGAGGGCGACCAGAGGCACCCTCCCCTGGCGTTTTCGCCAGTTATCATTACCGCTGCGCATTTCCTTTATTTTTATAAATGGGAACTTTAAAATTTACCTACAGTTATCCTAACTATCCGGGCCATACGTCTCACATACTGACACACACCCTATTCACACATACACACACGCACTCTTAGGGTGCTACCAGACCAATCGATCGATCATTGATCGACGGCATCGATCAACGTCGATCGAAGTTGATCGACTGGTCTGGTAACTTTAATTGATCTACAGATACTGTTCGATTAAGCAATCGATCGATTGCCGGGCGATGACAATAATCGATCCGTCGGTCTGGTAGAAACTATCGATCGACGTCGACTATTCTATTCTACCATCGATCGATGCCGTCGATCGAGCATAATTAAAACATATGAGACTCCCGATATTTCGACACTGTTGCAAGTGCCATGATCACGGGATGACTAGTAGTAGAGCAATAGAAAGTATAATAAAACTCTGAAAATAAAACTCTTGAACGACCTCCGTGGTCCAGTGGTTGTGTGCTTACGATCCGGAGGTTCCGGGTTCGAACCCTGATGGGGACAAATCACAAAAATCACTTTGTGATCCTTAGTTTGGTTAGGACGTTACAGACTGATCACCTGATTGTCCAAAAATTAAGATGATCCGTGCTTCGGAAGGCACGTTAAGCCGTTAATCCCGGCTACTAATAATAATAATAAAAAAGTTTACTCAGGTAAAATCTACGACACACATATACATTTACAACATTAAAGTATACACACATTGACATACTGATGTAAGTACGTAGTCGTTATGAGCCATATCAGGGGCTTTTGGCGGCTCAATAATAACCCTGACACCAGGGTTGATGAGGTTGGTAATCCACCTTACAACCCACACAAGAGAAGAAGATAAAACTCGTTGCTTACCTTAGAAAGTTTAGTATCCGGCGGTACATTAGGTATGCAATCTCTAAGGTCAGAGAAGGCGGTGTTAATGCTCTGTGTTCTTCGTCTCTCCTTCCTATTGGCCGTTGACCGGCGCTTCACGACTCTGACGAAAGATGGCGCTGTTCTTTCATATCGCAGCGGCAACGGCTGCATGTCGCATTCTATCGCTGGAAGAGTAAAATATGTTGAAAATTCCGGTCAAGTACGGTCACGAGCCGGGACGGGCTAACCTATAAAATGCTACTTAGATTCTATGACGATCTTGTGACGTAGCGAGTAGACGCCGCTTCTTCAAAAGCGCACCCCTGATGCCGGGCACCAGCGGTATCAGTACTGGTTGGCCGAGGAAATGGATTTTGGTACGGCTCTAGCTAGAACATCACCGATTGAGATTGGTCGGTGTACTGCGGAACGGAAGGCGATTGGGGCAACCACCGTTCTACACGCCCTATCTATGGAGTAATGAAGGCGATTACTCCACCGACAAGAGCGCAGCTCTTAAATAAAGAGAGAGACGGTCACGAGCAATAATATGTATACACTTTGGTACCATGTCACACTAACTTTTTTGACAAATTAAACTGTAAGTCTCACTAAACGTCAAATATGTTAGCGCAACAGAGTCCTAAAGTGGGTACATAATATTGCTCATGACTGTACTACAGATTCGCACATCGAGCTATTTTTTTTTTTGACGTGACTTATTGCAGATCTTAGAGAATCTTCAATAATTTAAATTAGAATGTCTGTTTTAAATTTGACGAGTGTTAAAAATTAAGTAAGTAAGTATTACTAACACACAACTACAGCACAAAAAAATGTTAAATAAATATATCTCCCTAAATTTGACAGGTCCGGTTTTTTTTTAAAAACCTGTTAAATAAATACATGACGTTCATAATCTTTCTCTTTATTTAAGAGCTGCGCTCTTGTCGGTGGAGTAATCGCCATTCCTCTCTTCTTCCCGCCAAATCCTTCACCTCCTGATATGACACGACCTGCACCTTCTCTTTTATTTTTGTTTCATAAATGTTCTCCTAGGTCTACCCCTTCTTCTCTTCCCTTCAATTCTACCTTCTATGATGTTTGTTATAAATGAATCGTGTCGTATCAGGTGGCCAATCATATTTCCTTTCCGATTCTCTATAGACGTTTATAAATAATATGTAGTTAAATGTACTTATTTTATGTAGGTTGTTCTTTTAATTATTTATTTTGTTAGAATGCACTAACCCGCTATTATTATACTTGTACAAAATTTTCCTGTACCCAAAGGTTGCCTGGAAGAAATTGCTGCATGAGCAATAAGGCCGCCTGTTGTGCTTTTCTGTATATGCTGTCCTTATCTCTGTATTTTGTGTCCATTGTGCTCAATAAAGTATTTTATCTATCTATCTATCTATCTAATATATATTATTTACGTATTTTACACTTACCTGAATTGTTCTGTGCAAATGTGTGATGCATATTATGATATGTATCATACGGTTCGTTAGCGCTCATTTGCATGTCTTCATAACCTAAAACAAACAAAGAAATGTAAGAGCCACGCTCTTGTCGGTGTACCATTTTCCATGCTACTTTTTTAGGGGAAAATAGGGCAGTGGTTTCCCTCTTGCCTTCCGCCCCGCAGTACTCTGTCTGACGCAAGTAGCCTTTGGCGGCTCAATAGTAACCCTGACACGAGGGTTGATGGGGTTAGTAATCCACTTCATAACCCACATGATAGAAGTTGTTTTTTTGACGTGACTTATTGTAGATTTGCCACAGATGGCATTAACTACTTGGCTCAAGGCCTCGTCTGGGAGGAAAAATATTTGAAAGAATTAAACGACCCTAGTGGGTCGATAGCGATAAGCGCTGAATGAAGGAACTCGTCGACCACGCCGGCGGGCTCGGTATCGGGGGTGATAGCTCTGTGCGGAGAACGCGTTACTTACATCGTAGGGTTACGGGTTTGAATCCCAGTTCGGGTTCTAAACCAAGGAATTCGACTTTATGAGTTTGAATTCATGTTTGGATCATAGATATCACGTGGTTTCCAGGAGTTGTGCCCGGTTAATGGCAATAGGCTCGTCCCCTATTACATGGGACTTGAACATAGCTGGCGAGGAGTGTGTGTAAGTATATACTAATAGATTTGCTTACCCCTTCAGGGACAATGGCGTGATGCTATATTGAGTTACGGGGTTGTTTACGTCTAAAGACTCACAAGTCTTTAGACGTAAACACTGGTATACATAACAACAGGGTCCACATAATACCAGCGTCGTGGTTCACGCCGCGACTTGTGCTGAGTGAGGCCCTTTTATCTCAGGACGTCCACCACCACCTTATGGTCATTTCGACAAACATCCGTCTTGCTTTTTTGTAATCGTTTTAGTGGAAATTTGATATGATGTTGTTGTCTTTTTCTTGTGTGTGTGGCGCCATTTTATAATAAACTATTCTATTTTATAACTAACCATACTTGTTCGTTCGGAAGGCACGTTAAGGCGTTGGTCCCGGTTACTACTTACTGATGTAAATAAGTAGTCGTTACATGAGCCATGTCAGGGGCCTTTGGCGGCGCAATAGTACCCCTGACACCAGGGGTGATGAGGTTGGTACTCCACCTCACAACCCACACGATAGAAGAAGACCACACTTATAGGAAATACTAGCGCGAATTTACTCACCATAACTTCTACCAATGTAATGGTTGGTATCGTGATACATGTCCGCGGTGTCGAACTCCTGACCCTCGCCGTTGACAGCTGGCCAATATGCCGCCCCGTCCATTGGGCTGCCTGGGGGTAAAGTAGGAAATATACAATACGGGATTATAATATTAGATCGTACTATAAACTTTCGAACAAAACACGCACGCACATACACACGCACGCACGCACATACACACGCACGCACGCACATACACACGCACGCACGCACGCACATACACACGCACGCACATGAAAAGAACTCCTGTCTTACCATGATGAGCAGGCGGGCAGTAGAAGGGGGGCTCGTACCGGTCGAAGCCCTCGTCTGAGGGTGACATGCTGCCGTAACTGGACATCAGAACCTGACACAAACATAAATTGATACATTATTATTATTAACAGCCTCCATGGTCTAGTGGTTAGAGCGTTAGGCTCACGATCTGGAGGTCCGGGTTCGATTCCCGATGGGGACATTGTCGAAATCACTTTGTGAGACTGTCCTTTGTTTGGTAAGGACTTTTCAGGCTTGAATCACCTGATTGTCCGAAAAAGTAAGATGATTCCGTGCTTCGGAGGGCACGTTAAGCCGTTGGTCCCGGCTATTAGCCGTAAAAACACCTCCACCAACCCGCATTGGAGCAGCGTGGTGGAGTATGCTCCATACCCCCTCCGGTTGATTGACGGGAGGCCTGTGCCCAGCAGTGGGACGTATATAGGCTGGTTATGTTATGTATTATTATTAGCCTGTGTAATCCCACTGCTGGGCAAAGGCCTCCCCCATGTCTTTCCAAGTATCCCGGTTCTGTGCGAGCTCTATCCAGTCTTTTCGATAACCGTCGAGATCATCACGCCATCGTTTCCGGGGTCTACCACGTCTACGGTGTCCGTCCTGTGGTACCCAGTGCGTGATGATCTTTGCCCATCGTTCCGGAAAATGAAATGAATACATACAAACGAAGATATAGCCACCGTAGTTCTGTAGCAGTAACTGTCAGTACTATTCAGAGGCGGAGGACAGGAGTCATGGTATGGTTTTGTAATAGACTACTCTGGGCGCCGTCCCACTTGCGTCAGACAGAGTACTGCGGGGCGGAAGGCAAGAGGGAAACCACTGCCCTATTTTTCCCTAAAAAGTAGCATGGAAAATGCTGCACCGACAAGAGCGTGGCTCTTAAATTGATGATGATGAGTTCTGTAGCACACCGGCTTGCTTGTCGAACGGGGAGCGCCGGTTCGAACCCCGGCAGCTTTTTTTGACGTGACTTATTGTAGATTTGCCGCAGATGGCATTAACTACTTGACCTGACAAATGGGGAGCGCTGAAGGCTCTCACCCGGTACAACGTTTAAGACAACAGGCCTGAGGGTGTCCAGTTGTGCGCGAACCTCGGCTCAGGGCGTCGTCTGAGAGGAGAAATGTTTGAAAGAATTAATCGACCCAGTTGGTCGATAGCGATAAGCGATGATTGAGGGAAATCGTCGACCACGCCGGCGGAGTCGGTATCGGGGTGAAATCGGCTGGATCACATCATCATCATGTAGAATCAGAAAATTTGTCTATAAGTATATATAGTCATCATCATCATCAGCCCATTAACGTCCCCACTGCACGGGCCTTTGGTGGTTATTAACGACTGCTAATGCAGCCGGGACCAACGGCTTCACGTGCCTTTCGAAGCACGGTGGAGCTCGAGATGAACTTTTTTTGTGGTCACCCATCCTATGACCAGCCTTTGCGAAAGTTGCTTAACTTCAACAATCGCAGACCGAGCGCGTTTACCGCTGCGCCACCGAGCTCCTTAGTAGAGAAGTATTATATAGTATTATTCTATACCCTCATATGTCTGCTTAGACAAAAATAAATCGTACAAATAACTGCACTTGACTCCATTTCGAGTGGCCACTTGACAACAGATTGTATGAATGCACTACTGTTTAGTAAAAAAGTTAAAGTCAAAGGATCAGAAATATACTTAGAAAAAGCTTGTACATTTTATAGAATCAAAATCATTGATTCAACGTAATGGCTTAACGTGTCTTCCGAAGCACGGATCATCTTTCTTTCGGACAATCTGGGGCCTATTTTATAAAACTTACAATTGTAAATTACAATGACAATTTGGTGTTCATTACGTAGCTAATATGAAACTGCAAAATATTCGTGATCACACACTCCGCAATGTACATCACATTGTCATTGTAAATAATTGTAAGTTTTATTAAACAGGCTCCATGTGATCAGCCTGTAATGTCTTAATTAAACTAGGGATCACAAAGTGTTTTTTGTGACATGTCCCCACCGGGATTCGAACCCGGGGCCATCAGTAAGTAGTAACCGGGAGCAACGGCTTAACGTGTCTTCCGAAGCACGGATCGTCTTACTTTCGGACAATCAGGTGATCAGCCTGCAATGTGCCACGGCACACAAAGTGATTCGAACCCGGGACCTCCAGACCGAGAGCGTGTACTGCCATGTCGTGTACTGTACCATGATAAATAGTACGTCGACTTAATGTAAACATGGATGAAACTTCATTCATGTGCAAGACATATGTCGCGCACAGATTTTATGTTTTGACGCGCTCTTTGTAATAATAAGCTGGGTTTGATAACTTCACGGCGTACGCTGTTACAGGGTGGGTTACAAGAACGAGGTGAACTATGTACCTATTTTAGGTTAATAATTAAAACACATAATAACGGGTTCTTACGGGTTGGGTTCTATCCCGCATCCAAGTTGTTTGTAAATGTTTATTTCCTTTTGGTGGTTGCCTGGAAGAAATTGCTCTAGAGCAATAAGGCCGCCCAAATTGTACTGTGTTCATGTGTTATGTCTGATTGTTTAAATGTAGTTATGTGCAATAAAGTATATTTGATTTGATTTGATTCTTACCGCGTTTAAAGTAGGGACATGAGACTCCCGTTATTTCGACACAGTTGCAAGTGCCATGATCACGGGATGACTGAACCCTTTATTATGTGTTTTAATTATGATAATAACCGCGTAAACTTAAAACAATGTATTTTAGGTTAATTTTAGAAAATAGGTAATCTAACATTTTATTTTACTTATTGTAGATTTGCCGCAGATGGCATTAGCTACTTGGCCAGAAGTTATCTAACATAGGTACTATCTTCATGGTGTAAAATGCGGCCTCCGTGGTCTAGTGGTTAGAGCGTTAGGTTCACGATTTGAAAGTCCGGGCTTGATTCCCGTTGGAAACATTTTTGAAATTACTTTGTGTGACTATTCTTTGTTTAGCTAGGATATGGCTTGAATTCCCCGATTATCCAAAAAGGTAATATGATTCCGTGGTTCGCAAGGCAAGAGAGTTGAATATTACTTTTTTTTACATGTCTTATTCGCGTTCACTACTTGGCCGAACAAATGGGGAGCGCTGTGAGCTCCGATTTTACTCACTCACTGAATATATGATGAATAAGTATACCCCCTCCGGTTGATTGAGGGGAGGCCTGTTCCAGCAGTGGGACGTATATATAGGCAGTTTATGTTATGTAAGTATATATAGGCCCCGATTCCTGCAGACACCGCCTAATTTTATTTTAGGTTATATCCGTCATTTTCGTATCCGTCGAAAAGGAAAGGGACGGATGATTCTCAGCTCTTAATTTTAGGAAGAATGAGTAAATGAATGAATAACCCGGGCGAATCAAAAGGTACGTCGCTGGTATGCATTCCGTTTGACGTGCTGTCTACTTAACTGTGTCGGGTTATTGACGGATGTAAAATTTTTAGACGGTTGGTTTAGATTTGTGCTTAAAATTGACGTGTGTTCCATAAATTTTATGCTTGTCGATTACCCGTCCCTTTCCTTTTCGGCGGATAAGAAAATGACAGATATAACTTTAAATTAAATTAGATGGTATTTACAGGAATTAGCACCATAATGATGTTGCTGTTGCTGTCTTTTTTTGGTGTGTGGCGCCCTTTTATTATAAACTATTTTTATTCTATTCTATATAAACTTAACCTGCCTGAGCCTTTTTTAAACAGGCGTGATTTTATGAATAAAATTACTACCTACTAAACTTACCTTATATTAGTTATAATATCAAAATATTCTATTTCACCAACAATTTGTAATAAATCAACTTTGACTGAACCTCATTCACTATTATTTTCTCACAAAACAATTGAAATTCTCGACAATTAACATTTTGTTAAAAGGTACACAGATTTTCAAATCAACATATTTTAATAAGTACCTACTTACTTATTAAAATAATTCACTTATTTTATGTTTTTCGCTGTTTTAAGTAAACAATATATATTAAAAAATCACAAAATTGACTACTTATAAAACAAAAAAAAATATTTTTCTCGCAAAGAAAAAGCGCGCGGAATTTTTACTTTTTTTCACGGTCAAAGGGCGCGACCCGCGTTCGTCCAATATCAATGTGACACTGGGTGCTTTTTGATACACATTTCAGGAATGTATGGGATTAGTATTGAATTCCCCTTTTAGGAGGCGGGAACATGGGCGTGGCTTATAAACCAACCTTTTTGATTCGATAGCGCGCTAGGCGTGGTTAAAACGCCTTTTGTAATACTACCAATGAATATTACCTTTCTCTTTCATACATAGGTATATTCACGCTCGTTATTCCTAATGGGGCGGGCAGAGCCACAAGTAATAAGAAGGCAACTCGCAGCCATATTTTACTTTAGCCAACTAAATTGGCTTCGAGATCTTCTATCGTGTGGGTTGTGAGGTGGATTATCAACCTCATCAACCCTGGTGTCAGAGTTATTATTGAGCCGCCAAAGGCCCCTGACATGGCTCATGTACGTACTTACATCAGTAAGTAGTAACCGTGACCCACGGCTTAACGTGCCTTCCGAAGCACGGATCATCTTACTTTTGGACAATCAGGTGATCAGGCTGTAATGTCCTAACCAAACTAGGGATCACAAAGTAATTTTTGTGGTATGTCCCCACCGGGATTCGAGCCCGGGACTTCCGGATCGTGAGCCCAGCGCTCAACCACTGGACCACGGAGGTCGTTGTTAGATGATTATATTATTACAAAAATAATCTTACCTTAAACCTTTTTTTTAATTTCACGTGATTTCTTGTAAATTTGCGGCAGATGGCATTAACTACTTGGCCGGACAAATGGGGAGCGCTGAGAGCTACCCGTAGAATAAACAATAATAGTTATTACGTAGAAGTCGTCATTCTGGTCATGTGGTACAGTCATGAGCAATATAATGTACCCACTCTAGGACTCTGTCGCACTAACATGTTTGACATTTAGTGAGACTTACAGTTCAATTTGTCAAAAAGTTAATGTGACATGGTACCAAAGTGTATACATATTAATGCTCGTGACCGTACACCGGCTTGCTTCTCAAACCGGGAACACCGGTTCGAACCCCGGTAGCAGACTTGCACCAATGAGTTATTAATTTATCTTAAGTGCAGTTTCCACTAACACAGTTGTCTCGGCCATTATAGACGGCGATACGGCTCACCTATCACGTTGGTCTAACAGAAAGCTCGGTGAGGTGTGGGTACTTAGTTCATCTTGCAATGGAATTCCCTCTGTCAGGGTTACTATTGGGCCGCCAAAGGCCCCTGACATGGCTCATGTAACGACTACGTACTAACTTACATCAGCACGGATCATGTTACTTTCGGACAATCAGGTGATCAGCCTATAATGTCCTAACCAAACGAGGGACCACAAAATGATTTTTGTGATATGTCCCCACCGGGATGTGAACCTGGGACCTCCTCAAACTGGACCACAGAGACCGTTACTTCCCCAATTGGGATATAATCATGATCTTATGTTATGTCATTACTTTATAAAGGAATTTAATTAATTCTTGAAAAATAACAATACGTCATAAATACAAACATAAAAACGAGTCATCAAATAACCCGCCCCTCACTGGTGTGCGTCAAGCTAGCGGCCTCAAAAAAAAAATGGGCACGAAAAAATAATTTGACCATACCAAAAAATAGTACTCTTATTGAAAAAAATAGTACCTGTTGTAAAAAAATTAGTACCATCACGGTTCTGGATTTATAGCCATGTTTTATTGCACTTGCTAGCTTGACGGTGAGCGAAATTTGGCGAGAGTTAACGACAAGGTCTTTCGCTTTGATTTAAACGCCAAAAAATAGTACCGAAATAGTACTCACCCCCTGCAAAATACCGAAAGTAGTACTTCAACGGTTCCAAAGTTATAAAGGCAGTTCTTTGATCCCGCTAGCTTGACGTTTTGAAAATACCTATTATCTGGGGAACGCTTGCATACTTCAGTATGTAACTAATGTCAATAAACTCGTATGAAATAGTACTCCCTACCATCATAATTTTGATCCGATTCTCTTTGTAGAAATGTTAAAAAATCATCATAACCTATGCCATACATTTGTTGTTGATACAGTCACGTAGACAATTACATAACCTCACAATTTATTCGTAAGTATTGCCATTTTGGAGGTCTACCCTACCATTTCTTTGCACTTCAGTGCTGCTATTACAAAAAATTCCTATTGCATACACCCATATGCACTAATTTTAATAGAAAATGGCTGCATGGGTCTAGTTCTTATCGAAAACAATCTGTGATTTTTTATTTTATAATTTATACCTTCATGTTGAATTTGTTACGGATCGAAGTGTTTGTTAATAAACAATTTGCAGTATTTGTAGAATAACTCAAAGAGTTTCAACAATGATATTACTTTCATCTAACAACCCTGGCACTTCACCAATTTTTACCCAAAAATGGGGAAAAATACTGAAATCTGACAACATTCTTGACCATGTGTAATAATTTTGTTCGCGACTGTACTCGTCTTGATAAATGTATGACATAGGTTATAATGACTTTTTGACATATTTCTACAAAGAGAATCAGGTCCAAATTATGATGGTAGGGAGTACTATTTCATACGAGTTTATTGACATTAGTTACAAACTGAAGTATGCAAGCATTCCCCAGATAATAGGTATTTTCAAAACGTCAAGCTAGCGGGATCAAAGAACTACCTTTATAACTTTGGAACCGTTGAAGTACTACTTTCGGTATTTTGCAGGGGGTGAGTACTATTTCGATACTATTTTTTGGCGTTTAAATCAAAGCGAAAGACCTTGTCGTTAACTCTCGCCAAATTTCGCTCACCGTCAAGCTAGCAAGTGCAATAAAACATGGCTATAAATCCAGAACCGTGATAGTACTAATTTTTTTACAACAGGTACTATTTTTTTCAATAAGAGTACTATTTTTTGGTATGGTCAAATTATTTTTTCGTGCCCATTTTTTTTTTGAGGCCGCTAGCTTGACGCACACCAATCCTAAAGGGATTGGGTAGGCTCACATGTCTTCAAGAAATGAAGAAATGCAATGAACCATTTCTATCGAGATTGATGAATGATCTTCTTACATCATTCTCTGGCCAAGTAGTCAACAAGTCATGTCAAAAAAAAAACTTTCAAAAAAGTAAATAAAAATCCATGTTCAAGAGTAAATAAAATACAAACACATTTATTGATAAATAACACACACTACACTGATTCCGAAAAAGAAAATTTTCTTCAAAAAGTACTTCCTTCACAATATGGCTTATACAGTCACGTAGACAATTACATAACCTCACAATTTATTCGTAAGTATTGCCATTTTGGAGGTCTACCCTACCATTTCTTTGCACTTCAGTGCTGCTATTACAAAAAATTCCTATTGCATACACCCATATGCACTAATTTTAATAGAAAATGGCTGCATGGGTCTAGTTCTTATCGAAAACAATCTGTGATTTTAATACATCATAATACATTTTTAATCTGCTGTTTTATTTTATAATTTATACCTTCATGTTGAATTTGTTACGGATCGAAGTGTTTGTTAATAAACAATTTGCAGTATTTGTAGAATAACTCAAAGAGTTTCAACAATGATATTACTTTCATCTAACAACCCTGGCACTTCACCAATTTTTACCCAAAAATGGGGAAAAATACTGAAATCTGACAACATTCTTGACCATGTGTAATAATTTTGTTCGCGACTGTACTCGTCTTGATAAATGTATGACATAGGTTATAATGACTTTTTGACATATTTCTACAAAGAGAATCAGGTCCAAATTATGATGGTAGGGAGTACTATTTCATACGAGTTTATTGACATTAGTTACAAACTGAAGTATGCAAGCATTCCCCAGATAATAGGTATTTTCAAAACGTCAAGCTAGCGGGATCAAAGAACTACCTTTATAACTTTGGAACCGTTGAAGTACTACTTTCGGTATTTTGCAGGGGGTGAGTACTATTTCGATACTATTTTTTGGCGTTTAAATCAAAGCGAAAGACCTTGTCGTTAACTCTCGCCAAATTTCGCTCACCGTCAAGCTAGCAAGTGCAATAAAACATGGCTATAAATCCAGAACCGTGATGGTACTAATTTTTTTACAACAGGTACTATTTTTTTCAATAAGAGTACTATTTTTTGGTATGGTCAAATTATTTTTTCGTGCCCATTTTTTTTTTGAGGCCGCTAGCTTGACGCACACCAATCCTAAAGGGATTGGGTAGGCTCACATGTCTTCAAGAAATGAAGAAATGCAATGAACCATTTCTATCGAGATTGATGAATGATCTTCTTACATCATTCTCTGGCCAAGTAGTCAACAAGTCATGTCAAAAAAAAAACTTTCAAAAAAGTAAATAAAAATCCATGTTCAAGAGTAAATAAAATACAAACACATTTATTGATAAATAACACACACTACACTGATTCCGAAAAAGAAAATTTTCTTCAAAAAGTACTTCCTTCACAATATGGCTTATACAGTCACGTAGACAATTACATAACCTCACAATTTATTCGTAAGTATTGCCATTTTGGAGGTCTACCCTACCATTTCTTTGCACTTCAGTGCTGCTATTACAAAAAATTCCTATTGCATACACCCATATGCACTAATTTTAATAGAAAATGGCTGCATGGGTCTAGTTCTTATCGAAAACAATCTGTGATTTTAATACATCATAATACATTTTTAATCTGCTGTTTTATTTTATAATTTATACCTTCATGTTGAATTTGTTACGGATCGAAGTGTTTGTTAATAAACAATTTGCAGTATTTGTAGAATAACTCAAAGAGTTTCAACAATGATATTACTTTCATCTAACAACCCTGGCACTTCACCAATTTTTACCCAAAAATGGGGAAAAATACTGAAATCTGACAACATTCTTGACCATGTGTAATAATTTTGTTCGCGACTGTACTCGTCTTGATAAATGTATGACATAGGTTATAATGACTTTTTGACATATTTCTACAAAGAGAATCAGGTCCAAATTATGATGGTAGGGAGTACTATTTCATACGAGTTTATTGACATTAGTTACAAACTGAAGTATGCAAGCATTCCCCAGATAATAGGTATTTTCAAAACGTCAAGCTAGCGGGATCAAAGAACTACCTTTATAACTTTGGAACCGTTGAAGTACTACTTTCGGTATTTTGCAGGGGGTGAGTACTATTTCGATACTATTTTTTGGCGTTTAAATCAAAGCGAAAGACCTTGTCGTTAACTCTCGCCAAATTTCGCTCACCGTCAAGCTAGCAAGTGCAATAAAACATGGCTATAAATCCAGAACCGTGATGGTACTAATTTTTTTACAACAGGTACTATTTTTTTCAATAAGAGTACTATTTTTTGGTATGGTCAAATTATTTTTTCGTGCCCATTTTTTTTTTGAGGCCGCTAGCTTGACGCACACCCTCACTGTTCCCGGAGCAAAGGTGCCCACAACACTAGCCGCATTACCGCGCTGAATGGCAATGACCTTTGGACCAGGAACGAGCCGGAGCGGGAGTCACCTGTTTTCTCCCTGAGCCTGAGACCCAATTCTGACACGAAGATTTTGGTGTCCGCCCCCAGCTACCAAAGGTCTTCACAACGGGCACGATGAGTTATAGAAAATAAGTTACATAACATAAACTGCCTATATACGTCCCACTGCTGGGCACAGGCCTCCCCTCAATCAACCGGAGGGGGTATGGAGCATACTCCACCACGCTGCTCCACTGCGGGTTGGTGGAGGTGTTTTTACGGCTAATAGCCGGGACCAACGGCTTAACGTGCCCTCCGAAGCACGGAATCATCTTACTTTTTCGGACAATCAGGTGATTCAAGCCTGAAAAGTCCTTACCAAACAAAGGACAGTCTCACAAAGTGATTTCGACAATGTCCCCATCGGGAATTGAACCCGGACCTCCAGATCGTGAGCCTAACGCTCTAACCACTAGACCACGGAGGCTGTCAAGAAAATAAGTTATTAGATTTAAAAAAGTTAATCTCGTAAATTGCCCCTCCGGGAATCGAACCCCGATCTCTAGTGTAATACGAATATCAACAGAGATAACGCGATATTATTATTTCGCTAATGGTTACATTTGGGAGTGATAATGTATGTTAATTACATTAGCCACGTGCCTGGGGGCGTTTTGTGGCTGGGGGCGATTATTTTAGAATGATTTCTCACCAAACTAGTGTTGCTGCATTATCGATAGTTTGAATATCGATAGATAGTTGCAGCTTGAAAATCATCTACTTACTTTCGATAGTTAGACACCATGTCGATAATTAGGTACTATGTTGATAGTTAGGCACTATGTTGATAGTTAGTCACTATATCGACATTTAGTCACTATATCGACAGTTAGTCACTATGTCGATAGTTAGTCAGTATGTCGATAGTTAGTCAGTATGTCGATAGTTAGTCACTATGTCGATAGTCAGTCACCATATCGATAGTTAGTCGCTATATCGACAGTTAGTCGCTATAACGATAGTTAGTCACTATATCAATAGTACTCAATAGTTAGCTGCAATATCGAAAGTTGGTCACCATATCGATAGTCAGTCACTATATCGATAGTTAGCCACTATGTCGTTAGTTAATATCGATAGTATCAATCGATAACTACTATTGTTTTCTTTTCGATACTACACCAAACCCGTGTGCGTCAAGCTAGCGGCCTCAAAAAAAAATGGGCACGAAAAAATAATTTGACCATACCAAAAATTAGTATCTACTCTTATTGAAAAAAAATAGTACCTGTTATAAAAAAAATAGTACCATCACGGTTCTGGATTTATAGCCATGTTTTATTGTACTAGGCCGCTAGCTTGACGCACACCCAAACCCGTCATACAATAAATAATAATCAATATTTTTCTTAATTCTACGTATAAGTAGATATAACGTGGCCAGATCTTAGAAATGGCTACTTGTCAATTTTCAGATTTAAAAAAAAAATAGAGACGTTTATTTTATACATAAACAGCCTATACACGTCACACTGCTGGGTACAGGGCTCCCCACAACCAACCGGAGGGGATATGGAGCCTACCCCACCACGCTGCTCCACTGCTGGTGGTCTAATGGTTAGAGAGTTAGCTCTAAATCTGGAAGTCCGGGTTCAATACCCGATGCGGACATTGTCGAAATCACTTTGTGAGACTGTCCTTTGTTTGGACGAACCCTGGCACCTGACTTACACCAAAGAGTTATTAATTTATCTTAAGTGCAGTTTTCACTAACACAGTTGGCTCGACAATTATAGACGGCGATACGGCTCACCTATCACGTTGGTCTAACAGAAATCTCGGTTGTGTGCAACTGCGTTCCCGTGTCCTGCCACGCGGCGGCAAGGAGGAACACCGTTGGGTTTTAGTGGGTATACCGGGTGGCAACACCCGGGGAGTCCCACATAACCACGTCGTCCCCCCGGGCGGCGTGGTATGCGTAACGCATTTCCCAACGTTAAAAAAAAAAGGTATTAAGGGTACTTAGTTCATCTTGCGAATGTACCTCTAATGCCGTGATTTGATTGTATATTTGAAATAAAACAAGTTCAATTTAAATAAAACTCTATATTAATATAATATAATAATAATAATTGTGTCTGCGTGTTATAGTGTATGCTTGCACGCCCCCGTTGGGTCCCTTCATCTACCAACTTGCTGGGTTGCGGTCAAGTGTGGCACGGCCATGTGGTGACGCTGGACATGTGGCCTTTTGTGACCACGCCACGTCTCTTATGGGTTTACAGAGTTAACATTACTAAAGTCTATTTTACAAGTAGTCCGCGACGGTCCACCTACTTCTACCAAAGTATTTATAAAGGAAATAGATTTCCATTCATTTCTACTACATTATCAGAACATCCTATTTAGTAAACAGATATGTCTGCCCGTAGAAAACTATGGATCTACCTACTCCACTCCAATCTCACCAGTCATCCCGTGATCATGGCCCTTGCAACAGTGTCGAAATATCGGGAGTCTCATATCCCTACTTTAAACGCGGTAAGAACCCGTTATTATGTGTTTTAATTATGATAATAACCGCGTAAACTTAAAACAATGTATGCTATTTATGTGCTCATACCGATGTGTGTGAGCAGAATTAATACCATGAATAAGTTTTTAATTTTATTAATACCACTACAATTATATAAATAACTATTACTCGGTTTCTCTTGTAGTTTTTAAGTTATGAAAGGAATTGGGTGAATCTCAAAATTTCAAGTTTGGTGGCGGTAATTTCATATTATTTTTTCGTGAAAAATTGGGTTCCAACACGAAAAAGATCCAAAAAGATCCTCGGTTCCGACATGAAAAAGGAATTTTTCAATTCCCAATTTTCCCAATTTCCCCAATTTTTCACGAAAAAATTATATGACAGTTCGCCACCAAACTTGACACATTTTGATATTCACCCAATTCATTTATAATTTATTCTAAAATAAATATTTATTTATATAAAGACTTTTGTTTAAGATTATTCAATGATTACTACATTGACATTATAAAGCATGATGTATTAGAACTGTAGAAATGAATGGAAATCTATTTCCTCTACTTTGGTAGAAATAGGGGGAAGCACCGGTCCGCCTCACGAAGTCCCGCGGTCGCGGCGCTAGTGCGCCAATGGCGCCGATTCCTGCAGACACCGCCTAATTTTATTTTAAGTTATATCCGTCATTTTCATATCCGTCGAAAAGGAAAGGGACGGATGATTCACAGCTCTTAATTTTAGGAAGAATGAGTAAATGAATGAATAACCCGGGCGAATCAAAAGGTACGTCGCTGGTATGCAATCCGTTTGACGTGCTGTCTACTTAACTGTGTCGGGTTATTGACGGATGTAAAATTTTTAGACGGTTGGTTTAGATTTGTGCTTAAAATTGACGTGTGTTCCATAAATTTTATGCTTGTCGATTACCCGTCCCTTTCCTTTTCGGCGGATAAGAAAATGACAGATATAACTTAAAATAAAATTAGATGGTATTTACAGGAATTAGCACCAATATCTGCATATAATTATGACTTGTCAATTAGTTCCATTGAAATCCGCGGGACTTCCGTCGTGACGCGTACTCTGCCCCGTACAGTCATGAGCAATATCATATACCCACTTTAGAACCCTATCGCACTATCATATTTGACATTCAATAAGACTTACTGTTTAATTTGTCTAAAAAGTTAATGTGACATGGTTTCAAAGTGTACATATTAGTACTCGTGACTGTACAAATACGTACAGGGGGGTTAAAATGGCCACATCGAAGCAATTCATCTAAGAAACCAATATTGCTTATTTGTCATTTGTTTGCATCGCGCACTTACTTTTATATGCGCAAAAGTCAAATTGCAATATTGCTTTATTGGATGAATTGCTTCGATGCGGCCATTGTAACCTCACAGGTAGCCGTACGGATATAGCCACGAGTACTAATATGTATACACTTTGGTACCATGTCACATTAACTTTTTTGACAAATTAAACCAGAAGTCTCATTAAATGTCAAATATGATAGTGCGACAGGGTTCTAAAGTGGGTACATGATATTACTCATAACTACGTATGGGTGTTAGTGACAATCGTAACGAAAACTTTGGTGTATGATTCAGACCATGATTCTGAGTTAATATCAAGCGAAATTTTCCGTCACAAAATTATTATTTTTTTCGTTTTTGAAATTATTTACTTTTGCGATGGAAAATTCCACTTGATATCAACACAGAATCATCCCATATAGTTTTCGTTGCGACGAACACCCTGTATATGATATTATAGATAATACAGGCCCAAAGCAATCTTAAAACAGTAACTATTCATTTAGTAATAATTTTTCGCTTTATTTTATTTAAAAATACGAAATGCGACACACAATAGCACAAACAATTCATCTACCTACCCCGTAAAGGTTCACGGGCGCGATTTAATTTGTGCATGTGTTTGCTATATATTAATTTATAATAATAACATGATTATACAAACATTGATTTACACATACCATTTTTCTAACTATACTTTTTTATAACTCCAATAACACAAAACTTTAGCTCAACCCATAACACTGTTTTTTTTTTCTTTCACAAAAATATTGAATCTCCATACAAATGTAATCCGCTAAAACTTTGTATGGAAGCGTGTGTTATTCTAAGTTACGGTCTAAGCAACAACACAAGTTTTGCGTTATTAGAGCAACACATTTTACAACCTAAATCAGCTTCAACCATACAAAATTTCTCCATACAAAATTATTACATTTACTTTATACGTTTATACTAAACTCAGCACTATACAGTTTCTTATCTTAAGAAAGACATACCAGTGGTTGCAGCTTGTCACTTTAACTCTGCCTACACCAATAGAGATTACAAGAGTGATTTTAACTTGTGACCATATTAAGCTATTGGTCTGTGACCACAACCCAACCTACTCCTTAAGTCTAAGTTTAGCTGTTTTTGGTTCAAAACATCTTATTTCCTTTCTAAAAGTAAGGTTTATTAATAATTGGTGCCAACTCTGGCTGACTCGGGTTTATTTCAGTTTGATAGCTCTAGACAAACATACAGTGTTTTAGACCTGTCAAATTAAAATAAAATAAACTTCACGTCAGCCAAAATCGGGACCTTTACCTCCTAATTAGATACAACGAAGTTAAGATTTAGTCTACAGTTAAAGAGAAAACAGACTTACATCTGTAGTGTACTGAATGAATGTAATGGTATAGAATAAAGGATAATACTACGTATAGAACGGTAACTCCCCGTCCCGCACCGATGGTATTAGGCGCCGACTTCACCCCCTCTGGGTCTTACTTTCGCTAAGGAGTTACGGGGACCGCGTGCAGAATGTCACTCGCTCGCACACGGTAACAATGAAATTTTGTATGGAGTGTCCGAAGTGCGGTAATGGCTCGCCATCTCGACCAACTAGCCAGAGGAACTGGATTCCCTTCCCGATCGAGTGGATGATGCAAGGGCTGGTAGTCAAAAAAAGGTAAGATAAGGGGTGGTGGTATTTTTGTCAAAGAATAAGTCTGGCGATTCAGAGAGGCAATGCTGCCAGCCTGTTAGGCACCTAGCCTCGATGTGACGCATTGGAAAAGGTGTTTTATTTATAAGATATGTGTTTAATTTGTTTCATAATTGGAATATATAAATATAAAATTTGTTTTTTTTTTAGTATCATAATTAAAACAAATAGTACCGGGTTATTATCAGGAATATGAAAACCTGGTTTTATGTGTTTTAAAAATGAGCCTAATTCTAATCAAAGACCCAATTAATCTAGATCGGCGCCCGATGCAAAATGGTGCGGGGCGAAGTGTTACCATTCTATACACAGTTTTATTCTTCATTTTGTGCCCGTGTTAGAGCAGTTTTGTTTTTGATTTTCGAATATCGAATGGATACAATGACCGTGACAAAATTTTAGCACGATGCGCACGTTAGCCCGGCTGGAATTGAATTTAGAACACGGCTGTTTCAGGTTTACCGTGTCAAAACCCGGTATTGTGTTTTACTTATCACATGACTGTTTTATGAGAGGCCTGTGCTTAGCAGTGGGCTTATAGAAACATAAATATATGTGTGTACTGTTCTTTTTAAGAACGTCTAGGGCCTGTGTCGAGGTTTTTCTTGCAGCTACATTTCTTCGGCGGTTACGAAACAGTTTTAGGCGAATGAGACGTTTGACGGAGAAAATACTTATGTAAAACTTCCCACCGGGTTAAGACTATGGAATTCCACTTGCTTCGATCCTGACACGCTAAAGGCGGAGGTATGTAGATGTGAGTTTGCGTATGTACACTGTTCAGCAAATAAACCGGGCCACCCGCTCCCGTGGCACTCTAATTCGATTTCCAAAAAAAGTATAAAACTTACAACGGTTTAAGTTATAAAATAATAATAAAATCGAATTAGAGTGCTACAGTAGCGGGTGAACCCGGTTTATTTCCTGACCAGTATACTTAAAATTTGACGATTCAAAGTGTAACTATGTTACCCACTGAATAGAGATACCTTTGAATGAATTCTCTAACCATAAACTAAATATTAAACTTTTTACATCACATTAGGATACAGATACAAAGATAATAAGGGACTTTTCAGGCCACGTTCCCATAAAAACATATAGATGGCGCTTTATAGATTTTACGTGATAATTACCTATTTTCTTATTACACGGGTACATAATTATTCAAAAATATAATGCAATGGCTGAGGCTTAAGCAAAAATAATTGTTGACTTGATATTTGCATCAGAGGGGTTAAAATGGCCACATCGAAGCAAGTCATCTAAGAAAGCAATATTGCTATTTGACATTTGTTTGCATTGCGCACTTGCTTTTATATGTGCAAGTGTCAAATTGCAATATTGCTTTCTTAGATGAATTGCTTCGATGTGGCCATTTTAACCCCCCCAGATTTGTATAGAATTATTTATGTTACTAGTTTAATATTGCTTCTTTTTATTTTGATCAGAATTATAATGGGTGGAAGATGTAATTGTGTCTGGGTGTCAAGAATCATCACACACATACACACACATAAACAGCCTATATACGTGCCACTGCTGAGCACAAGCCTCCCCTCAATCGATCGGAGGGGGTATGGAGCATACTCCACCGCGCTGCTCCACTTCGGGTTGGTGGAAGAGTCATCAATTACACCCATAAACAAAAATGTCTGTTATCCATGAAAATAGAAGGTTAAACGAAGGCAACTTTGTACAGTGCCATCTATGTTACTTTTGGGGAACGTGGCGTGAAAAGTCTCCGACTCCAAAACGATTTCGGCTTATTTACAAAAATTAAAAATAACTTTTTTTGTTTTTACAACATCAGTCGAATTTTACACAATTCCTTTTTTATATAGTTATAAAATGCTAACAAAAATTACGCCAGATATATATATTTATTAATATAGCATACGACGCAACACGCAGACAATTGGTGGGCTAAAATGGCCACATTGAAGCAATACAGTGCTTTTTAGATGAAATTCTTCAATGGGGCCTTTTTAAACCTCCTGATCTTCCCTGGCATGTCGTAAAAACCGACAGAAGGATCGTCTTTTCTAAGATGACGGACCATTATATTGGTCACAGACTGATCTCTAGTCACCATACGATGCGGTTCATCATATCCATCTTTAAACTTCGCATCAAAAGTTGCTGCAAGTTCACCTGTGATTACTAGCCGCTTTGTCCACCCCATTAAAAACTACTGGCGTGAACGAGTATGATTTTTGAACTCTATTATACAAATATTGCAACGTCTCGCTACATACCCTTGCAGGGAAGTCAGCAACACGTTATCTGTGTGTTGAATCACAAATGCCATATCACCATACAAAATTTGTATTTTATTAAATCTTAGATCAATAATACAAAATTAATATCGACGGGGAAGAAGCAAATACTCCTATCTTACATTTTTAGGTAAATCGACTTTTAGGTGTAGTTCGTTGCAAAATTTAATTTTACATTGGCTGGCAAGATCCCCTTCGTATATTTCCCACTTTTAGGGTGATTTTCGATCAATAGAAATAGCTCTTAAAATAAAAATTTATATGTTGCAATATTTTTTATAAAAATATCTCCTTTCTACAGAAATAAATAACTCCTATCTCATGTTTTAATTGTGCTATTTCGATAATAGCTCCTATCTTCAGAATCAACCATGAGTCTTTTTGTTTAATGGAAGATGATGGAGGTTGATGGATGATGATGGGCAATGGGCATGGCACGAATGTGTCTTTGTTTCGAAAATAAGAGATGATGGACCCAAGATCTCCTACTTTTTGGGGTGATTCATCACTGACACTTTTCAATATTCAATATTTTTTTTCCTGAGCGTGTAGCTCGAAAACGGGCGAAATATCAGAAAAGTACTATATAAACAAATTTGTAGACAATTTAATGTGCTTTAAATTTGTGTAAAAGTTATTTTCTAGGATGCATCGTTTTTGAGATATCAGCGAAAAACTCAAAATTGGTATCTGTCCTACACCCATTCCGCAACACAAACATTTTTTTTTAAAGAAAGAGGAAGTTTTATTATTTGATATTGGATATCTGGGTTATTTATAATTATCTTTTTGTTGAAAAAATTCTGTTTTAATTTTGAAGGGGAATTTAGAATAAAAAGTGAGAAGCAATACCATACAAATATATCGTTTTTTTATAATTTTGTATGGTTTGGTAAACATTAAGTTACGGAAATGATGCCATATAAACGTGGGGATTTTTACTATGTTAACTCCATAAATAACCGCAACACATTCCTGAAAAAAAATCTAAGGATTCCTCCCACATAGTCAACCCCTACAACCCCTTTTTTGACCAGACTATTGATAATGATTTTAATAAGTACGTACTTGTTGATCTCAGTTGATATTGACTTAATAAATATATAATTCGTACATTATTGATGTTTTTTAAAATGCCAGTTAAATAAACAATGGTGCCTACTTTATCATGATCAATGAATAATTTGTTAAATCTTGTTTAAGATTAAAGTTTATCTTCATTAAAAATGCTAAGCACAGCACTTTTTAAAAAAAAAGCTGTCGTTCCAGTATTTTTTTAAAACATACGATTATTTGTTATTATATTGCATGCTTTGTATAGTTTATAGTTAAATATTTACTAGCTAAATGTTGCGGCATTGCTTTATAATATCTCCTAACTTGAACATAATTTGAAATTCATTCAAACCAATACATCCTATCTTACAAAATCATGTATAATTTACGTTGGTTTTATACTTATTGTTTTTTTAAATTATTAATAGGTTTTTGAAGCTACAGTGAATAGTTTACAAAGAGAAATAAGTCGAACAATAGGAATTTGAAGGATTAATTGCAAGTGGAAAAACCGTCTAACGTCAAAACTTTCAACCCAACACAGAAACCAATAGGCTCTAACTTACATTAACTTTAATTCTTCTATATATATAAAATTAACATTAGTTTAAAAAAATGTCTCTTGAAATAACAAAACTACCTTCAGAAAACGACGTCGCGCTATAATTATTAACAAAAAAGTTATTCAGTTTTTTCCTCCTCCTGTAAAGTTATGTCTGTGTAAGATAGGAGTATTTGCTTCTTCCCCGTCGATATTGTGGCCTTTTTAAAAAAAAATTTACACCGGCGCCATTTTAGTGACGTCACACATTCTGTCTTGCTGTCCTCTGTACAGTTAGAGTGAGACAGACTATCTCATTCGTATCGAGATGATAACACATAGTTCCCTAAACTGAACCCGGGATTTCTAATCACACCGCGGACACTCCAAAAGTCTCATTGTTACCGCGTCTTACCGCGTTAGAGCGAGTGAGGCAGTTCACGCGCGCTGTCTCACTCTTAACGGCATAGACTAAAGAGGCCCCCGTCTTCATTAGAATCAATCGTCTTCATTAGACCACACCCTATAAATCCGCCATGATTGTAAATTGTGCCATCAAACAATACTAGAGAAAGTCCATAATTAACGAAATCTAATATACACCAGGCGACGTGCGCGCTCATGGCCCCATAGGGGTGGGCAGAGTCACAAATACAGACAACTTGCAGGCTTTGTTACTGACTGAATTTAAGATCAAATCAAATCAAATATACTTTATTGCACAAAACTAAAATTTCAGCAATCAGACATAACACATGAATCTTATCAAGGTATAATTAAAACACATAATAACGGGTTCTTACCGGGTTAATCAGGGATAATTATGAGACTGCCGATATATAATTGTTATGTTTGCCTTTAGAATCTACCTAATCCCCCTAGCATTATCCCGTTTTTCATAGGGTCCGCTTACCTAACCTGAAGATTTGACAGGTCCAGTTTTCTACAGAAGCGACTGCCTGTCTGACCTTCCAACCCGCGAAGGGAAAACCAGCCATGTGGGTTTCCTCACGTGATAATCATTTATGATCCAAACATGAATTCGAAAACAAACTCGACAATCATTGGTTTAGGCCTGTGCTGGATTCGAACATGCGACCTCAAAGTGAGAGGCAAGCGTTCTACCAACTGGGCTACCACGGATTTTTCGGATCTACCTACTCCACTCCAATTTCATCAGTCGTCCCGTGATCATGGCACTTGCAAAAGTTGCAACAGTGTTGAAATATTGAGTCTCATATCCCTGATTTTAACGCGGTAAGAACCCGTTATTATGTGTTTTATTATGATGATAACCGCGTAAACCTCAAACAATCTATCAATGCAATATGCAAGATAACCCTGTCTCGTTGATGGCATTAACTACTTGGTCGGACAAGTGGGGAGCGCTGAGGGCTCTCACCCGGTACAACGTTTAAGACAACAGGCCTGCGGGTGCCCAGTTGGGCGCGAACCTCGGCTCAGGACGTAGTCTGAGAGGAAAAATATTTTAAAGGATTAATCGACCCTAGCGGGTCGATAGCGATAAGCGCTGAACGAGGGAATCCCCAATGAGTTATTAATTCGTCTTAATGTGCAGTTTTCCCTAACACAGTTGTCTCGACCAAACGGCGATACGGCTCACCTATCACGTTGGTCTAACAGAAAGCTCGGCGAGGCGTGGGTACTTATTTTTAGTTCATCAATGGTACCTCTGACTACCCCCATTGGGATATAGTCGTGAGCTTTATCGCCTGGTGTACATTGCTTATTACTCAAATAATAAAATTACAATTAACCAAGGCATAACAATAATAGTGTTAACATTTTATCTATCGCATTTTTATTATACTACTGTCGACTCCATATTATTATATTTTTTGTTATTTAGTTGTGGGCACGAGATTATAGCGCCAACCATAACTTGTAGTGTTACTACCCGGATATGTCCGGACTTTTTGCATTTACACCTTACGTCCGGAGTTTCTGTACGGTCACGAGCATTAATATGTATACACTTTGATACCATGTCACATTAACTTTTTTGACAAATTAAACTGTAAGTCAGACGAGTGCGACAGAGTCCTAAAGTGGGTATATTATATTGCTCATGACTGTACATAGTCATGATCATTCGGCATAAATGAATTAAATAATTTGTATTTTATATATCCAGGATTTTTGTTTTTTTCGATTATTAAACACATCTACAAAGGTAGACTATAGCGGATATTGTTAATAGTTTACGATCGTATTAATTCCTTGAAGTTATGACTGACTTTACGTTCGGACTTTCTGCACACCGTCCGGACTTTTCGACCTTAGGTCCGGACATTTGGCATTCCGCTTAAACTTAAAAAAAATATCCTTCCCGAACCCGCTTGTTGTGTATTCCTAAAATGTCCGAATCTTTTTTTAATCTCCAGTTTTACGGAATTTCGAAAGTGTCTATCCCAACGGAATCGAACTTTGGACCCTTACATTGAATTGACGCTGCTTTTGTGCCTCGCTCACACGTAATTACATCCAAATGTGCTTTAGCGTTTAGGAGACATGCTCTCCGAAGCACAGAGGAGTCGACACTTTAAACTTAAGTGTACATAGAACATTATACCCGATTTCATATAACTTTCGTCAGTCATCCAACACTACTTCAGTAACATGACGACATATTGTCGTCCTGCTCTAACACAGGTTGACTATGTATATCTGTCTCTGTCACCCTTGTATTTCATACTACGAAGTAAGGCATATTATTATGACGTATTAAGTCCTATCACGTTGGTCTAACAGGAAGCTCGGTGAGGTGTGGGTACTTAGTTCATCTTGCGATGGATGTACAGTCATGAGCAATATAATGTACCCACTATACCTCACTTAATAAGCAACATGATTTCATTTGACACACAACAAAATAATACCACACCCCGGACACTTCATACAAACAACCTCGTTTTACACAGACACTACACATTGACGTTATCGTACACGCGCATCTGTGTGTGTGACGTCTGACGCCCATACGATTGAAGACTAAAGCATAGAATAAATAATACTACATGTAGAATGGCAACTCCCCGCCCCCCACCAGCGGCTGAGCTAGGTTTACCTCACCCCCTCTGTGTCTTACTTTATTATTAAGGGACGTGGGCTGCCTGTTTCGTTCGCGCATGCGCGATAAGGCGGCACGCGGTCCTTCTTCTATCGTGTGGGTTGTGAGGCGGATTACCGACCTCATCAACCCTGGTGTCAAGGTTACTATTGAGCCGCCAAAGGCGCCTGAGATGGCTCATGTAACGACTACTCACTTACATCAGTAAGTAGTAACCGGGACCAACGGCTTAACGTGCCTTCCGAAGCACGGATCGTCTTACTTTCGGACAAGTGATCATCCTTTAATGTCCTAACCAAACTAGGGATCACAAAGTGACTTTTGTGTCCCCACCGGGATTCGAACCCAGGACCTCCGGATCGTGAGCCCAACGCTCAACAACTGGACCATAGAGGCCGTTACCGTCACACGGTAATAATAAGATTTTTGTATGGAGTGTCCGGTGTGAGACTGAAGTAAGACCGAGGGGGTGAGGTAAACCTAGCTCAGCCGCTGGTGGGGAGCGGGGAGTTGCCGTACTACACAGTATTATAGCTTACTCCATGATATTAGGTACAATGCTGGTCGACTATTCCATTTAAAAAATAAAATTATCAAATGTTAATAATTACATAAAAAGATTTACAAATACATATATTATAAACTTAATTGAAATCTGTGTATTAATAATATTCTAACAGTTAGGTCCCGGGTTCATAATCGGGTTCATAAATAACACTTTGTGATCCTTAAGTTTGGATTGCTGCTTAGCAATAAGGCCGCCAGATTGTACTGTATCTATCATCATCTGTTTTTTTTTTGTATGTTGTGTGCAATAAAGTATATTTGATTCGATTTGATTTTTTGATTTGATTGAATTACCGACCTCATCAACCTTAGTGTCTGAGTTACTATTGAGCCGCCAAAGGCCCCTGACATGGTTCATGTAACGACTACTCACATCAGTAAGTAGTAACCGGGACCAACGGCTTAACGTGCCTTTCAAAAGTCCCGATGCACAGATCATCTTAATTTCGGACAATCAGGTGATCAGCCTGTAATGTCCTAACCAAACTAGGGATCACATAGTTTTTGAGTCCCTACATAGATCTGAACCAGAGACCACCGTACAGTTCATCATAAAAGTACTTGATATCAAAAATGGATGTAAGTTTCCTGCAGATTACTTGTAGTTCTGCCCACCCCGCTAAGGGCTACGGGCGTGATAGTATTAGTACACAGATAGCAACACAGTACAATGCGTTATCCCGTGTATAATTAAAAAAAAACAGCTCAACATAGTATGTTACTCAAGGTCCTAGCACCAATTGGCAAAATTACTATTTTTACGTTTCGCAATAACATTCGACCATTATAGACTACAGGCTCACCTACCACCCCATTTGTCCGGCCAAGTGGTTGATGACAGCTGAGGCAATCTTATTGATAAGCCGGCTTGCTTCTTGGACGAGCGCCAGTTCGAACCCCGGTACTGGGCTTGCACCAATGAGTTATTAATTTATCTCAAGTGCAGTCACTAACAAAGTTGTCTCGACCATTACAGACGGCGATACGGCTCACCTATCACGTTGGTCTAACAGAAAGCTCGGTGAGGCGTGGGTACTCAGTTCAGCTTGCCTCTGACTGCCCCAATTGGGATATAGGCGTGAGCTTATGCCTGTGGTACACCCACTTGCTCCTCAAGATTTATCTTAAGTGCAGTTTTCACTAACACAGTTGGCTCGACCATTATAGACGGCGATACGGCTCACCTATCACGTTGGTCTAACAGAAAGCTCGGTGAGGCGTGGGTACTTAGTTCATCTTGCCTCTGACTGCCCCAATTGGGATATAGGCGTGAGCTTATGCCTGTGGTACACCCACTTGCTCCTCAAGATTTATCTTAAGTGCAGTTTTCACTAACACAGTTGGCTCGACCATTATAGACGGCGATACGGCTCACCTATCACGTTGGTCTGACAGAAAGCTCGGTGAGGTGTGGGTACTTAGTTCATCTTGCGATGAATGTACGGTCACGAGCATTAACATGTATACACTTTGGTACCATGTCACATTAACTTTTTTGACAAATTCAACTGTAAGTCTCACTAAATGTCAAATATGTTAGTGCGACAGAGTCCTAAAGTGGGTACATACTGCTCATGATTGTACTGACTACCCCAATTGGGATATACTCATGAGCTTATGTATTCGGTCATTTATTTTTTAAATTATCTTACTCTTTAGCCTACGTTTAATGGGATTGAAGCGTGATGGCGAAAAATATTTAAAAGGTAGCTGCGAATCTCGGCGGGATCTAAACTTTGAATAATTGATAATGTGCTTTAAACAGCGAAAAAAAAGTCGAAATCATCAATTCGCAGAACGCCAATTCGCATAATGGGGCCGTCCATTAATCATGTGATGTTTTTTTTTTTGGCATTTTAAACCCCCCCCCCCCCCCCCTGGTGATACATGGCGAGGTTCAAGACTACCCCCCTATCCTATATCACGTGTATTTTTTAGTACCTGTGTCGTTCTTCTTTTTTATCGACAATAAAAAGACATTTTCCCAATTAATCGGACTTAACATCTTAAAAATTATAACGGCAATAAATATTTTAAAACATCATATAAAGATCTGTCCGTAAAGGACTATTTAGTGGTTCTCTTTATCTTGGTAACATACTTTTCTTTGCAGGCGTATTCCAAAAAATATTGTGACAGAGTGGCCCTTTTCATCGGAGACAGCATTTCAATATACCACTCTGTCACAAAATTTTGTGAAAAACAATCAAGCTACGTTAATAACTAATTGAGGAACCGATTAGTATTTTGCTTGTATTTTGAGTATAATAAGATAACTATATTTTTGGACAATGGAAACATGAAATAAAATTCTAAAACAACTTATCAAAAGCAGAACGTAAGAACGACCCACCTACCAAAATAATTGCACGAAACGCCGCTTTTCGGTTCAGTATCGCGCGTTTACCGAAAAAATAAATACTCGTGATATATTACTACACCCCCCCCCCCCCCCATCCCCCTTATGATATTTCGTCATTTTTTTCATTCCCCCCCCCTCTCGAGTCTCGCACGATTAACGGACGGCCCCTATGTCCAATTCGCAAAACGTCAATGTCACAATTTTATAACTTTATATAAATATTTTTAATGTAAATCAAATCATGATTTTTTTTCGTAAAATAAATGCCAGGTAAATAATAATATTTTTCGTAAAATAAATATATCAATTTTACTCGGTTACCTCGCACGGCTGGCGAGGTCGGTCGTTACCCTCGAGTGTAGATGAAGATCATTTTCTTTATCGGACTTTCATCGCCATATAAATTCCTTTAAGAATAAGAATAAAATATATTGCCAGTAACAATTTACATTTGCTAGAACTAGGTAATTATGAATATTACAGAGCAAAACGAAATGGCTCGGCTACACGAGTTTTCCTTCATGAAAATAATCTTCATCATCACAGTAAAATAAAAACAATTTATACAAACTAACTGATAACCTAACAGAGAGTACAGTCATGAGCAATATTATGTACCCATAGGACTCTGTCGCACTAACATATTTGACATTCAGTGAGACTTACAGTTCAATTTGTCAAAAAAGTTAATGTGACATGGTACCAAAGTGTATACATATAAGTGTATACATACTAATATGTATACACTTTGAAACCAAGAGGGCTAACATATACAACGTGATAAAACTTCGATTCTATCGATATAATTATGTCGTTTTATCGATAGGTGCTAATATATGAACCCAAATAAGTCATGTCGTTCTGTCCAAAATACGAACAAAATCACGTGGCGCGCATGTTAGGGCTAGCCATAGAGGCAGCCAATCAGCTCGCGACACCAAACACTTCAGGACCCCGATACCGACCCCGCCGGCGTGGTCGACGATTTCCCTCATTCAGCGCTTATCGCTATCGACCCACTAGGGTCGATTAATTCTTTCAAATATTTTTCCTCTCAGACGACGCCCTGAGCCGAGGTTCGCGCCCAACTGGGCACCCTCAGGCCTGTTGTCTTAAACGTTGTACCGGGTGAGAGCCTTCAGCGCTCCCCATTTGTCCGGCCAAGTAGTTAATGCCATCTGCGGCAAATCTACAATAAGTCACGTCAAAAATAAAAAAAAGCATTTTAGGGAAAAAAATAAACTTATCGATCGACAAAATTTATTGAATCGATCGATAATTTTATTACGTTGCGCATGCGTGCAAACTTTTTTGACAAATAAGTAAATCTTGTTAAATGTCAAATATGATAGTGCGACGGGGGTCTAAAGTGGGTATAGGTGTACCAGAATCTGATGGCAAATGGGGAAATAAAATTTCTATAGTAAGCAACACTCGGGTAATTGGATGAAAACGTCTTGATACTTTTTATTTTTTACCTATTGACGGACAATATGGACATTATATAAAGTACTTATTGTATGCAATACAGTATTGCTTTCGTTCTATTTTTTGCCCTGTCGTGTCCAGTATTGTCCGCCCGGTCGTCTTGTGAACGCTAACGCCTGAATGTGAGTTTGTCTGTTTATCCACTCATCACGTCAAAACTAAGCAACGGATCGACTTGAGATTTTGTATGGAGATAAATGGAATGGAACATACGCTATTTTTTATCCCGGGAAAATAATTGCGGGATTTCTGAAAAACCTCTAGATTCCAACAGTTGCTTGAAGCGATAGATGTCGCTAGCGAAGCTGCGGGCAAAATCTAGCTAGTGTAGGTAGGTATATATAAAAAAAAACAAAATATTTATGAAAAGATCACTTATATTATGCTATTTCCAAATCAAAACTCTCCTGGTTATTTGTTTTCTTTCCACCTCTCTTCTTTTTACCGGGTGCACTAAATACACTTCCATTCGGTCTACCTTCAGCAATTATTCGTCGTATGGTAGTGCTAGGAACTCCTATAAACAGGTCACAGGTTAGTAACTAATAATATAGGAAAAATATATTCAAGTATTAAGACTAGTTAGTCCTACTTACCGGTCAACTTTGGACGCGATTTAAAATCGAAGATTGCGGTTGATCTCCAACTGCTTCTTCACTAATTTTACAATAAACAATGTAAACAATCTTTCTTGCTTGTGATCGAAGTGGTTTTTTTCGATATTCTTATGAAATTCAGAATAGTTTCAAGGAATCTTTGGAAAATCTCAGTATTGTTGACAAAACATGTACTTCGACATGACAGGAGACAGTTTAATATTACCATAGGAAAATCAATATTTTTTTTACTTTTTTTATGCCATCAGATGCTGGTAGACCTATACATGATATTGCTCCTGACTGTACATAGACAGGAGGACCCGGTGGTGTAGTGGTTAACACGCTCGTCCCGGCTTGACAGGAGCTACCAGTTCAAGTCCCGCGCGAGTCAGACGTTTTTCGATTTTTCTCTTTCCGAGTAAAAAGATTATCAAACAGTATAATTAAAGCACACAATAACGGGTTCTTACCGCGTTTAAATGGGGATATGAGACTCCCGATATTTCGACACTGTTGCAAGTGCCATGATCACGGGATGACTGATGAGATTGGAGTGGAGTAGGTAGATCCATAATTTTCTACGGGCAGACATATCTGTCTACCCTCTTTCTTTGCCGCTTGTTTATGTTTTTGATATCGGAATGTTCGGAACCAACCCGTAAGAACCCTTTATTATGTGCTTTAATTATGATAATAACCGCGTAAACTTAAAACAATGTATCAAACAGTATCAACATGTGATGATAATAGTCTAAGTGATATTCAAAGTGTTTTTGTATTCTCTGCCTACCCTAATAGCGTACGGGCGTGATTTTACGTATGATTGCTATGTTGTGTATTAAGAAACAATGAAACAAAATAAACAATACCGTTCTTAACACTTGTCTTAACTTGTTTTTTTTTTCTAGAATGTATTTTTGCAAAGCGATCGGTGCTAGGCCCTCCGTGCTCCCTAGAGTACGGTCTTATGGTTTCAAGCGCTTGTAGTTGGCGAGGTGACTGTTGAGGTGCTGCGCGAGCTGGTCGGCGCGCGCGAACGATGCCTGCAACAGATAGGGCGTGATGTAAAGATCTACTTAATAATTCAATTAAATTGAATTATTAAAAATTAATTCAATTAAATGCATAATTTAAGCAAATTCTTGTTAAACAAATATTTGATAATAATCAATTAAATTGAATATAATTTCGATTGTTTGAGTAAATCATAAAATAAGATCTTCTTCTGTCGTGTGGGTTCTGAGGTGGAGTTATTGAGCCGCCATAGGCCCCTGACATGACTCATGTATTATTTAAGTAGTTAAAATGATTTAACAATGTTTTATCCGAATATTATTAAAAACATTAAACATTATATATTATTACATTTGATTTAATTGAATAAACATCATGTGATTAAATGTAACTCATTGATTAATCCGTATTTATATTAATCCGTAGTATAATTCAAATTAATTGATTAATAAATATGGAATAATCAATGAGTTTCATTTAATGTATTAATCAATTAATTCAAAAATTAATTTGAATTAATTGATTAATAAATTTGTCCGTTGGGAAGTGACTGAATGTTACAGTACTATACGTAATATTTTTCTCCACCAATGGAGTGAGAGTGAAGTTTTAGTATAGGAATGAGCGAGGAAGAGAGAGATATAGGAAACTTTACCTTGCAGACGACACACCGGTACAGCTGCTTGGCGTGGTTGTGCATGTGTCGTGTGAGCGAGTGCGCATGTCCGAATCTGGAAACATTTTAAATTATACATTCATTCACTACCATTCATTGACTTTTACGCGGTAATTCGCATAAAAGTTGGCTCATTAGTACGCAGAGTGCGAGGGAGCACGAACAGCGTCCTTAGGATGGTGGGAGACCGGCTGGACACCGCTGCTGGGCCGGTTCACCGAGCTGCACGTGGTGCGCCCGAGCGCACGGTGAGGTTGCCCATCTGCTTATTATCTGCATTACTTGTTACTAACATAGCATGTAAGTTGGTCATACTAACATATCTATGGACTGTAGTCTGAAAATAAATGACTTTTTTTTTTTACTACCTCTGCAATTATAGCAGTAGAAGTGTACTTCTTGAAAAACGTTGTACCGGGTGAGAGCCTTCAGCGCTCCCCATTTGTCCGGCCAAGTAGTTAATGCCATCATCATTATCAGACGTACGACGCCACTGCTGGGCATAGGCCTCCCCCAAGGATCTCCACGACGATCGGTCCTGCGCTGCCCGCATCCAGCGGCTTCCCGCGACCTTCACCAGATCGTCGGTCCACCTTGTAGCGGGCCTACCCACTGAGCGTCGTCCGACACGTGGTCGCCATTCTAGAACCTTTCCTGTGTCCTGCCCACTGCCACTTCAGCTTGGCAATTCTCCGAGCTATGTCGGTGACTTTAGTTCTCCTGCGGAGTTAATACCATCTGCGGCAAATCTACAATAAGTCACGTCATAAAACACTTGAAACACCAGATCTGCCAAATCTTGAGACTAGGAAAGCGGGTTCTGTGGAAAAATATAACGAGAGACGATGTGTACCTCTTCCCGCACTGGTGGCAGGCGTGCGCCAGGCGGCCGCCCTGCGCGGGCGCAGCGGCGCCGTGCGCCACGGCGCGGTGCCGCCGCAGCTGCTCCCAGCGCGGGAACAACGCGCCGCAGTCCGCGCAACGCCCTGTGCGATACACTAGTGTTAAGTTTTTTTTTCTATCGTGTGGGTAATACTAAGCAGACGATGTGAAAGAGACGATTAAAAAAAACATGAAATATAGCTATGAGCTAATATTACCACTAGTAAGGAATGTATTTAAAGATCGCTACTGTAATTTAGATAGAATAGATTTGTTTTTTTTATTATAAAAGGACGCCACTCACAAAAAAATAATTGAAATTGAGATTGAAAAATTTGATTTGTGATCCCTAGTTTGGTTAGGACATTACAGGCTGATCACCTGATTGTCCGAAAGTAAGATGATCTGTCGGAAGGCACGTTAAGCCGTTGGTCCCGGTTACTACTTACTGTAAGTAAGTATTCGTTACATGAGCCATGTCAGGGGCCTTTGGCGGCTCAATAGTAACCCTGACACCAGGGTTGATGGGGTTGGTAATCCACCTCACAACCCACACGATAGAAGAAGAATAATAAAATAAAAGCACGTACCAGCCCTCTCGTCGGCGGTGTGCATGGCGAGGTGCGCGCTCAGCTCCGAGTCGTCCTCGAAACATTTCCTGCACACCTCGCAGCGGACTGTCATTGCGCCGCGATGCGCACTCGCCCTGCAACAACAGAATTAATCTTTGTACTTTTCTATTGTGTACAAATAATTAAATAAATATGGTCGTATTAATCCATTAAATTGAATTATTCAATTACATCATTTTAAATAAATAAATAAATAAAATAAAAAGAGTTTATTTCGGACATGTTCCATAGTGGTTAGTAACAAGCAATAAACAACTTAATCTAGTGTTAGTAATAGAAACTAGTGTTAGTAATAGTAAATTTTAACCCGATTACTTAAACAATTATATTATTCCATTAATTGAATTATAATTAATCAGTTTATGCTAGTTATTCAAATTTCGGTAAAATTATAATTGTAAGTGTATAATATTCATTTCATATATGTTTCGTTTAAAATTATTTAAGTTTTTTTTTCTTTTTTTTTTGGACAACAGACAGTCATTATGATATTAGGTACGGTCACGAGTACTAATATGTATACACTTTGAAACCATGTCACATTAAGTTTTTTGACAAATTATACCGTAAGTCTCATTAAATGTCAAATATGATAGCGCGACAGGGTTCCAAAGTGGGTACATGATATTGCTCGTGACTGTACAACGCTAGTTGTGAATGAATGATGAATTAACGGCACATACTTGTGGTCCCATAGCTTCTCCCGGCGGTTGAACGTCTCGTTGCAGCAGTCGCACTCGTAGCGGTCCGAGGAGCGCGTGCGCGAGCGCGACGTGCCCCCACCGCGGTTCTGGTGGCTGCGGCGGTGGATCCTGGGGGGGACACCAGGGGTCACTAGCATTTATTTATTTATGTAAATAGGTATACCTTATATCTGGTGTCAGGGTTATTACTGAGCCGCCAAAGGCCCCTGACATGGCTCATGTAACGACTACTTACTTTCATCAGTATGTAGTAACCGGGACCAACGACTTAACGTGCCAAAGCACGGATCATCTTACTATCGGACAATTTAAATAGCAATTTAAACGAGAGTTACAGTTGTTGTTGTTATGTTATGCTATGCTACGTTATGCTATGTTATGCCATGTTATGCTATTATCAGCGAATTTCCCCGTCAGTGTACCGGTGGACGGTGACGTCAGTGACCAGTCTGCATAAATACGATTCCCCTCTACGCTGCCGCCTCTTTCGCTTACTCGACTTCGTACCGAACGGACGTGTTGCGCCGCGCGTTATTTGTCTTACTTATTTCTCTTTATATATCGAATTGTTTTGCTAGTAGTTTCGTATTGTTCGTTAGTTATTTTTGTTTTCGTATTTTTAAATTAATTAATTGTTATTAAAATTCTTTTGTTAGTAACTGAAACCTATTTTTTTAATATTTTCCACTCTGAATTCCTAAAACTATGCTATATTATGCTATGTTACGCTGTGTTATGCCATGTTATGCTATGCTATGTTATGCCATGTTATGCTATGCTATGTTATGCTATGCTATGCTATGCTATGTTATGCAACTTTTGAGCCAGTATACTCACTTGAGCGTCACTCGGGTGGAGTACCACTTGCGGCAGATGTGGCACTGGAAGCTCTTGTCGGCGCTCTCGTTGTCGGACTCGGAGATCTCGTCGTGCTCGGCGCGGACGCCGTCCGGCTCGCCGGCGCGCTCGGGGTCCGAGTCCGAGTCCGACTGCTGCCCGCTGTACGACCACGCGCCGAACGACCTGCTGACCACACCACCCGACTCTCCTTACAACACTCTCATGGGTCGTGTACTAGGTTCAAGATAAGTTATGAAATTCTGATCACTAAATAAAGATAAAAACAGAAAATAAAGAGGATAAAATAAATAAATAGATAAAAAAACATCTAAAATTAA